>NC_135316.1:96633244-96944494 GCF_048772815.1 Callospermophilus lateralis | reverse complement strand
AATCAAGCTGCCAGTCTTTGTGTGTGAGTGTGTATTGGAGTGGGTGGGGGCATTTCCAGAGATTGAACTCAGGGGCACTTGACCACTGAGCCACATGCCCGTCTCTATTTTGTATTTAATTTAGAGACAGGGTCTCACTGAGTTGCTTAGCACCTTGCCATTGCTGAGGCTGGCTTCGAACTCTCCATCCTTTCGCATCAGCCTTGCACACCACTGGAATTACATGTGCACACCTCTGTTCCCAACTGGGACTGTAGATCTTTGAATATGCTGTTCCTCCTCTTCTGGCTCTTGGCTGCAAAAGCAGCCCACTTGGGAGTAATGATAAGGGAAGCCCAGCTGCTTCTTGTGAAGCAAGAACTGCCAGTACTTGCCTCCCTGGATCCCTACTACCAACCTTTGGGTCTGTTTGCATAGCCTGGTTTTGACTACATTCAGAGAGATGGGAAATCTCACCCTTCCTGTTTCATATTGAAGAGGATTGGCCCTAAATCCATCCTAGCACTCCACACCAGACTTAAGGAATTTTCCCTCGGGGTCTAAGTTGTCATTTCTAAAAGCTACATACCTACTACAAGTTATGAAATCTCCAGTGAAAGCTTTTATCCAAGACTTGTTTGTATTTGTTCATGCAGAATTATAGAATTCCCAGCTCTTATACCCAAAGGTGACAGGTGTGTCAGAATGACACCTCCCCTCAGCTTCCAGTGTGTCAGGGCATGGGTCAGTCCCTTCTCCAGGCTGTACATACATCATTGGTCTCTGTGCCTTGGCATGGCAGCAGGCTGGGGGTACCATGGATACCTCTCCTGGGAATCCCTGGGAATCTGGAAGGAAGAGATGAGACTGATTTCTTGGGAGGAATGTTCATCACATATTGGAATCTCTTTTCCCCCCCTTCAGACTGTAGCTTTTTGCTTAGGTATTTTTGTCCTGTGCCAATTTTCATGAAGAGTTTAAGAAAACTTATGGTGAAAAATTTATATATGTATATACAAATAAGCATATGATTATATATTATACATGTTTATATATGCATGGGACATGTGTGATATATAGTGATATGTGTATAGATTATGTGTGTATGTGTGTGTGCGCGTGCACACATGCATGAGAAAAAGAAGAGAATGTGACTTTCCCCTCACTTGGAGGCTATTTATAGCAAGACCCGCAAGTGGAATTGGAACTTACTAGAAAGCCTCTATGAATTGCTTACAAATTTGGGCCCATAAGATCTGAAAGACTGAAACTAACTTGGGAGCTTCTGAGAGCAGTTACTTGTCTTTAATGGACACTGAGAAAAGAGCACAATGCCCTTTGGTTCAAGTGTAACTCTGCTTCCTGTGGCAGGCCAGATTAACCCTAGAAGTCCTTCATCTTAGAGAGAGCCAGATAATTGAACTGATGAGTATCACCCAATTAAATGATGTAAGTTTGCTTTAAAAATTGTAATTGTGTATTTTTCTCATAATTACCTGGGTTGACCCCCGCCCCCCCCCCCCGAAAACTAATGATGGTGAGCCTAAGACGAGGCCTGGAAGGCGCTAAAAAGTCCTTCTCTTGAGCGTACAGAAAACCTTTTGATCCAGTTCATCTGTAGACAGAAAAGGCAAGGGGTCGAACAGCTGGAATTCCCACACTCGGGATTTTTTCCTCTGAAACTCCATTCTGCTTCCCTCTGGTTTGTGTACTACTGTTGCTATAGAGACCGGGAGGGCGCATGTACCCACCTTGACTCCCAGGAGCTCCTGCCATCAGACCATGGCTCTGGAAGTTTCCTTTTTCCTCCAACTCCGCGGGACTTAGCACTTCCCTGCTTTGGGTCCTGCAGGCCGCTGAGACCTTGGGCTCCCTGAATACCAACCACTCTTAGCCTTCTCCATGACACTGTGACTTCCTGGGAACTCTTAGGCCAAGCTCGGAACCTCTTAGGCACCATTTTTCGTATTACACAAATGACAGTGACAGTCCTCTTTTGATTACAATATGGTTGCCATGATCCTCCCAGGAAACTGACTTGAGGAGCTCTGCACACCAACAGGAGTCTGGGGTGTCACCCACTCACCCTTTCCTTGGGGAGCCACCCAGTAAGGAAGGCACAGAACTGGTGAGCACGGGGCACAAGTGCTGGTGCCAAGTCTGCAGAACTCTGTGTTTCCCAGGCAGGCACCTGTGACAGCCATCCGTACCTACGTGCTGTCACGTATATCAGTGAAGCCAGCTTCTGATCCTCAAAACTCTCATGCGGGGCTTGTCTACGCCTCCCTGTATTTCCCAGCACTCGGTGCCTTCTGCCGAGTGATATGTTTTTGTGTAAGATTGTGAACTTCAGAGCCTGGGACCAGGGCCCTTCTGCCCTCCTCAGGGAGCTAGTGTGTGCTTCCCTCAAGGGTGGACACTTTGAGTGTTCAATTGCAGTCCTGTCATCTTAAGTCACAGGCCACAATTTCATTCTTGTCTTGATAAAGCTGAATACTTAAATCAGCATCACCCAGTGGCTTGGGTTTTTCTGCTTGCTGTCTTTTTTAGACTAAGATAGTTTCCCTAAATAAAATCAGCTCACAGGGGGACTTGATAATTAAGTGAACATTAGCACAGAGCCCTGCACCCTTAGATGCCTGATAAGTGGCATCTGCTCTTGCGATCATCATTTGCCTTTGAAATAGACACTTCAAATGCTTATCCTAATGGCAGAAAAGCAAATGTATATCCAGGAGATAAGATTTTTTTTTTTTTAAAAAAACAGAAAACCTTTCTATACATCAAAGATTGTTTACTTACTATCAAAACTCTTCCACGGATTTCTACGAAATGTTAAAATATTTGTCACATTTGTCTTGTCTGTTCTCTATTGGGCCTGTTGACAAACTCTGGAATTCCTCAAGTAAGGGTGTTTAGAGGAAAAATTAAAGACAAATGATGAGGTCCACATAAAAACTTCTTCCTCAACAATAAAAAGCTGGCTGTATACTGAGGGCACATGTGGTGGGTAAGTGTGTGAGGCCCCCAGTTCTGTGCCTGATGCTGTGTAAATTTGATCAAGTTGCTTCTCCTCTCCCTGTGCCTCAGTGTCACTGAGATGATACTACTACTTCCTAGGGGTCCGTGAACCTCAAAGTAGTTGATTCATCTGACGGGTCTCTCGTAGAGCCAGATACACAGTCAGCACTCAGTGAATATTAACAGAGGGTAGAGGATCAAGAGGGAGCCTCCCCACTTCCAAAGAGAAAGATTGAAATTTGAAAGTTTCCTCCTTTTCTGAGCCCTGAATTTGCCCGTAGCCACCCATTCTTAACTGAGGTCCCTGGATGCCTCATCTGTGACACCAGCTTGCCAGTTTCCAGTAGCATCTACTTGATTTGTGGTAGTTTGGGATGCAGCCTTTCTCTGGATCCCAGCTTTCTAATCATTAAATATGGAAAATAATAATGCCTGTCTCTTAGGGATGTTGACTACAGCAAAAGAATGGATGCATAGGACCTTCTTTGCATGGAGCTTGGAGCCCAGCAGTTATGTGATGGGTGACTTCTCTGTCACTTGTGCCTTTATTTCCTGGGATGGGAAAGTTTTTCCTCTTCCAACAAGTCTTTCGAGGAAAGGCCTAGAATCCTCGCCAGACCACCCATGAGCGCTCGTGGCTGAGAAGCCCTCTGGGTAAGGCGGCCCTGTCTCTCTGCTGTTCCAGACATTGCTGGTGGTGATCAGTGTGGTGTCTGTGGCCGTGGCAGTGATTCCTTGGATCGCGATTCCGCTGGTTCCCCTGGCCATCCTTTTCTTGGTTCTCCGACGATACTTCCTGGAAACGTCGAGGGATGTCAAGCGCCTGGAATCTACAAGTGAGTACCGAGGGTCTCAGGTGGGTATGGCAGTGCGACTGAGCTTCCATTTGTGCGGTGATTAAGGAGCCCTCTGAAACTCTGCACACTCTATCTTTCAGAATTTCTCACTTCGTTAACATCAGGTAATTGAGCACAGTATTATGGTCAGCGTGAGTCAGTGTGGCCCTCAGGGCAGGTGGAACTGGTGGCCTGCTGGGTGCAATTTTACAATTTAACTGGAAAAAGGAATGAAGGACAAGGTAGAAAAATACTCCCCTGGAATAATCCCTGAAGACTGGAGATCCTCCTCTGCCGCTCTTGCCCAGGACATGCTTCCGGTGCACAGAGCAGCAATTCAGAAACATTTTTCTAATAAATGAAATATTTCCTCATGCGTTAGAACTAATTTAGAAGGAAAACAATCAGGGAAGTTTTCTTTTTTGAAGATACCGGAAGTGGCAAAGGAAGGAAAATATTAAGAGAAAGGAAAGGAGGAAGTATCAGGACTATATCCAAAAATATCAGAAATAATATATTTGAAAAATTAATTTTTTTTTCCTTCTGGAAATAAGCTGCAGTTAAGCGTTGTGAAAGTATAAGCATTGTGATTTCTGGTTGTGCTCCTTATTATCAGTGGTACTTGGTGCAATGCCATGCTGAGGTTTCCCCCCCTTAGGCTGGTAATAGGTGGATGCTGATAAGAATCTCTTTTGGAGACCAGGAGGAGGGGAATCAGTTTAGAATGCATTCAGTCTATTGCTCTCTCAACTTCCTAGTTTTCGGATAACAGAGGAAACCGCTTTATGATTAATCACTGTATTCTGCAGGTAATTGCAGAGGATGAAATAACCCAGAGCTCATCTCATGAATGCACAAACTAATGCATTCCATTCTTAGTAAAATTTAAAGCTATAAGGGTAATAGAATTTTTATATGTATTTTTAAAGTACAAGCATACCAGCCAAAAAATTAAAAAAGGAAGATATGGTGTCAGAAAATCTCTGTGATGTACAGTTGAAGGCCAAGTCACCTTTTTGAAAGCCACATCAGGACTAGGAATATTGAGTCCTGTAGTTCCCCGTGGAAAAAGTATCTGTTTATTGTGACAATGGAGGGTGGGTTGTTTGTTTGATTTTTGGTGGCTTCTGGTGGCTGCATGGAGCTCTGCAGCTTCAGAAAAGCTATAGAAGAAAATTCTCAGGCATCAGGAGAATGAGCCAGATTGCTTTGAGGTTCCATTGCTGAGAATTCAGCGGGAAGCAGCATGCTGCAGTCTGTGTGCCAAGCGTGTGCGTAGCACTCTGCTGCTCGTTTCAATTGTTGCAGGGCATTGGGAATTGGCATTGCTGGAGACCCTCCTTTGTGCGTATCTTTGGCCCTAGTCTATTTCAGAGAAACAAGGCTTTTGACATTTTATGAGTGAAGGCTGCTCATGAAATGGAGTTAGTCACCATCCTGTTGCAAAGAAGCTTTGGGTATATTCAAGGAAGGGTTGTTTGTTCCAGAAGGAACCCCTGGGAAGACTGTGCGCTGTTCAAGAGCCTCTTCCTACCCATGTGCAAGTGAGGAGAGAGGACCCAAGGAAGGCTTTTGCAAGAAGCACGCAGGATTTTCTCTCCAGGGCATATCTACCAAAAACTTTGAGATGATTTTGATCTGGAAATTCTACAACTTTGTCATGGCCCTGTGGAATGTGGGTTTCCTGTACCCTAGTTGACTGCAGCTAGCTAAATACGGATGTTCCCTTTTACCCTCAGATAACCAGATGAACTAGGCAAAGCCTACTTCATTCTTATTCTTTGAGGCCATCTAGAGCGCCAAGGTTTATTTTCAAATCATACTGCCCTGGCTGTTTCTGAAATCTTAGGCTGATATTTAAGCAGTCTTGAACACAATGGTTTATTTTTGAAAAAAACGAATGTAGCAACAATCAGTCGTAGAGAAGGGCATAAAACCAAGATGGCACTTGATTGCGTTTCTCTACTGAACTCTTTTTCATTCGACAGTGCCTGGATTGTGACCCCATATCCAAGTGCCTGACTGTGAGGATGCCATGATCCATTAGCTATGTCTGCCGTGGGCATTGGCTAGCTGAGTGTTAATGCAAATGCCACTTGCGTTCAGACCATACGTCCTTGAGTCTGCTATTGTAAGGAATTCCCGTCCAGATTTCCAGGGGTATTGTTTAACCCAGGGTGCTTAATAAGAGGTACAGTAATGGGGAAGCCTATTGAATATTAGCTAAGTAAGAGTTAGGAGTTTTTTGGGGGGCCTGGAGCGGTGACTCATTAGCAGAGCGCCTGCCTGTCATGTGCAAGGCACTGGGTTCAATTCTCAGCCCCACATATAAATAAATAAAATAAAAGTCCATTGACAACTAAGAATTATTTTAAAAAATTAGGACTATGGGCTGCAGAGCCTAGAGAAAAATGATTCCAGTGATGCATGAGAATCTTGAACTCCAGCTCTTCTCCCTTTGGGATACTGTGGCTCAGATGAAAAGCACAGCCTTGGCAATAAGGCAGGTTCACTCTGGTTCCTAACTATATTACTCTGGTTAATTTATTTTATCTTGGGCCTTAATGGGCCTGAAGTCTGTTTTCCTTTTGTTAAAACAATAAAAACACCTGCCCTTTGGGGTTTTCTGAGAATTCCCTGCGACAGTGCTTGGAAAGTGCCTGCTGGCTATACCAAAGGCCCTGGAATCTTGCACACAGAGGATTAAAACCACAGTAATAACCAGAAGGCCTCCCACAGCACTAATGATACCTGGGGCAACACTGGCAGGCCAGGATCTCCACCTGCATCTCTCTGTCCTGCTCTTCCCTTGGTCCATCTGCAGGCCTTTAGGGGGTGCTCTCAGTTCTAGTTAATTGCATTACAGTCCTTCAGCTCACCCCACCGGCATCCCCCACTGCCCTGAGTCGAGTGTGGAAGAGACAGGATTATCTTTCAACGGTACAGATTTCTGCTGGACCTCAGTAACTCTTGGGGTAAGGTGAAAAGTAACCCAGTTGGCCTTGGGTTTCCTGGTGTTCAAGGCTGGGGTGACACCCGATTTCTAAAGTCAATCCTGCTCTCAAACCCAGGCAGAAGAGAACCAGTGGTGACTTTGATTTTCTGGTACAGGTAGCAGCTGAGACTGGCCAGGCTGAAGAACTGCCTCTGTGGCCACCATGTTTGCCTCAGCTGCGTGCCTTGATCAAACAGGGTTAAGACCCTGCCTTGTTCTAGAAATGAGAGCTCAGTACAGTTAAGTCATCAGGCTTTCTGAAGGCAGACCCTTAGCATGCTGTTGGTAGGGTAACAGGGAGCCTAGAACCCTCCTGAGCTGGTCATCTCTCAAAATACCCTGTGTGCAGGGTGGCCAACTTCTGGGGGGCTAGCAGGGCCATCTGTTGATGTCTGCAGAAAGACCATGCAGGGCTCCCAGCCTTATTTATTTGGATCATGAGCTTAGTCTTATGTTCATGTTACCATCTTAAAAAGTGCAAGGTTAAAGGAAGCTAAAATGAATAGCAATTCACTGCTCCGTATGTCTTGAGAGTGAGAGAGCATGGATGTCAGAGTGAGAACACACACATGTAGCTGGACAGTCAGAACCACCACAGTCGCCCAGGGCTCTGCCTAAATGATGTGCATTAGTAGATCATGTGTTGGTTGGTAAATCCATGTTAAGGAAAGCTATTCTTTCTGAAAGCAGTATCTCAGGAAAGGACTCCTAATAGTTAGTCTTCCTAGTGAGACATCCTTGTTGGGAAAGTCCCAGGGAGGAGCCGGCAGTCAACAGATCCCATGGTCCAAGCTGTGCCACCAGTGACCACAGTGACTCTTAGTTGGCCATCTGCTTCTTCCTTGCTCATGCAACTGTGGAGTCTGACTGCTGGCTCAGTTCCTTGCCTTGGCACATGTGTGCCCAGTACCTCCTGATCACGTGCTGTAGCCATGCGCACAGTGAGCACACCTTCATGTAGAACTGCGTAGCCACATAGGCCATTGGATGCCCCAGTGAATAAGTTAGAGTTTTTCTCTTGATTTTTCTATTCCTAGTAATTTTATAAAACATATGCAGCCTCTTGTAAGATGAAATTACCTTTGCTTTTCCCAAACACTCCATGTTTTACCAGCAGGTCTTCTCCAGGCTATGGACAGGTGACAGGGATTTGTCAGTATTTTCCATCATCCCAGATGATGGTAGAGGCCGTGTGGGAGGATCATGTATTCCTGATGCATCCCGGTCCCAGTAGAGCCTCCTGCACAATGCAGAGTGAAGACTGACAGGAACCATTGCTGCCTGGTGACAGGCAACCCACACATCCCCCCATGCACAGGGCTGGGCTCTGGTGGTCATGAGACAGCAAGCTCAAAACACATGACCCGTCATGGACATTGTGCTCTAAATCAAAACAGAGATACACAAAGGAGAATTCAACTTTTAAAATTCTGTTAAGATAATGAAGCCACTGGACTACAGACAGATTCCAGAATGGCGAGGGCAGTGGCCCAGGTCACAGTGACTGTCACACACCAGGATGAATTTCTATCCCTCAGGCTCCTGGAGCTGAAGCCAAGGCCAGTCAATGATATCTCGACTGGGCAGGTCCTGTGGGCAAGTGCAGTGTGGCATACAGATACGTAGTGACCACACAGGACTCATCTTGCACCAGTAGGCACAGAAAGATCTCCTCAGGATGCAGCCTATTCACTGGGTTCCTGTCCTGTGCCAGGTGCCATTCTAGTTACTGAGACACAGTGGCTGTATCTTGGCTCTTTAAAATCTAAGGCGTGAAAAGACCTTATAGTTGAGTTTGTGAGTGCTATAACAATTTTTTAAAATGCTAATGTCTCAAAAATGAGTGAAAACATAATTCCTGACCAAAGCGATACCCAGGAAGAATATGGAAGAAAGGACCTTGAAGGATGGGTTTGCAAAGAAAAAAAATAACCAGATTTGAATTTGGTCAAAGGTGAGTCAAACAGAGAGACCTTCATTTTCCCACCAACATAGTCAGGGGTGATTTGACCCTAGGGGTTGAGTTTAAATGGGTAGGGTCCTCTCCAGGGTGCTGGGGACATTTCTTCTGGAAACTCAAAGCCCTGAGTATGCTGCTTGGTGGACACATGACCATAGAACAGAGAAGGCATCTGGTTTGCCTGTGTCCAGTCTCTGAGTTCGCTCTGTTTTGTGTCTGTCTCTTTTTGCAGCACGGAGTCCAGTATTTTCCCACTTGTCATCTTCCCTCCAGGGGCTCTGGACCATCCGGGCATTCAGAGCTGAAGAGAGGTGTCAGGAGCTATTTGATGCTCACCAGGACTTGCATTCAGGTCTGTGCACTTCTGGAAGTGGTTTCAATGGCTGGGACCACTGCTTCCTTGGCCTTGTTGGCCAGCACCTCTGCCTGTCTCTGGGCATAACCTCATATCCTGTCTTCCTCTCCTTTGCCCCTAAACTTTGGCTCCTCTCAGAATCTTTCTGGGCTTCCCTGCTTTCCCTCTGCTGGCTTGCATGGTACTCCCTCTCTGGGCCCTTGGTCTCTGTCCCTTTGGGGCAGGAGTCATCAAACAGTTTTGCAAAACACCATCTAGTAATAGCTTAGGCTCTGGGTGCCCTTTGTCCCTACTGCTGTTGCCCACCTTTGCTGCTGCAGCAGGAAATCAAGCAGTCAGCAGATCAGCAAGTGGCCATGGCTGTGTTCCAATAAAACGTTTACCAGATCACATGAGGAGCACTTGTCAGCCCATGGGGCAGCAGAATTGACTGCAGAAATCCATCTCCTGATTATCAGATCTGCCACCCACCTGATCCGTACTATTCTTTGTATCAGTGAATTTTTTTTTTAATCCATTAAAAAACTTCAGGATTTCCTGTAAATCTATAAAATTCTGGCCCATCTTTCCGACCTTGATTGTATTTTGGTGATGAAATGGCACATGAAAAACCACACTGGTCCTTTGGCAAACTGGTCATTCAGAGATAGCCCCTAAGCAATGTGCCCCGTGTGCAGGGCCCTCTACTAGGTATGGAAGGTGCCGGATACAAAGAGAGAGCTGTACTCTGGAGAACCGGAAACCATCAACCACATGAGCTGGTGAACTTCACGTCATGGTCCAGCGTTGTGAAAAGGGCACCCGAGACCATTTTTGCGTGTCCTTTGCTCCGATGGCACCGTTTCTCTGCGTTGCGGTGTTAGTGCCTCTTCCCGCACAGCTCCGTGTGTTGCATGTGCATCCCTTCCATGGCCCAGCTTTCTGGAATCCTCGGGTTCCTGGCGTGTGCATCTGTGGGGTCCCACCTGGCACATGAAACTTCGTGCCCCTCCCATTCACTGTGGCTGATGTGGCTTTGTACTTGTTCATCTTGCTTGTCTTGGTTCGCACATCCAGAGGCTTGGTTCTTGTTTTTGACGACATCGCGATGGTTCGCCGTGCGCCTGGACGCCATCTGTGCCATCTTTGTCATCGTGGTTGCCTTTGGGTCCCTGATTCTCGCAAAAAGTAAGTGCAGATGTGAATAACTATTTATGGTATGATTACAATTTATAGCTGTGTTTACAGTTATTAAATTAAACTCTTGCCACCTTGTCCAATGCCATATTCTCTTGGTTCTAATGAAGTGTATGAAAGCTTTACAGCATGTCAGGCTGGTTATGATTCTGCAGTGTGACCCATTTAGAGGAGTCCCTGGGGTCTTGACGGGTCCCTTTTATCTTTCTTTGAATGGGTTGAGGGCTGTGGAAATGTCATTCTGCACATTCCCGGTCCTGTCTGTAGTTGTAAGGAGTGACACAAGTTTGCTCTGAAGCATTTTGTCCAGCTTATGGCTTTAGGTCTTGCTTTTGGATGATCGGTATAGTTGCCCGTGCTCTAGGTCGACAAAGATTCTCAGTAAGAAAGAGCATCGTTGTCTCTGCCAGATGGGTTCCAGATGAGCAGGTGTTGGTGTGTCTGGCATGAATTTGCCACCCCTGACTTTCCCATAGTAACACCGCTGAATTTCAGTATTTAATAATAGAATCAGGAGAGCAGTAGTTTACTTTAAAAAAAAAAAAATTGTCCCCAGCTGTGGTCACATTAGACGTAAAAAGCACCATGTCATAATGGGCTTTGAAACCACGGTGATGAGTATGTGAATAATGACGCTAGTCCTCACGCATATCACGTTGTTTTTCAAATGTATATTGAACCTGTTGGGATTAATAAACTCATTTAATAATCTTCATAAAATTCCTCATGGGTTTTTAAAGGTGTGTTATGGTCTCGACCAACAGCTAGTAAAAGCATCATGGTTACTATCATTATCTGCAACTTGTCGGGTTCTGTTGGTAACATGGCAGAAGGAGCCAGGTGTGATTATAATGAGTCTGATGTTATTCCCTCCTTCCTCTCACGTAGCTTTGGATGCCGGGCAGGTTGGCCTGGCCTTGTCCTACGCCCTCACGCTCATGGGGATGTTCCAGTGGTCTGTTAGACAAAGCGCTGAAGTGGAGAATATGGTAATGTTTATCTGAACGTTTTTGGCCTTTTCAAGTCTCCTTGCCATTAAATAGCATAAAAGCCATTCTTATGTAAAATATTAAAACTGTTATTTTTACATCGGAGCTAACAGAGTTTTTTCAGATCCTTCCTCCATCTGTTTAAAGTTAATGTAAAATAAAATATATACATCTTTTTCTCAGTCTCATGTATGCTATGTCAGCAGGTTTTATATTCATCACAAGCTGTCCTCAAATGCAATAAATGTCTCTGTAGGAGGGAAGTTCTGAAATCCTAGAGAGGATATAAACTAATTTCTTAGGGGCCTGTTTATTTTTGTTTCTTAATGGGTGATTTCTCATTCTCTGTAAAAGAAAAATTTGGTATTTTGAGGTTTTTTTTTTTTTAATTAATAGGTCTCCCCACTCCCCACACCCAGTTCTAGCATTTCTTCTCTTAGGCGATGAGCAAAAGGCAGGAGGCCTTGGGGCTGCTGGTATTCCTTCCTGGTAGGGAACCAGGGTGGGGTTGTTTAGGAGGGCTCATTCCACCTGTAAGAGACTTCCTTTTCTACAGTTCTACCTTCTCCTGCAAAGATAGACAATGAACATGGAATATTTCAATTTTGCTTGAGAAGATTATTATGATGAGTGTTGATGACTATCTGATTTAACTCATCTACAGACAGTGACCGTTGTGTAGCCAAAGACTGGGGTCCCTAACAGCCTTTTTAAAAATGCCTTTATTTCCTCTGTGTTGAGGGAAGCAGCTTACATGAAGGAAGGGGCCATGGTGAGGAACGAGACAGTCTTGATGGGTGTCAAGACTCGCATTCTCCTTAACCTGTCCGTGTAAATCACAAGTGTTCCCTCATCACCCCTTAGCACCCATCAATGAACCCCTGCACCTAACCCGTGTGGATGCCATGTCTCTTTCAGATGATCTCAGTGGAGCGGGTGATTGAATACACGGATCTAGAAAAAGAAGCGCCTTGGGAATACCAGAAGCGCCCACCGCCCACCTGGCCCCAGGAAGGCGTGATTGTCTTTGACAACGTCAACTTCACCTACAGTCTAGACGGGCCTCTGGTGTTAAAGCACCTGACAGCACTCATTAAGTCGAGAGAAAAGGTTTGTTTAAACCATCTTTTTGTTAGCAAATCAGCTAAAGATTTAGTTCCGTGTTTGCCTATTGCCTTGCTCAGTACCTGTGGAGGACATTTGGTTCCTCTTGGAAAAAATTAGATCAGTGACGATAGATAAGTCTTCCCTGGAAAGCAGCATTTCTTTCTTCCTGCGGTGAGCTGCCTCCTGGTGGTGTTGGGCCCTGAGCTGGGACTTAACAGACTTGGGATACTATGTTTGACATTTGGGTATTCGTGATTACATCTAGAAAGTCAACCTTGGCTCCTTGTCACCAGGGCTTCTGTGTCTAGTTCCCATCACTTCCTGCTCCTTGAACCGCTCGGATGCTTTCCTCCCTGTCACCGCAGCAGCTTCCGTCCAGCCCTTCCTTTGTTGTTCTTTGTCCCTTTTCTTTTCTTTCCTTTCCTTCATCCAACCTGTACTTTCCTTTGCTCCCTGGCCTCCCACCACACAGGGGTTCCCGGCCTGGAGTTGCTGTGACCCTCGCAGGTCCCAGACCCAGGCCTGCTCCTGCTGGAGCTGTGTGGCTACTTCTCAGCCACCGGAGAAGAGCCCAGAAGCCACAATCCTGGGGCTCAGAAACCAGAACCTCCTGCTGGAGAGGCAGTAAAGGGCCCAGAGACTCACTCAAAGAAGTCAAAGAAGGGAAATCCCGGAGGGACTGGGGAGACTGCAGGGAGGTGTGTGGATTGGTTCTATCAGCAACTGCACCTGCCACCAATGTCCTTTCATTCCCTTGGCAGGAACTAGGGCAGGCTCCTGTAAGGAGGAAAACAGGCAATAGGGAGCTCTTTCCCCACCTGCCCCTCCTGCCTTGACTCCTAGCATGCACGCATCCCCACACTCTGGTGTCTCCTGTTCTCCCAAAGGACCTGTCCTTCCATCTCCCAGCATACCAGCTGCTGTCTGGCTGCAGAAAGTCTCCTCATTTTCAGAGTTAGCTAAAACCTCTGCCTCTGAGAGTCTGTTCTTCCACATCATGTTCTAGGTACTTGAAGATGGCACTTGTGGTCCACCCATGTTCACAGCAGCTTTATTCACATAAAGGGTGAGAGCAACCTGAGTGTCCATCAGCTGGTGAATGGATATGCAAAATGTGATGTATGTGCACAGAGGGACAGCTTATTAAGATTAGGGAACATTCCTGTGTCCCATTAAATGGCATTCTGCAGGGCACGTGGTGGGTGCTGGGGAAAGCTGTCTGGGAGCATTATGTGCAGGTAGGAAGGACCCCTAGGACAAAACCCACTCACAAGGCGACCCTATGAACAGCCCATTCCCTAGATGGGAGTGTTAAGTACTTTTCCCCTTTTACAATACTAGGGCTTGAGCCCAGGGCTTTGCACATGCTAGGCAAGCACTCTACCACTGAGCTGCACCCCAGCCCTGGAGTGTTAAATACGTTAGGAGCTGATGCATCTAAACTCTTTCGACCACAGGCCCATTTAATGGCCTAATCACAGGCATGATTTAATGAGTGATGCCCTTGTGACATGAAAGAATAAATGTACAACTTAGTGCCCAAAGGGTACCCAGGGAACAGCTTCAGTAAGTCACTTGGCAAAAGCAAGCTCCTAATTATTTCCACAGCTTCCTTGTAGGTCCAAAGGCAGTGAGGACAGCTGTGTAGGGAACATGAGCTATAGCTATGATGAAAGCCAGTCTCTCAATCCGTTCCTGGCAGGATTGTAAGGATGTTTGCTTACTCGCACACGGTGCGTTTATCAGATCTGAACGTTGCAAACATAATTTTCGTTATTTGCGTATGTCTTAAATTTCCCTCAAAGCCACAAAATAGGAATTACTGAAGAACCTCTCCTTTACAAGTTAGAAAACAACGCATATCCCCAGATTTGTATTCCTCGATCTTAAAGCCCCCAAATGATAGGATCTCCTGAGGTGCTAAAATGTTGGAGGGTAAATTAAATTTGAAGACCGAGTTGTAGTATCAACAATAAATTTTGACTTTCGACGTGTGCCTTGGTCCACCCAGTGTCACCTTAGCTTCATCTGTGTCTTTAGAGATTGCAGGCAGACAGTGTCATTATGGAATGCTTTCACTCTGCCTGAGTCCAGCTAGGTTTCAACTCTGCCACACCTGTGCCCAGCCCCTGGGAGGACAGGCCACCCCTTGGTGTTGGACTTGATTGACAGAGTCACCATTTCAGGCAAGGACATGGGAACGTGCTAACACAGCAGAAATGGTGCTTTATTCCCTTTCAACGGTCTTCTCTGCTGAGATTCCTGGAAGTTATAGTAAATGGGAAAACATAATCGGTACTAAGCAGGTTTTTAATTCATGGAAGAAATAGCAAGTAAAAATAAAGAACAAAAATGAGGTAAACACCACCTTAGGCTTCCTGGTTTGATTCTAAACACTGGCTGCATTTTTCATTTAGGTGATTTTGTGGTTGATTTGATCATTTGAGAGTACTGGGCCATTTTAAAGCATTTTCCAGCTCTAGAGGTAGATTGATTTGGGTTTGTTATTTTTTTTCTTGCTCAGAGCTATTACTTGGATAATACATTTTTACAGATGTGTACTAGACCTTGCTATAATGTGCAAAAATATGAGTTTCCTACATTTTCTCCTTTTTTACATAATGTTTTCTCAGAGAGCCCGCCTCCCGGGAGCTCTGGGCTGCATTTCCCCTCTGCTCTCAGGCCCTGGCTGCTCCAGCAGCACCTGCATCTTCTGGGAACTTTTAGGCTACATAATCACAAAGGTGACCCAGCTCTGTCAGAGTTGCCTTTGCAGGAGACTCTCCTGTGAAGTCCTCTGTCCCCCACAGCAATTTTTTTGTGACCAATAACCCACGATTTCCAGGAAACTTCATCAGCATGAAGTTGAGCTCATGGATTGCCCCTTGGGACTAAACATGAGACCCTGGAGGGCCCTGGGCCACTTAATACCTTACAGGTTTTTTTTTTTTTTTAATTTTTCTATAGTATAAACCATGAATTTACCTTATAGTTAATTCTGTATGATCCTAAGTTGGTGTGTTTATTTGCATCTTTCCAGTAGAACCTGTCTTCTGTTGCAGACTATTTTCACCTGCTATTTAGCCATCCCTACATAGCTGTCTCTGTCTCTGCACCACCTCAGGCACTTAAGTTCCTTTCATAACCTGATGTTATTAAAAAAGTCTCTCTGTCCCAGTAGAACACTAGATCTAATCTATCCTTTTTCTTGGGAGACCCATACCTGTCCCTCACTTGCAGGTTTCTTCTGTCACCACCTGTGATCTGCTCAGAGTGAACAAAATTCTTGTACAACCCTGCATTATGCACTGGCACCTGCAGCATGCTCTCCATGCCTAGCAACAGGGTCTCTATGGTGGCCACACCTTCCCCACTGACTCCTTTACACATGGACCAAGGGCATAAGTGACAGGGAGGCCCTCGGCACAATGGGCAAGAGGCAAACCGGGTTCTAGTCCTGTTCCACCACTTACAGGTTCATTATTTCAGACAGATTCTTTAACCTTCCATTTTCTCTTTTGCAAAATGGAAGTAATAGGAGCTCACCTCAGGAAAATACCTGACCCAGAGAGCCATGTGGTCAGTGCTTGATCAGAGGTAACCATCATTCTACTGGGGTATAAGGTGAACTTAACGACTTACAATGTATGACTTGTCTGTCCTGTGAAAGCAAGGGGCTGGCCATTTGCCATCCTGTTTATTGGGCTCATTGGCCATGTCCATCTTCTCTGATCAGCTTATCATTTACCTGAACAATGTGGTGATGATCCCCAACATTTCTGAAGCCTGAGTTAATCTCTCAGCTCTATGGGATTGCTACTTTTTGCAGGCCATCACAGGTAAACAAATGTATGAAGGTAAATCCAATATCGATTCTGCCCTCGGCACATATAGTCCAGTGGAAGAGGCAGAGTCCTGTATGAATGACGGCTCTATGAGATGGGAGGAGTGATAGAGTTTAATGGATGTTTAGGAAAGGGTAATATGACATCTGTTGGGGTGGGACATGTCCGCAGAAGGGACAGGTAGAGTTTTCATGGAATGAGCCATTTGAAATAAACTGGGGTGCCCATGGCTAGGATTTGAGCAGGTGGAAATGCTTGTGAAAGAATTTAGGTGGAGGCACCACCATGAGCTGAGCACAAGGCTATGATTCCACACAAATTAAGAATGAGGCTCCTGCAGGGTACACAGTGGAGGGAAGTACTGGGTGTATAGCGCACATTTTCAGGTTCAGGCCTCAAGCACCCAGTTCCCCTAGGGAAGCTCTCACATCGCTGAGATGGAAAGGTTGGTTGGGAATGTTTGTAGAGGAAATTTCCAGTGTGAAGTAAGGCATAAAAGCTGTGCTTCAGAGGCTGAGGCTGAGAATTGAGTGCCCAGGATCCCAGGGAGAAGACCCCAGCAGGAGACTGGAAGCCAGCAACTTGCTCCTAGCAAGATGTTCATGGGGAAAATATTGCCACTCAGGGAATCGAACTAAGGTCTATTAAAACAGAGTTACAACACCCAGGTTGGTGAGTGAGCAGGGAGCAAGAGACAGTAGAGATTAGGATCCTCTTTCTGGAGGGGAGTTTAGCAGTGCTAAACAGCCTCCTTTGAAAGTGTTCGTACCTGTTGCTCAGAAGTTCCACGTCTAAGGAATTCATCATCTTCAGGAAATAATTAGTTATTTTCAAAGATTTACTTTCAAGAATATTTAACATGAAGTTGTTTATAATAGCAAAACATTGGATACAGCCTAAACATCTAGAGAGAGTAGATTTATTAAATAAATGATCATATATGCTTTAATATTATGTGCCTCTTAAATATTTTAAGGAAATAACAAATGAAACCGGGAACAACAATATATTTATATTAATCTCACTTTGTTTAAACGTGATTTTGTAACTTTAAGAACACACACACACACAGTTGCACTCACACATGAAGAATGCTTCTGTCAGAGTCCTGGGCTCTGGCTAGTACTTTTCATGTTCATTTGCACTGACTATAATTAGGAAAAGTTTGTTTTAATATTTAAAAGGTAATGCAGGGCTGAGGGGTAGCTTAGTAGTAGAGCACTTGCCTGACATGGGAGAGGCCCTGGGTTCCATCCCCAGCACTGTGGGTGGGTGGGTGGAGGGATTCCAGCAGCATTCCTGAGTGTAGGCAATGGCTAAGGGACTTTAACTGAAGGGTCAAATCAAGGCACAGATTATTAACTCTTCGGGGCTTGATGCCAGGCTATCTTTGGAGGTGGATACTTCGAACCCGAAACCTGGGAGAGAAGTCAGGAGATTGCAGAAGGGAGACTTGAAGCAGCAGCTCTGGGTATTGATCATGCTGAGTTTGATGTATGCAGAAAAGTCCAAATACAGACATCTAACATGTTGATGCAGTTGACAGAGACCAACCCTGGCCTGGCTGAGAAAGCACAAAGCAGCAGTTGCAAAGCAGTTAAAGCAAAAGCATCTCAACTTGTTCCTTTAGTGGGATGAACACAAACTTACTGATGCTAGGGACATTCTCCTCAGGCATCCAGTCAGACCCATAAGTTACCTGTGAAAATCTTTCAGACTATACTTTTGATGACTTTGAATGGCAGAGAGAAATAGCTAGAGCCAAGTTTTCTTTGAGTTTACACAGATGGATCAGTTTCCCAGGGAGCTGATAGCTTCTGGGTGTCCACAGTGCTCTCCAATGTGGTATCCCTCATGTGTGCTGATTTACACAAGAGGATACCCAGAGAAGACAGAGGCAAACACAGACCACATGTATAGACCCTGGGGCACACATACATGCGTGCAGAAAGCAGCTGAGAAGTTAGTTCATCCATCAGATATAAATTAGGATTTCACCAGCTGAAGTAGTACCTGTCATCCTAGTTAACAGGTACTAGGAGGCTGAGGTAGGGGGATCATAAGTTTGAGGCCAGTCTGGGCATTTTAGGGAGACAGTGTCTCAAAGTAAATGAGAGCTGGGATCGTAACTCAGTGGTAAAGTGTCCCTGGGTTCAATCCCCAGCACCCCTGCCCGCCAGTGCCAAAATTAGGATTTCCCAAAAAGTAGGTAATGGCCCTCCAAAGCTTATTTTAATTAGATGAAGCCACTTTTCTGACATTTAATCTTGATAATTTTAAATGCCTTTATTGATTTTATAGAGTAAGTTTTATTTGAATGAATTCAAATAAGATGATGTATAAAGTCCACAGCATGTAATCAGTGTGCAGGAAAATTTAATTCCTCTCTGTTTGTAGCCATATATTTTAAATGTAATTAACTTGCTTATTTTAAATGAATTAATTTACCAGTGGTTGAAGACGTGTCTTATTTTCTTCATTGATTCCAAATTTTTAAATAAGGATGATATCATTTTTTAGAAGCTCTCACCAAGTAATTTGCAGTTGAGCAACCTCATGGGTAAAAAGGCCAGTTTTTTTGTTTACAGGTTCAAGCTAGTTATTACAGTACAGTTTGATTCCTGACCAGCTTTTTGCCTGTAGTATATTGATTCTTTGATCTTATTGTCCATGCAATTCATTTCTCTCTACTTTGGCTTTAATAAGAGGAATGATCACTTGACATGACTCTTTTTCAAGGGGCAGTTAAAAGTATTAACTGATTTGTAAAATGCTTTCTGAACTGCCCAGATGAAACGTCCCATGTCAATAGCAAATATTATTGGTGGCGTTGGTGTTGATCTCATTGTTGCTTGTTTTGGCTACTGGTTCCGTTCTGTTAAAACCCAGGACTGACAAACATTTTAAGACATTTTAAAACAAGTGTAACCAGATATTTAGCATCTGCATTGATTTAGGTTCTCTGCCAAAGAATAATCTGTCTTAAATGATAGGACTCTGGGAAAACTAATACTTGTTTATGTATAATGCTTCTGACTTAAGTTGTTAACATCTCTGTGAAGTTATCCAAGAAATTCTCAAGATTCCAAATCTCTAGACCTTGGAATTAAAGCGTTCAAGAGCTGACTTTTCCCCATGCGCTGGGTCTTCCCAACCAGCAGATGGATGGCTGATTTTAACTCTTCTTTAGACCAATGGATCTTGACCAGGGGCATTTGGGCCCCCAGGGGACATTTGTCAATGTGTAACCTTTTGGGTTCTTACAATTGGGGGCGTGCTGCTGGTATCCAGTAGGTTCAGACTGTGGTGAGCCGCTTCTGCAGATTATGGTCGCCATTACAAGATGGCGCTGGCTCCGCTGTGGTCTGTGACAAACCACATGGGTTTGTCACAAACCACATGGAGGGTTGGCGCATGGTTTTTCAACACCCTATGAGAAAGTTCCACGTGGCAGCTTCGCATTGGGGCTTGAGATGCTTTATTAAGGCTGGGAGGGGCATCCGATGCTTTATTAAGGCTGGGAGGGGCATCCGAGGGAATGAAAAGAAACATCAAGGGCCTGAATAAACTGCTGAAAGAAGATTCCTGAGTTGCGTCTTCCTTGCGGGCAAGGGGTCGCGACATCAGACCAGGGGTACTGATGAGCATCCAGGGCTACTGTGTCCACCATGAAGATTTATCAATCCCAAAATGTGGACAGTTCTGAGGTTGAGAAGCTTTCAGACGATGTTCTGTATAGAACTCTGTAATTCACCTTCGGAAACCAGAGTGTTCTTCCAGGTGTTGCCTATTATTAAATGTCCTCCCCCCTCCTGGATCTCTCTGTAGGTTGGAATTGTGGGAAGAACAGGAGCTGGGAAAAGTTCCCTCATCTCGGCCCTTTTTAGATTGTCAGAACCTGAAGGAAAAATTTGGATCGATAAGATCTTGACAACTGAAATTGGACTTCATGATTTAAGGAAGAAGATGTCCATCATACCTCAGGTATGCAAGTCAGAGCGTTCTCACGCCTGCCTTCCAGAAGGGCGCCTGTGTTTAATTGCTTTTAATTTTATTGCTTTTTAAGAAATGTGATGAAAAGACTGATTCTTTCCCTCAATAGAGCATATTTTGAATAGGTATTTTCTTTTTGTGGTGGTGGTATTGGGGATTGAACCCAGGGCCTTGTGTGTCCTAGGCAAGTACTCTACCAACAGAGCTATAGCCCCAGCCCTGAATAAGAATTTCCATCAGATATCAGAGTTGATCAGTTCATTTGTTGTTGTTGTTTTCTTGTGTGTGCATGCGCATAGGGGTGGTGGGGGGAAGGGAGGAAGAGGGGGAAAAACTGATTCAATAATACCTTACTCAGATTCTGGATTCAGCTTCCCTAGGTGCTAGTTTAATCCACTGATAACTCCGTAGTTCTGAGAACAGAATAGCAAATGGTCTGTTCAGCTCGCGAGAGGTTCCTTTATGGAAACATGGACTGTAAATGTCTTAATGAGGGGATTTGCTGTAGGGAGTAAAGCTACCCTTTCAGGGGTGATTATTTCCATGGAGGACCCTGGTTAAACTCTGGAGCTGTGAGACTCACATCTTACAGATGCTTTGCAGACATTCATAAGTGGTTTTGTTTGGGGAGGCCATACAGAATCAGGAGGAAGGCTGGGCAAAGGAATTGCATCCCTCTGCACCTTCGTTTTCTCATCCTTACCAGGCAGCTACTGGCAGCCCCTCTGAGAGCAGTCATGAGGGCTGTCAGCGTGTATAGTGTGCCTCATGCCAACCCAGGGCCTCATTGCCATGATGGCAGAGGGTTGAATTGCCATGTCTTCCTGGGTTCTGATTTTCTTTTATTTTCTTAGTGGAAAACGTTCAGAGAGTGTTCTAGAGATTGGATTACATGCACAATAGAATCTCCTGTCATTGCTTTTCGTTTATCTATTCAACACAAATTCAGGAAGTATTTATTGAGTAATTACTGTCCTCTAGGTCAGTAGCCATGGCCACTATAGGGCCTGTCCCCACAGGCCTAGGGCAGCTTCATCCTGCCCTCTGCTTTGATGCTTACGCACGTGTGTTCAACTCCAGTATTGCTTTAGGGGTTCTAATTTGGGATTTGTTTTTCTGCAAGTATACCATTGTCAAGGGGAGCTGAGGTACCCACACACATGCACACTCGTTCCTGAGATGAGAAATACAGAGACAAAAGAAAAAGAGCCTGGCAAATATCCTTTCTGGATGTGTAGATAAAGAGCCTTTAAGTACTTGTTGATTAGGAAACAGAGAACCTGGGTCCCCAACAGGGAGAATGTGGACTTACATCTCATGACAGAGCACGCTTATAACCTATCATCCACTTCTGAAATAATTGGAAATTACTTCCAGTAATTTGGAGATCAATGTATCCACCTCAGAACCATGATGTGATACCACCTCTCAGTGTCCACTCTAAAATATACATATATCCATCACCATGTGTTGGTGAGGATATAGAGAAATGTGAACGCTGGGCGCTGGGGTGGGAATGTAAAACGCTATAACCCCTGTGGAAAACAGCCCAAGTCTCCTTCCAGAATTACAAGTAGAGTCACCAGATGGTCTAAGAATTGAAAGCAGGGTCTTCAGATGTTGGTATGGCTGTTTTCAGAGCAGCCTAGACTGGAAAAGAAAACCAAGTGTCTGTCTACAGATAAATGGATTAAAAATGATTTATATGAACAATGGAAAATTGTTCAGCATTAAAAAAAAGAAGGCCACTTTGACTCCTGCTCCAACACGGATACATTTTGAAGACATTGTGCTGAGTGGGATGAGCCAGTCACAGAGTTCTGGATGGGTCTAGAGTACAGGGCACTGTGAGCAGCTGGGTTCATGCGGACAGTAGAGTGGCAGTTGTTAGGGCTGAGGGAAGACAGGACATGGAGTTGTACCAGGCTTAGTTTTGTAAGATGGAAAAGTCCCATGAATGGATGGTGGTGACGATTGTGTAATTGTACTTAATACCACAAAACTATATACTTTAAAAACGGTGAAGGTGTGTTTCATGTTTTGTGTGTTTTCCCACAGATTTTTTTGAAAATAAGATAACCCTTTGAAAAAAAGATGATTCTTTCAGGAAAAAAAAATGGAGGAAATTTTCTGGCACACAAGATTCCATCTAGAGATTTTAATCATGACTTCATGGTTACAGTAGAAAATGAAAATTTAAATTCCCAAGTTATGTCTTTTGTTTGTACCCATCTCAGAAATGGGCCAAAGGAAATTTATTTAGCAGAGATGAGGGGTGTGTCTGCCAAGTCCTTTCATATCCTTGGATGAAAGAATCTAGAAACGTGCCCTACATTACTTTTAATGCTTCTTAATAAGAAATGGTTGTATGCTTGTGTACATAAAAGAACTCTAAATAAAGAAATAGCGTTAGATGATTCTTGGCTCTGCTGGGAATGTTTTGGAAGCACATCTGAGCAAAGACTAAATACACCTTGACATCACCAGGTCTTGGTTCTATTCCATAAGTTCCCACCCTCCTTTTGTGCAAATGTTCTGTGTGTCTATTCCAGAGAGAATACTTACAAAACAGTGCTACGCTTTGTATCCATGTAGATCATGATCGCCAAGCATTGTAAACACAGATCCTTTATATTTTACCTTTATCTTACTTCGTCTCCAAGGTGCAATGTTGTTGGTTGATAGAAGAAACATAGTTGTAGTGAGTATGGCATCCCAATAAGCCATTCAGGGGGCGCAAGGATCCACTGCTTCAGAGTGTGGACAAAGTATCTACAGGACCCACATTTTTATCTTTCTCTGCCTCCTACAGTGTGGGATCTGGATGAAGTCACTCAGCGTTAGAATCCTTGTCCTTAAGCTGTGTCTAGTATTGACTACCTAATAGATTCATCATGAAGATTTGACTGCATGAAAAAATGTAGGTGGCCCAGTGAACAACACTGGCCATTTAGGCATGATCACTACTTAATTAAAACTGGTAGAATATTCTGGAATGAGTTGGCTCCCTAATTTCTGTTTATGTTTTTATAATCCGTGGTGATTTTCTTTAAACCAAAGTATTTAACTGTAAATGGAAAAGCAGCAGAAAAAGAAAGTGTATATGTTAGATGGACCTAGGATTAAGCCTAGGATTGAGGGAAATCTGTTGTTTTTCTTAAGAAGAACAAACGGTGAAGACATCTCTTTGTTTTGTTTTCTGGCTTCCTCCCACCCCATTTTTCTGATTGCTGCTCTGTACCCCACTCACCCTTTGCAAACCACCCCGCACCCCCAGGCCATGGCCCACATTCCTTGCTGTTCTCCTTCTGAACTCAGAGGATGCTTCTCCTGTTTCCTGGGCTCCGGTGCCTGTCGCCACCCCAGACAAGTTACTCAGGACTAATAATTCTCACCTTTGTGAAATCCTTCACATGTTTTAACTTCTTTCCCCACCACCTCTCACTTAATCCTCCCAACAATTCTATTGTCACCCTCATGTGACAGATTTAAAAACTGAGTCACAGAGAGCTTAACTTGCTCAACCAGGAAGTGGCAGAGCCAGGATTCCAGGTGAACTCCCGGAGCTCCTCAGCATCTGAGCCTTGCCAACACTGCTAAAAAGCTACGGAGACGGGTCCCCAGGAGGAATCTCCTTGCATCCTGATCCCAGTGCAGGCCTGTGTTTAAACCCCTGCACACACACGTGCCCAGAAACAAAAATCTCATAAAACATTATCACTCTGTGCCCTGCGCTCTGATATTTTCTATTATATCCATTCTATTCTAGTTCGTATAAAAGACAAAATGATGATCATGAGCCACAAAATTGATTTCATGATCCATTGGTCGCACCTGCAGTTTTAAAACGCTGTGCCCCTCTGTTCTGCCCTGCTTGGCCAGGCTCTTGCTTCCCCTTGTGAGAAGCCTCCTTTAGGCTACCACGTCTCAGGGCAGCCCCACAGGGTAGGCGGGGCAAGCCCCATGTCCCAGGAAGAAAAACCAAGGCTTGGAGATATTCAGTATTTACCGTGAGGCCAATGACTTATATGTAGAATCAAAACTCAGGTCTACCAAGACTCTAGAATTTTTTTTTTCAATAAATGTTTGTTGAACTGAATGACATCTCATCAGATATTCTACCAATTGCATGGCTTTTCACCACTGAAAGGGATTCCCCCAAACCTTAAAGTCAAAGTGAATCAACATGGAGCAAAGCTGTAGGTGCCTTCTCCTAGAGCTTCGTCACTTTTTGGCAGTTTGCTGGTTTTGAAAGGCTGGATTTTTGTGTGGTTTCTTTTGCCAGGAATCTCGAGTGGCACTCAGGTCTAAAAATCATTTTGGAAGGTGAGGGTGGGGTGGGGAGATAGTAGAATGAGACGGACATTATTACCCTAAGTACGGGTATGGTTGCACAAATGGTGTGACTCTACATTATATACAACCTGAGAAATGAAAACTTGTG
This sequence comes from Callospermophilus lateralis, assembly GCF_048772815.1. Taxonomy (NCBI): domain Eukaryota; kingdom Metazoa; phylum Chordata; class Mammalia; order Rodentia; family Sciuridae; genus Callospermophilus; species Callospermophilus lateralis. Next base: position 96,919,794 of record NC_135316.1, on the reverse strand, counting down.
CTCTGTTTGTGTAAAAAATTAAATATTTGAAAAAGGCAATAAGGAGAATAAAAATGTTTGACACTCTTCCAAAAAAAAAAAAAAAAGGCATTTTAGAAGTGGGTTTATTTCTGTGACATGGCTCATGGTGGCAGGTACTCACAGCCTGAGCTCCTGGAGTAAGAGACCTTTCTCTGACAAGGACTTAGTGGCTGCAGGGGCTGAGAACACCTCTTGTCAAGGTGACTTGAAGGCTCCTGGGTTTGCAGTGCAGAAATCATGTGGCCCTATTACCCCCCCACCCCCCAAACAAGCTTTGAGGCGTGCTTTCTAGTGTTGCAATACCCTGGTGGGGAACTTTAGAAGTTTGGAGGGGACATAGTAAAAGGGAAATCCAGTGCTGCCTCTTGTTGCCACCCACCCCCAACCCTGGAGCAGCGAGCTCCCAGCTCCCGGTCGTCCCTTAACTGATGGTTCAGCGTCCTCCTTTCTCCTTCTGAACCTGTCCATGAACAGTTCTGAATTAGGGGTTCAGGACTTAGGTACGGGCACAGGAATGTTGATATACAGAGGTCCATACAGAGCCAGGGCCAACCTAGAGTCACTTAAAAAAAAACCCAACACTGTGTCCTTATGAAGGGACTCCTCCATTTGTGTTCAAAATTGCAGAAATAAGCAAACCAACCATGAAAATATTCCCCAGAGTGGGTTGCAGAAGAGTAGAGTTCATTAGTGCTATGGATTCGAAATGGTTAATGCACTCCCCAAAGAGAACCCCAAGGTGGGGCTGTTTTCTGGGAATAGACTGCTTATCAGAAAGCATCTGGAAGAATGGATTTCAAAACCTTTTTTGGATGGATTTGTGACACCTAGAGCCCCTATCCTGTGGGCACAAAGAAAAAATGTTTTCAATTGCAGAATAATTCCATGCAAATTCAGCCTTTATGATCACACCCTGAGGGTTGGTGCTCATCAACAGCTATCATCTTTATCATGATCAGACAGATTTTCTCTTTTACATTGAATAGATTTTTTTTTTAATTTGTTTCAGAACAATAGCCAGGTATTTTTTAAGCAGACCACTCTGCTATTTTGGTAGTTCTTTTCTCCCAGTTTTCTTTAGTAGGTTGAACAGGGTAAGCAGAGCAATGTCTCTTTAAGACTTTTGGATTACCTGGCTTTCTTTTTCTTTCTTTCCTCTCTCCCCCACCCCCTTTTTCTTTCTGAGAACAAAATTCAAAGAGAAAAGGTATGCTGTTACTAGTAAAGAAATACAATTGGATCCCAGCCTAATGCAGTCGACCTTTGTTTTCTGCACAGTGAAGTCTTCATTAAAGCCAGTGGAACTGCTCCCCGGAGCTGGTGACCTTTTTGTATTTAAAGAAGACTTTACAGGACTTAAATTCTTCTTCCTTTGTTGACTAACAATGTTCTTTTCTTCTGAAAATGGATGATGATCCCTTCATTCTGAGGCTACAGTATTAAAAAAAAGAAAGTCCTGAGGGAGGGAACCAAGACTTAAAGTGACTTCAGGTGACTCCCTGGTTTTTGAGACCAGGTGAGGTGCAGCCCTCAAAAAAGGTCCTCTGGATTCTAACATGAAACAGTTGCAACTGTTAGGACACTGGGGAAGCAGCAGTCATAGGTGAATTTGCCTGGTTGGTGACCCAAAAAAGATCAGGGTAAAGTTGTGCTTCATCTTGGTAGTTTGTAGCAGTTTTTGTCTTGGTTTTCCGTCTTCTTAAGTGTCTGAAGGTGAGTGGGGAGTTTCTTGGGATAAGTGAGGCCTGTCTCCCAGTCAATACATAGGATAGGTCTGGTGAGAGTTCTGTCAAGGTGTTATCAGTTACTGCCCAAATGTTTTGATGCAGAGTGGACACTTCTGGGCCACTTATCCATTATGGTTTGTATTATGTTGGTAATAGAGGGAAAATCAACTACTGAATGTGGCTCAAAGCACAAATAAAATGTGCGAACTTTCAAAACTGTTATGAAAAAACAGGTTTGATGCTGGTCCTCTGTTTAAATTATTATGTTGAACAACAGCAATTGTTTTCCTAACTGAACCACACCAGCTAACTGTAGGGGTTAAAGTAAAACTCTCATTAAATGAGGTTTAAATATGTACCATCACAAAAAATATACTTAGGCTAATAAATTTTGCACATATTTATGAGAGGGTTGTGTGTCCTCCCATAAATCCCCACGCTGAATGTTCTGCCTGCAAACGTTTTTACAACACTTATTTATAAGATTAGTTTATTAATTTTATTGCACAAAGGTAGACATGTTAAATAATAATATCTATCAGAAGTGATAATTAATTCGACCCTTATCTACTCTTGCAATATGTGTCTGCTATGAGCACTTTATTACCTTTGGAAGATAATATAATGGTTTCTTCTTTGGCAGGTGGATGAAAGTAGAATGAGCAGAAACCAACACCATACATAAAACACGCTGGTGTAGTAAAATAGACACTGAACAAATTGCCTGCTGGTTTTAAAGAAAAATACAGCTTCAATCACTTAATGTTTTAGTAAATCATTCTTCTCATTCAACAAGTTTTGATTGAAACTTTACTCAGTGAAATATGTGTTTGGCATGTCATAACGAAAAATATTCTTATTTGCTCAACTATTTTCTCCTGCCTAAATGAATGTGAGTAATTGCCCAATATTTCCATTTAAATTGACAGTATAGATTTAAGTGGGAAGAGCTTGAACTTCACTTCTGTGGTTGTATGCCAATCAGCAGTGACTTGATGAGAATAGCAAACCTCCCTGGGGCCGGTGTGCCTAAGGTCGGAGTTCAGAACACAGCATAGGGCAGCTGATGGTCAGGGGCTTGGAGCGCACAACTCCTGGAGCTGGAAGGACTTCATGTTAGTCCCTGTTCTTTGGAGGGACTCCATTTCAAGGGGATTCCTAAAGGGGAGAAGGTGAGGGAGGGGATATGCACGGGGCCCTGATGAAGCAATAGGGCCTTGGACTTCACTGATGCATTCCTGTGCAATTCTCCTGAGCCACCAATCCACTATTCCTAAATCACTAATACTAGGCCCCTTCCCACCCTTTTCACAAAGAAAGGAAAGTCAGACTACAAAAAGCAAAGCATTTTTTTCATACATCAGCTTAGATATCACCTCTCAAAAGGGTTCTTTGTAAAAACCCACGAGGATCAAACCATGGATGTGTTGGTGGATGTGACTTTGCTCTATGGGAGGGACCTGAAGGAAAACAGTATCCAGGACTTTGATAAAGCAGAGACCTCCTCCTCCCTCTTCTCTACGTGGCCAGTGCTGCTTCTGAACCTCTGTTCTTCCAGCCCCTCTGTCTACCCATCCTGAGAGCCTCTCAGTATACGCCCCTGCGTGGGATGTCATTGTCCGTGTGGACCCTTGTGGGGAAGTGGGAGGAGAGAGAGGAAGGGGGATAGCTACCCCCTTGCCCCTGGCCACTTTGTTTCTGTGAACCTTGTGTGAACGATTGGATGGAGGGTTGGAATCTAAGTTGGTATTGACCAAGGTTTGTTTTGTTTTGTTAATCATCTGAAGTCAATAGAATTATGCTTATACCCCATTCCTGTGTAGATGGTTATTCAGTCTTAAGTCTTAAATTTGTTGGTTTTAGGCAAAACCTTAAACAAAGCACCTGGGACTTTTCTGTTCAATTCAGTAGTCATTTGAAACATGGTATGACCTGTGGTTTTTCAGTGCTTTGGGGGCATATTAGTCACTTAATCAACTTTGTGCGAATAAAATGCCTATTTTGATGTCTTCAATTTTTGTATTTTGTCTAGGGATGCCTGTTTTTGGGTGGCAAACCATTGATCTTGTCCCTCACCTCTTAGAACTGAGATGGTGAATGACACTTCTCATGTGTTAGAGGCCCAGCCCCCAGGCTGGGAGAGACTTGAGTCTGTGGTTTCCTGGAGCAGTTCTGTGGCACCTGTGGAAGAGCCAGGGCTTCTCTGGTTCCCACATCTGCACACCTCATGGTTCTTCCATCTTTGCTGAAAGTAGCCAGTTGGGCTCTTTGCTGTTCATGTCCTTGTGTCCTGAGTGGCTCGAGCCAGAAGAAACATTTACAGTCTATAGAAGCTTATGGACAAGATTCTTTCTTGAAACTCAGAAGGAGGCATGTATTTTAAGAGCGGTTTAATTGTGGGGCCTCCTAAAGCAGATGAATAGAAGAACTATTTAAATTAAAATAATGTTATTAGGTGATGTGATTCGCAATGGGTTTCAGGTTACCTTACCCTTGTCATTAATAATGAGGTTCTGAGAGACAGGTAACCCTGATACGCAGACAAGATAACATGGGGATCAGCTAATGCAACATCAGAGGTGATCTCTCCATGAGCAGAGGGGCCACTGGCCTCATTAGTTCATGTCCCCTTTGGACAAAAGACAGAACATCCCATTTGGACACACAGAGAGATCCCCGATACAGAAGACTATTTTACTGATGGAGAAAATGCCAATTTTTCTTTGAAGCATAAACTTCAATTAATCATGTGGTTGGTTGGTATTTTCCAGCATCATCCAGAATTGATAATTTCAGTAGTTCCATTGATGTAACGCTCCTCAAATACGTATATCCTTATATTTCCCGTTTCTACTGATATTACCCAGGAATCTTTTGTAAAAACCAGACTTCCCTTTTACACCTTCGTTTTCTTAAGAGGGCACCCTGCAGTCGTTGCTTTTGTTAGTGTTCCGTGGTCTGGAAGAGATGTGGAGCCCAGTGTGTTCAATGGGAAATTTGTAGAGGTGTTGTTTTATAAACAGGCATTTGCAACCTTAATCAATGATTCTAGTGAATATTGGTTTTTTGGTTTTGTTTTGCTTTGCTTTGTTTTCATAGTTTAATTCTAGCCTGAAAGTGAACATTGGAATAAAATGAGAAGAGACAACAGTAATGATATTCACTCTTTTGGACATTTAGGAGCCTGTTTTGTTCACGGGAACAATGAGGAAAAACCTGGATCCCTTTAATGAGCACACAGATGAGGAGCTGTGGAATGCCTTAGAGGAGGTAATTTTTAAAGTGCAATTATCTTTTATTGGTTAGCATCAGTATATATGTGTGTGTGTGTGTGTGTGTGTGTGTATGTGTGTGTGTGTGTAAATAATGTTGCAGATAACTGAGGGCTGCGATCAGTTTAACTGGGTTCATCACTTGGAAACATTGATGACATGGATACACTTTAAAAGGTATGAATGGAAGATGATAAAAACCAAAAATAAAGCATTTTATGTTCTCATTTTAACTTTCGGTCTATAACCCAGTACATACATTATCTTATTTGTTCTTATTGAGGTATCTAAGTTAGAAATTGTGTGTCCCATTTCTAGTGACTCAGTGCCCTGCAACTTTGATTTTACTGCTGTGTTCCTAGGGAATATTTGGAAATAGAGACAAGCAATAGCTTTTCAGTATTACCTGAAAGATAGGTGAGATCATACTTAGGAAATTCTTTGAAGTTTTTGAGGAAAGTGTTTATAAAGGTAAGTTATACACATAGAATGTGATAATAATAATTTATTGGCCAACATGTCATTTTAATACTGAAGAGTGACTTCAATTGACAGAACCCTGTAGCCTTTGCTAAGGTTTTATACTGATGCCTTCGTTTCTAGAGGGTTTTCTATTATTTCATTAGGGGCTCACTGTAAACTACTTGCTTAAAATTCCTTGCCTTTACAGGGAAAGGATTTGAACTGTTAAGGGTGTTATTGGTTTGTGTATTTTAACAGTAATTACTTTGCATGTTAGCCCTAGTTCTACAAATTAATTCTAAGCTACTTAAGGGCAGAAACCATATCTTTGACTTCTAATCCCTCCTAGGACCTAGCTTAGTGTTCATCTAAATAAATGCTTAGTTTTCAAAATTAATCATTTAATGAATATATATTGAATGGTTGATCTTCATTTCAGAGAAGTATGGTTTAATAAAAAAAAACCATAATTTCCTCTTTGTTGTTATTGTTTTGATTGGTGTGTTTGTCCTTGTCACCCTTCTGGGGTTAGCTCTTAAATCTTTAATTTAAAGATAGGTTCTGCCGAAGAGCAAGCAGACTTAGAGGCCTGACAACTTCCTGCCAGTAATTCTTGCTTCTGAAGACATGTCAGTGCCAAGCCTTTACACATCCATCCTGCTTTCCAGCAACCATGGGGATTTTATTGTCCTAAATTGGGTTGATTACTTCATCTTCTCCTACCGGAGAAACAGTTGGCCTCTGGTTTCATTTAAGTGTGTGAGTCTTTCTGTAGTGAAATTGTAGGAGAGAAGAGTGAGGAGGACATTACCCATTACCCATCAGAGATGGTAGAGAAAGATAAGACAATCCCCTGCTCTTGAATTCCCAGGACACACTTAACAGTGATATTGTGACATGCCCTAAGAGAATAGGAATTACTAATTATTTTTCTGTTTGCTTTACAGTTTGATATTGCTCTTTACAGATTCTCACTAGCAAAATTACTTTAGAAACACACTGTTACATGGACAGTGAAGAAATGCTACCTGGGAGACATCTCAATCCAAAGCCATCTGTGAACTTGAGTGTAACTTACACTTATTTCATTAAAATAAAATTTAGTAGCCTCTCAGAATTCTGACAATGAAAAGAGGCAGATAATACTGAGGTCTACCTTTATGTAATAAAACTGCGTTTAGAGCTTCCTATATATGGGAATAACATGGGCATATTGACGTGCACCTTGACAGACCTGCCTTCCAAGTGGATCTGTGTATTCTTTCTGGAATTGACCTCATGTTTTAGTGAAATCTTAGAAGTAAGAAATCACTCATCATTGTCTTTCTCTAAGAATTCCTTGTCACAGTGTATACTATTTTTTAAATGAAAGATTTGGTAGATTTTCAAAAAATTACAACATAGTATTATATCTGCAGTTTGGTTCCACCTATTCTTAATCATGCATGTAATCTGAAACCTGCACCTTAGAAATGTTGTCACCAAGCTAATCACATTGCTTATTTAGGATTATTTTTAAAATGAGTGATTTAAATTATTTTCTGCATTTTCCATTTTTTTCTAGTATACTTTCATCATCTATTTGGGGTAAAAGGCCTAGATATGATAGCAGGTGAAGCCCTGTGAGTTTTTCATGGAAATAATTAGAGTTTTATGACCACAAGCTTATGGAGGTTGGGGTCATTCTGATAAGTCAGAGCTTCTTACCCTGGAATCCTTGTAATATCAGGGTCTTCTGACAGTGAATTCACAACTGTACCTCCTTGGATCATGTAAACATGATGGTGCATGTGTGTTTGGGGGATATCATGCAGAGGATTTCACTCCATGATTCCAGTATCTTGGAAGTTCCTCTGGATTTTTGTATCATACTCTGTGTATCTCCACAGCTTTCTTCTTCCCTCTATGTCCAAACCAGAGCACCAAGACCCATCCTGCTCTTCAGCAGGTAGGAGGCCTGGTCCCATTGGTAGCTCCCATCCAAGTGGAGTAAAAGCCTGGCTGGGGTGTGGCTCAGTGGTAGAGCTGCTGAGCATGTGTAGGCGCTGAGCTCAATCCCCAGCACCAAAAAGCAAAACAAACAGGAAGCTTGGACTGAAAACCCTGATCAGTCAGTTTATGAGTGATACCAGTTGGAAATGGAAACCCAAACCCACAGGGTAGGCAATTGAGATTGCTTAAGCGAACACTTCAGTTGTTACCTCTCTAACAACTTAAAGTAAAAAAGAAAAGATGAATGGAGAAAAAGATTTCTCTTATTTCTTGCTCCCCCTTTTCCCTTGGAGAGTGAAGTAACAGAGGTAGAAAAGTAAGTTTGGCCTTCTCAAAGGAGAGTCCTTGGAACATTGCTCATTTCTTCGTGGTGAATTTTCTAAATATACTGAAAGTTGCTTTAAATACTAAAAAATAGCTGTGAACTGAATATATCTTATTGGAATTCGTGCCAACATGGGCATCTTAAGAAGCAGCAGCAGCAGCAGCTGCATAAATAGAAATAAAAACCAGAGATGGAAGCAGTGTATTAAAAATGGTCATCCAGTTATGTTCAACATTGATGGTATCTCTGTTAGGATAAAAGTACATCTTGTTACACAGGAAACCAAGATACAGAAATCTGAACATCAGCCATGCACACACCCAGGAGCCAACCATCCTCCACACTCTGCAGCCCCTGGGCCAGGGACTTGAGTCAAGGGCTCCCCTGACTTCATTTCCCACTGCCTGTATTCTAGGCAAAAGCTCATCTCTATCTGTTGATCAAATTTTAGTCCCTCTTCTCTTCCCAGCCCATATCAGCTTTTCTTGTGTGAAGTTAAAAAAGTCCCACGAACAGACCCTGACATCCACATCAATCTCCTTTGAGGGTCACTGGTGCCCAGGAGATACAGTGCACACAGTGGGTGATGGTATGCGTGACAGTGGTTCTGGGGGTGTCTTATAAGTTCAGTGTATTTTCAGTGTTTTTTTTTTTTTTTGTGGGGGGGTGCTATTTTTCCAAGCTTAAAAGTATTCGAACTGTTATACATCCATAGTTTAGAATACTATGTTATTTAATCAGTTTTCCAGAAATAGTTTTTTAAAAATGTTTAGAGCATTTTATATACTACTATGATATCCTGGGACCAGCTAATTTTTATAAGGAATAGATTTCCTTTACAACAACGTGACATTTCATCTAATAAAGTACATGTCCATGTGGATTTATTTTCTAATTAATAGGAATGGACATGTCTTGAGATGTGCTTGTGGCTTCATTCATACATTCAATAGATATTGGTTGAGAGCACATTCCTTAGGCCTTGTGGATCTTGAAGCTTCTGTACTAGTCATTAAGGCAAAGAATCTCTCCCCTCCCAACTACCCCTGGAGCTTAAGTTCTTGTGAATACAGAAAATAAGCCAGTGCATATGTGATACCAAGTTAGCTACTTACTGATGCAGTGAAGCAAAATAAAACAGAACATCAGGAGAGCTGGCTGGCATGATGTCTGTTGACCTTTCACTTCATGTCAGGCACTAGGCACTTACACATACTAAGTCATGTTATACTTCACAGTGTTTGGAGACCGACATGTTGATTCTAGTAATGTCAGGTCTCATTTGCAGGTTATGAAGATAAGAGCCAGGCAGGACTCAAGCCCAGGCTGTCTGGCTTCAAAGGCCCAATTTTTTTTTAGAATTTTCACCCACAGAAAGTTTGGTGGAAGAGTATGAGGAGCACACATACCCATCGTGTAGATTCCCCAGATGTTAGTATTTTACTACATCTGCTTCCTTTCTGGTACTGTCTGTCTTTATCTGGCTGAACCATTCGAAGATAAATTGCAGATATATTCATTAAGTTGCGATTTCCCCCTTGAATTTGTATCTCCAGGGACATTCTCCTACATAACTTGACACTCATCTCAATCAAGAAATTCATTAGAGATGTAATGCCATTATCAGATTCATTTTCTGCCTCCATGGTTCTTCCCTCCCTTCTAATACCTAATCATAATTTGAACATAGGTAGCACTGCAGAGCACCTTCATATTCACATCATTTTTCCCACTGTCCTGATTCATTGATGACAACCGTCCCAGAAGACATTGTTTTCTGGAAGACACATTCAGTGTCCTTCACCTCAAACCCCTTATTCCTCTTGAGGTAGACATTCAAGGAAAGTAAAAACTCAATAAGTGACCAGATGTCACCTTAGTCAGGGAAGGGGAAGAGATTATTTCTCCCAAGTCTGGCTGTTGGTCTTGAGAAGAATGCATGTACCAGGGTTCCTAAAGGCCACTTAAAAGGGACAGCTGCCACCACTAACGTTTGATAAGTGACAGTATGGAGTGCAGATCTAGGAATCTCCCATGAGAATAACGTTTGGTAGCTTCTCTTCCTTGTAATGAAGGGGACTTATCCTAGTTGGCACCTTCTGCTCTATCATTTTCAGTTTAGGGCCTTGCACCACAGTCCAAATCTTACACTTCAGATTTTCTGTGTTTCCCCGTCTCTCACACTAGTAACAAGAACCAGTGCTGTATTTAATCTTAACTCAGAATTTCCACTTTTTGCGGCCAGCTCTCCCTCATGAACACAACTCGAGCACATTCATAAAAGTGCTTCAGCATTTTGAGAAGCGTTTCCTTTGGTGTTTTCGTTTTTTACAGTATCATCGTACCTGCTCCATGGCCATCACTCACCAATCTGCTGATTTCTCAAAGTGAGGTGTATTGACCCTTTGCCTTTCAGTAACTCTAAAGTATAGCCTGAGATGTGCTCTCCTTCTATAAAATTTCATTAAAAAAAAAATTCAGTGAACACAACTCCCACCCAACGTAGTCTCACATCACCTTATAAGTATAGAGTTTTGCAAAGATGATTAGTACGAACACTCCATAGTCTGGGGGTAAGAAGTGTTATGCTGTGTCTTGTCATTCGTGGGTTTCCATTCTCTGCAGGGCCAGGGTAAGACCAAAGCAGATGTATGCAACAGCTTTAGCAATTCAGGATTTAAATTGGTAATGAACCATCTCCAGAACAGGCTCCAGGTTTCTTGACTCTGACCTCCAGTGTCCCATTCTTTGAATTTTTTTTGTTTTTTAAATTTTTTCAGGTGATTAAAATATTCCACAATAGTGAAGTACCTAAGGAGTGTTCTTCAGAGAACCATAGTTCCTGCGGTGATTTTGTATTTTTATTTTCCTTTTAGTATACTGAGTCCTATGCCTAGACTGTACTGTAAGATCTGTTTTACTTATTCTAGAGAGACATTCTGTATGTTGGGAGAAAGAACTTGATTTATGAGAGACTCCCTAGACTTCCTTGGAGGTCTCCGGGAATGTCGCGTGGCAGGAGGAGATTCAGGTGATGGGGGCACTGAGATCATTTCTTTGTACCAGTTTCATTGAGGTGTAATTTACGTACCATAACATGCTCCCTTTATTAGCATAATTCAGTGGTTTTGGTAAATTTTTAGAGTTCTGCATCCATCACAGAATTTCAGTTTTGGGATATTTCTGTCACCCCATAAGTTCCCTTGTGTTCGTTTATAGTCAGCCCTCTATATCCCTTAGCCAACCGCGGTTCTGTTTTTGTCCATCGAAGATAAGGAGCACCTACCTTTAAACTGAAATCGAAGGAGGGACATTTTCATCATGCTACGTTTTACCTGGAGAATAATTTTATTTAGCACGTAGTACATTTTTAAAGTGAAGTTTGCACCAGCAGTGTTAATTCATGACCCAAGCGCAAATAGTGCCTATCGATGGTGACTGAGAAGCAAGTGGGTCCCCTTAGGTTTGTTCTCTGGAAGTCAGACAGTTTCTGTTCTGAGTTGACTCAGCCATCTTTCTAATGAATGCCGACTGGATAAGCCTCTCACCATCCCGAGGCTATACACTTAAGACATGCCTTCTGAGAGAAAGGACTTCGAAGCTCTAATGTCCAAGAGGCTCGCCTGCTGCAGTGGTAATTTGTTTAGGAAAATGTTGTTCTTCTGTCTGTATCTGCAGGTACAGCTTAAAGAAACCATTGAAGATCTTCCTGGTAAAATGGATACTGAATTGGCCGAATCAGGATCCAATTTTAGTGTTGGACAGAGACAGTTGGTGTGCCTTGCCAGGGCAATTCTGAAGAAAAATCGGATATTGATTATTGATGAAGCCACCGCAAATGTGGATCCACGGTATGGAGCTGAAGTCGACGTAATAGCAAATATGAATTTCTTTCTTTCAATTGATGGGTGAAGGATGTGAACAGTGATGAATACGGATTTTAAATGTGGTAAATGAGAAGCATGCGGTGATGCTGAGAAATGTTTCTAAGTTCTTTGTGTACCCCCCAAAATGAATCTTGATAATGTTTATTCTGGAAAACAGGAAGAAAGGATGTGTTTTACAGTGCAGATGATGTTACAGGTGGGGCATTCTAATAAAAAAAAAAATCTGAAGTGCTTCAACATCCAAAACTTTCTGAGTGCTGATGTGACAAACCAAGTGAAAAATTTCACACCTGAGCTCCTGTGACAGGTCGTACTCAAAATAGGCACACAACACATGGTTTATTCATTGTCCCTGGGGGGCGGGGTAGACCCTTTCCCCTTTCACTGCAATACATAAACTTTATTTCATGCCAGAGTTATTAAAAATATTGTACAAAGTTACCTTCAGGCTGTGTATCTCATTTTATATATGCACATGTTCCAAAAGTCCAGAATCCCTGATGCTTTGAGTTCTAAGCATTTCAGATAAGGGGTCCTCAACCTGGATCAGGCACCTTGTGCAAACTCATTTCTGAATTTCACTTTCGATAGTTTGAAACAGTTTAGAAGGGAACATATTTTCCATTGTTTTATGAATGTCTTACAATGTTGATTGTTGAAACATTATTAAAAATACTGTATGATCTTTTTAAGTCATAAGTCTACTTTTCCCATCTGGACTGAATCAAATTTACCTTCTTTCATTCCAGAACTGATGAATTGATACAGAAAAAAATCCGGGAGAAGTTTGCGCAGTGTACCGTGCTCACCATTGCGCACAGGCTGAACACCATTATTGACAGTGACAGGATAATGGTGAGTCCTTCCCCTGTGGAATTCCAGAAGCTTCTATGTATGTTAATTTTTTTCAATTTATCCCTTATGTTAAAAGTTGACAGAAATCCCCCAATAAGTTACTCTGATGATCTTTCCTCTCACTCTTGACAATAGCCCAAGTATCTAATCACACATTCATTGCTATTAAGGAATATTGCCAGTACATCTCTTTGCCTATTTTTGTGTTAAAAATTTATTTGAGTTGCCATTTTTCTTTTAGATGGCCAGCTAATGAAAATACCCCAAATGTTAGAGATGGCTGATGTTGCCAAAGTTCATACTAGAGTGGGGTAGGATAGTATCATTTTTCTCTGTGTCACGGTTGTTTAGCTTTTCAGAAAAAAAAAAAAAATCAACCTTTCATTTATAATGCTGGGAAGTTGTTGGCTAAGGTTCCAGTTTCTCAACTGTTTGGACATTCATAAGGTGTTCTGTCAGAAATGGGTGTGTGAGACGATCCAGAGAAGAACATTTTCAGCAAAACATTTTGTACACTGTTGGTGGAATGTAAATTAGCACAGCCATCATGGAAAACAGTAAGTTGGTTCCTCCATAGGATCGAACTGTTTCACTTCTGGGTATATGTCCAAAGGAAATAAAATCACTATTTCTAAGGTGTATTTACCTACCCAGGTTCAGTGCAGCCTGATTCACAGTAGCCAAGGTATAGAACCATCCTAAGTCTCCATCAGTGGGTAAGTGAGTAAGGAAACTGATATTTATACTCAGTGGAATACTATTCAGCCTTGAAATGGAAGATTATGTCTTTGGAGAAAAGCCAATATTCCTATATAACATTAGGCTGAGTGAAATAAGCCTGGCACAGAAAGACAAATACTACCCTGATCTCCCTCATCTGTAGAATCTTAGAAGGTTGGACTTTACCAGAGACAGGGAGTGGGGAGTACAAAGTTTCTCACAAAGTACAGAATTTTGAGCAGGATAACTATAATCAATCCTAACATACTGTATACTTCAAAATAACTAAGAGTAATTTCAAGTGTCTTGCCACGGAGGTGATGGTTGTGCTCACTAGTTTGATTCAGTTGTTCCACATCATGTGTGTATGTTATCACTGTGTGTATTTCATACAAGTAATACAAATATGATTTGCCAATTAAAAATAATATTTTAAAACAGCCTAATCAGAAAAGCAGTTTTGACAGAGGATTTAATATAGGAAACTTGTTACATAGGAGTCAGAGGACTGGGAGCATGAAGAGAAACACTGGGGAGGTATACTTAGGAGGTAGCTTGGAGAGATCTCAGTCCCAGGGGATCAGAGGAGGGCTGCTCAACTGTTGGTGCTCAGTTCTCTGAGGAGGGCCCACTGTTCAGCTGGGGGCGCTGTTTGTGAGGAAGCATCATGAGGCTGGTTCCAGATGTGCTAACGGACGTGGAGGCTGGAGGCCAGGGTGGTGCTAGCAGGAGCTGGAGCAGCTGGGAGGTTAATACCTGTGTCCCACCTTGGTCTCCTTGAAGTGCCCCTACTGGCAGGACCTAGCAGAGGCGGTGGGCCAAAGAGCTTATGAATGGGGTGCGCCCCAGCATCACAGGTCAGGGTGAAGAAAGGCAGATCTGGGGCTCAGGGATTGTAGGGGGCAGCCACTGAGTCCCCCCATAGTGGCCCCGGGGGCTGCACACATGGCAGTCTCCCAGCTGTGTCTCTGAATATCTGTCTAGCATCTTCTCTTCAGGTTTGATTAGCTCTTCCTGATTCAGTCTCTCCTTCCATATTCCCTCCCCTTTCCTTCTGTCTCTCCTGTCTTCTCTTTGTCCTTTCCTGTTGCTGCCTATTCCTTGTCAGTAAGCCTTATGACGTGACTCATAAAGTGAGGAGGAAAGCACCGCTCAAGGGAAGTGCCTTTGTCTTCCAGTAAGCCCAAAGGAAAGCAAGGTGTTTGTTTGTTTGTTTAGGGTACCAGGGGCACTCGACCACCGACCACTGAGTCACATCTCCATCCCTATTCTGTATTTTTTTTAGAGACAGGGTCTCACTGAGTTGCTTAGCATCTCTCTTTTGCTGAGGCTGGCTTTGAACTTGCGATCCTCCTGCCTCTGCCTCCTGAGCTGCTGGGATTACAGGCACCAACATACCTGGTCAGGAAAGCAAGTTTCATTTTTCAGGCCAGCTCCCAGCCCATGATTTTCCTTATCTGTGGACCCTACCCATCACCTCTATCTAGAATCCAGTGATGCTCTGATGGATTCAAGAAGCCCCCATGGTTTATATGCAAAGTCCCAGATCGAGTTTACACTGTGATTGGGTGGTCCAGACTAAAATTTGTTAACCATTGGTGATATTCAAGCTCCTCTATTCCAATAATAATGGAGCTGGCTCTTTAGATGTCTTGGGAAGTTTGGAGATATCACCCCCCACCCTACCTCCCGTGAATAGTCAGAGGGGATCACTAGTGGGGACAATTAATAAAATACCCAGCTATCAGCATTGAAACAGGTTACTCCCCAGAGCAGGACATGTTCAGAAGTGAGCTCTGCTGAGCTGTCCAGCAAAAGTGGGGCAGCCCCAAACTAGAGGATGTTTTAGACTTCAAGCAGTGGGGCTCCTTTTCTTGACTGCAGCATCACAGTAGGACTTAGGCTGCTCCAGCAGACTTCTGTGTGTGATTGTGTGCCATTCTAAGATGCTCATTGATTCCAGAAACATTGTTTGGCATTGCCTTTCTTTTCCTGGAATTGTGCTTTTAAAGGTAAATAGGAAAATAACCTTTCTGTGAAGCATGTCCACTAATCCCAGGGAAGGACTCCCACTGCACAGAGGAGAGCAGAGGTCATCAACATGCCAACCACCAGGCACAGGAATCCAAACACTTCCAGGTACTTCCTGGGCTGCAGCATTACCTATGGTAGCTTCCAGGGAGATGGAACACAAGTTAAATGAAGTGAGTTTGCTACTCAGGGATTGGCCTCAAAGGACAAAGGAAACCTAGAATCCACTTTGACCTGGTTTCTACAGGCTCAAGAAAGCTGCCTGAGGCAGATGGCATCTTGACTGGTTAGGCATACAGCAAGGAAGGACAGAATTTGATCATCCTAAATCTTGTCAACCTCAGCGTTGAAGGTCTGGTTGATGCATTTCCTTTAACCAGTAGCTTTGTGGTCAGTATCAAAAGGTATCCATGTGTTGAACACTTTACTTACCACTGTCTCCTGGTAAGAACCTCATTTTTTTCTCTCTCTTGTGGTGAATGTCTCTCTCAATCCTTAACGTGATTATGAAGCAGTATGTGGTCTGGCCCCTCCCTCCCTTTCCAGCGCCCTCCCACTCTGCCTACCTTCTTTCCATAATAGGTGTAGCCACACTGCTTGTGTGTCAGTTTCTCAGATGAGTGTTCTCCCTCACTCTGACAATTGTGCCCTCTCTTCCCCTCTGGATGTGGGTGATTTTGACTAAGGTACTAGCAGTAGAGATGGTGAAATGAAGGGATATCGGGTAAATAGCAAAACAGGGCTGTGATGGATTGAATGTGGCAGAGAGAGGAGTCAGTGCTGGTTTCTGTGATGGGGCCTGAGCACAGACGAAGACCCTGGGACAGGTCAGCTTAGACACGGGTTCTCTTTGAGCATGTGCAACCCACTGAGATGACCCTACATTTTTCACCATGAGCTGATTAATAGCTTTGTTTTGTGACCCAAGATAGCTTTGCTTATATGTAAGCCTCCCTCTTCTAGCCCCAGTGTTGAGAAGATCAACAATTTAGGGTTCCCTTGCCACAAGATCATCAGCAGTGTCACACGAGGTCCTACCAGGAAATGTCAATGTGGTCAATTAAACTGGTTGCTATTGCTGGCTTTTTTACAGGGAATGGAAGGACTTGACCTAAGGGAACCTAACAGACTTGCATTCCATACTTTTACAGATGGGGAGTTGGCCTTTGTGCTCCATCCACCCCAGGGTGAAACCTTCTATTATATTCCAGAGCTTGTTTATCAGTTGGCTTTCAATTGAACAGAACACCAGTATGCCAGTCAGCTTTCTATCACCATGACAAGACATCTGAGATAATCAGCTTATAAAGAGAAAAGGTTTATTTTGGCTTATAGTTTTGGAGTTTTCAGTCTATGATCATTTGGGCCTGTGGTAAGGCAGCACACCATGGTGGGAATGTGTGATGGAACAGGACTACTCACCACATGACCAGCAAAAGAGCAAGGCAGTGGGTGGAGTCTCACAGACCTTTTAAAGGCACACCCCCAATGATCTAAAGGCCTCCCATTAGGCCCCACCTCTTAAAGGTTCCACCACCTCCCAATAACACCCACCCTGGGTACCAAACCTTCAACACCTGTACTTTGGGAGGACATTCAAGATTGAAACTACGGCAGCCAATAATTTTAAACCTTTGATTTTCAAATAAATTTTTCTTGCTTGCTTTAGAAATACCTATTCCCTTTCTAGAAAACAAGCAACCTCTGTTCTGTTATTCTGAATGCATCAAGGACATAAAGACAAGTCAATCAGCCGCAAAAACCTAATGCTCCAGAGGCCAGCGGCCAGACTTGGGGAGCAGCTAGGGAAGTGATGGATGCTAATGAAGGGCATAACCAACAGCATTGTCATCGTAAAGTCGTGTAATTGCAAGTGCTTAAGGTGTAATAATTACATTTTGTTGCACTGGTGAATACTTCTCCACAAAGACGGATGGATATGGTTTTGTTTACTATAAGTAAATCAAACAAAAGGCTTGTTGGGAAACAACTGTGACCTAATTAATAGCTTTGTTTATGTGTTGGCTCTCCAAAGGGATTTACCCAGTTTTGGTTCATTAAGCGCCATTAATGTGTTAGGCTTAGAATTCTATTTTATAAAGATGTTCTCTCAATTTCAACTTTATTAAACATGGCTTAGTCGTTATGGCAGCTAATTTAATCTTCCTCGTTCACTCAGTTGCCACAAAACAGTGGAGCAAGACAGGCAAATTAGCAAGCTTCTTTCTCCTAAATACTCCACACTGTCTCTTCGTCCTCCCTGGATTGTTCAGGATTCGCCGGTTACTGGTAATCTGTTTTCTTTCCAGCCAATAGCAAGGCTTTTCCTCCAGGCCCTGCGCATCCCAATCCTTACTCCTCTGGATTCTCCTGGTAGATGAGCAAAGGTGGAGAGAATTTGCAGCTACTGCTGTTGCCTCTGTTCAACGTTGTCACTGTGAACAGTGAGGGAATTCTTGGGGAATAAATTATGGAGAACCCAAACTGTGGCTCAGAAACTTGGATTGCAGCTTTTCTGCTTACAGGGCCATCTCAGGGCTTGGTCATCTTTCCATACTTAAATCTTTCTTCATTTCTTTTCTTGGAGAAAACAAAACCAGTAACTTCAATAATGTATCCACCTGGAAAAGCACAAGTTGCCGCTCGCTCTCTTGAATGTTATTTAAATTCTGTTTTTCACCTTCACAGAACTTTGTTTGATAAGCTTACATGACCACGGTTAGAACACTTCAGAATTTTTTAAACATGTTCCTACAAACATGTGCTGAATGATTTGATTCAGATTTCCAGGGGGGAACAATTACCTCAAAGGTAGAAGCAAAAATCTGGGAGAAGAAATATGAGAGAGGGGGTTCAGGGGACAGACAGTAGGAGCTTTGGGGAGTGGCAGGTAGGTCACCATGGTTTAGCCTCCACCTTCTCCAGGTGAGGCGAGTGCCACATGCCACAGTATCTAGTCATAAAAAAGAAATCACAGATACCTTTTTGCCAGTGAAGCTAATTTTTAAGTCAATGGCTGCCCAGATGCCCCTTTGTCCCCTGGATCCCAAAGCTGAGCTCTACAGGGCTGTTCCTCCCCTCTCTCTGTTTGTCCCCAAGTGGGGTCCCTTTTATTGTCTCTTGCCATATTTAAAGCTTCTCTGGGCTTTTCTTTTCCTTGGTCAGCCTTTATTGGACCCTGTCCTGCCCCTCACCACTCCCTGAGCACACCCCACTGTCGTGACGGCATCCTGCCCATTAAAGTGGATTAAATTATTTTGCAATGGGTCCATCCAGTTTTTGTATCTAGGACAGCTACCGGGACTACCTGCAGATCTGTAGGCCTGATAACCACATCTTCATTGAGCTTATGTAACTGACTGACGCATCTGATAGAATGTTTTTTCCTTTACCTACTAGAGAGCAGCAAGCAATTTGAGGTTGGCATTCCTGGAGACATCCTGGGGCTGAGGGTGGCTGCCACATCAATGTTAATGCCTAGTTTAGTTTACTTGAGTACAGGAAGGATGGGGACCCAGCTTGAGATTTCAGGAGCCTTTTCTTGTAGATATAAAAGATGTTAAGATAAAAACTTGAGAATTAAGTCTGCTTTTTCTATGCAGAAAGAAAATTCAGAGTTGCTTTATGCTTACTTGTTCTGAAAGACCTAGAATCTTTGATCAGATCAGTAAATATAAAGGCCAAGAGGCTAAATTTTTAGCCCTGGCATTTTTTTTCCCCCATGTGCATTCCACGTTGACTCTGAGCAATTGAATATCCCTTCTTTTCTTTCTTCTAATATTTAACATAAATTGAGTCTCAGCCCTCTGCCCTCATCCCTGTTCTGTCTCATCCCTACTTCTCTTCTCTCTTGCCCAGGGCCATCAAGTTGAAGTGTGTGGTTCTCCATATCCTTATCTCTAACCCTATAATCCCCCTGCCCCCTGCCTATCCTGTTCCCAATGCCAGCTAGACTCCTCCCCTCCTTGTTCTCACCCTGCAGCCTCCCCAACTCCTTACCATGGATGGTCAGGTACCCTGGTCGGTGTGTTTTGCTTCCTTTGTGTTTATCCTTCAGCTCATGTGCAGTGGGTGCCCGGTGCTTGTCAAGGGCAATGCCAGATCCTGGGGATGCAGTTGTGACCAAGGGGAACCACATCTGTCAGCCTCTTGCCTTGCAGGAGGTGACTTTCACACCTCCAGACTTCCGGGACCCTGTTGTTTTTAGTGTTTGGCAATGACCACTGTCCTTCCACCCCAGGGTCTGTGTGTCCACATGTTTATTATCCAGCCCCGTGTGCTGCCTTCTCCTCCCTGTGGCTTTTCTATAGAGCCTCTGGCCCTAGGGACCCTTTCTGCTGCTTCATCTCCTATTTGTCTCCTTGCAGTAGTCTCTCTTGAGTATTTTTTTTTGCTGCTCATCAGCATAGGCTCCCTAAAGGCAGGGCTGGGACTTTCCTGCCTTTCCACACCATCCAGTATAATGACACAAGTGCAGTAAGTGTGCAATTGATGTGAACCAAATAAATTCAGGAATTAATGAAAGGTCACATTTTCCTCCAAAGTGTTTTGGCTATGAGTGACTACTTCTTTATTTATCCTGAAAGTTAAATAAAATTGGTTTTATTCTTCTGTGAGTGTGTATCAAGCACACACTAAGTGATTTGAGTCCTGAATCCAATAACATTGTGGTGGAAAGTGGACAGAGGACACATTTGTGTTTACAGACGTATTTTCTTAAATTATGTGATATCTTGTTCAAATGGAAGAGTATCTTCCAAAATTAAATGTTTAAAGTTAGTGTTGCCATTATTTTACTTGACAGTAAGTAGAATAATGGTGTCTTTCTCTGGGAACTCACATGGAGGGGAAAGCAGGCTGACACCTGACCTTGGGCCCCAGCTATGCCACCTACTGATAGTGCTGCCTGGGCCAAGCTATGTAGCTTCTCTGCAGCTCAGTCTTCAGCTGCAGCTGCAAGGAGGTTACAGACTAGGCCTTGCTTGCTTGTGAATCCATTTCTAAAACAGCACTTTGGTAATAGGTACTCACTTGATTTTGGATGGATGCATGGAAGGAAGGAAGGGAGGGAGGAAGGAAATTAATTACCTAACTTATTTATCTAATCTATTTTTAGAGTTAACAGTGTTGGCTTTAAATGCAGTGAATGTACACCCCCATAGCCATTTTTATTTTCCTTTTCAAGTTCAAAAACTGCTCTTTTTATTAGGAGGCAATTTCATTGATCTTATGATGACCATATTCTTTGCCACATTGTGTTTATGTATCAGGGCATGTCAACATGCCATCTCTCAAAACTAGTTTATTCATGTGTTTGGGGCTATAATAATTCAGTCGTGTGAGGATACTGTGTTTTCTGTTTGGAATTAAACCCAGAACTAAGCTACATCCCCAGCCTTATATTTTATTTTAGTGATTATTAAAGAGTATTTTACATTCTCAAAGTGTTATCTTACTAAAGTTAAAATTCAAGTTCTGGGACTTGGGTGTAGTGCAAGAGTGTGCTTAGCAGGTATGTGGCTCTGGGTTTAGTCCCTGGCATATGTGTGCTCTATCGTCCCAACAAATATGGTCATTAAACTGTTAATGCTCACAAGGCATCAAATATTTGGACCAAAATAGTCTTCCTGACATTAATCCTCTTGGTTTTTTGTTTTGTTTTGTTTTGTTTGTTTGTTTTTTGTTGTTTTGTTTGTTTTGTTTGAGAGCTTTCGAGTTTGTGTTTTGGTTTTTGGCTGGGGGATATCTCATTGTAGATTATGGTCAATTCTGAGAATTGTTCTCTAAGAAGCATTTGTATGTTTTCAGCATCTGAGGGAAGATGGAAAGGATACTATTATCTCAAACCTGAATAAATTTTGTAGAAAGATGATTAGGAACAAGAAGTATAGACTTCTTTCCATCGTGAAGAGTTCATCGTGAAGAGCTCACTCTCCCCACTTTGAATTAGTAGTTTATAAAAGTTTGCTTATGGCTTTTGCAGAATAGAAAACTTGACTATTTTGTAAAGTAACTAGATTCACTCCTTTACTTAGTCTTTGGCATGGGAGAGATCTGTATTTTAAAATTGCATTTTTTTTTTCTTCCACGTCAGGAAGAGTGAATATGCCCTGTAATGCTATGCTTAAGTAAAATTACACATTTGGGGCATCTAAATTGGCATGCCAAATTATAGGACATTTTAATTATTATGTGGATGTGACAGATTCAATTATTTTTGAACTCTTTTGAGAAAGCTGCCCTTAGCAGTGATTCACGGTAGTAAACAAAAGATTAACAGGAAAATGCCTTTTGTGAGACTTAATAAATGTTTCCGATTAAATGCCAGAATTAACTGCAATATCTAGATGTGGAAAAACAACCTGTGTCCTGCTTAGAATTTCTGCCTCTTCTCTTTAGATGAATTTACTCTAAACAGGGCCTAAATGAAGAACTAAGTACCACTTAACATCAGAATGGTTTTGCTAGGTGCGTCATTTGGGCCAATTGTCTCAGACTCTCTCTTCTCTCTGAAGCCATTAACCAAAGCCACTAATAAGAAGAAATGCACAGCTAAGCGCCCCCTCCTCTCCCTTTCAATTTCCAGTGGACATATTAATGAGCAATAAGATGGCTAAAAGGCAGGCAGCTGAAGAAAGAGAGAGACAGAAGCAAGGAAAGATAATTGTGAAAACAGATCTCCAGGCTCTCAGCAGTTCAGATTGGGCTGCCCCCATGTGCTGTGTGGCCGTGATCACTGGAATTTCGAGCTCAATTTCTTAATTGCTTCTTTAGTCTTATCCAAAGAGAAAATTGGATTTCTAGAGATTTCTTCAGTGCAGAGCAATTATGCTAAAGCTGCTTAGGTAGCAGCTCTTTTAGCCAGTCTTTTGCTCTCAGAATGATAAACTACACCCAGAGGTGACTTCAGAATGCACCTTAACCTCACCAACAGGGGTGTAGCCCCCCTTCCCAGCAGACAACAGTGTTGGCCCCTAAAGAAATTCCACAGGCGTTTACTTCCCTTCCAGCTGTTGCTCAGATTGTATCAGAGGTCACTGCTGTCCGGTTTTCTGACATTACTTTGTGTTTTAGATAAATTGAGTTTGATTTTCTTCAATCAAGAAGTTACCCGGTTTTAAAAGCACTAACTAATAATAACAACCCCAGATGCCCTTGGCAGAATATAAAATGCACAGAACTGCTGATTGCCTATAATCATAGTCTAGAACTTTCATTTTCTTCCTTTCCTATAACATTATAATAATAAAAGGTCAGGTTAGGCCTTTGTTTGCTTCGTAAAACAGGGTAATCAAACCGTTTAAACACCCTCGGGGCCTACCACCCAAATAGATTCTCTATATTCTCCTTCTCCTGCCCCTTTCCGAAATATTGTCTGAGTTATAATATGTTGCTGCAAAACATTGTGTTTCAATGGGCTTCTTTCTGCTGATTACCAGGTTTTGGATTCAGGGAGACTGAAAGAATATGATGAGCCCTACATTTTGCTGCAAAATAAAGAGAGCCTATTTTACAAGATGGTGCAGCAGCTGGGCAAGGCAGAAGCCGCTGCCCTCACTGAAATAGCAAAACAGGTGAGTGTGCGCCAAGGAGCTGTAATTAAAGTTTGTCTCACTACTTCGTTCCTCACAATTTGGCACCATGGGTCTGGTAACAAGTACTGTGTGCCCCCTTTCAATTACAAACCTCCAGAGACAAAGCTTCAACATGTCCCAGGTTGAAGTCAGGCCTGGGAGACTTGACAGAAGCATTGGGGGCCGTGGGGTATACATACACGTGCAAGCAGGTGTGCCTGATGGGGACAGTTTTAGACTGGACTTTTTCCCCATGTAGACTGAGGGTTCTGAATCTCACAGAACCCAATACTCATTTTGCAGACCCATTGAATTTCATTCGTATGTGTGCTGAGGACATTTGAGGTGCATGCAAATGCTGTCAAGGTACATCTAGGAGATTTGGGAGTGTGAAGGGAAATGTGGAATATTGTTCATTTGTTCTAGAAAGATCTACCAGGGAAACAAGTTGATATAAAACAAGATTCTTTGTTTTATAAATTGTCAAGAAAACTCCTACTGTCACTTTCTCCCCGGGTTTCTTTGTTAAGATTGGGTCCAAAGACCACTTTGTACTTCTGCCTTCTAGAAGATAATGTTGTTGTCAGGACAAATCAAAAATCCATCAAAGCTACAGTCTGAATAGTGCTTGAAGGTTTACAGAGTACTAAAGACATTTGGGTTACGTGGTGTCTGAAAACAACAGCCATGCAGTACTAACTCCTTCTACAGATGGGATATTGCTCTTTGGTTTAAGACCTTAGCCAATGTCACACAATGGCTCATAATTCTTTGAATAATTCTGTAAGGTGGTTTTGTGTTGGTGGGAGGAGGAAGGTGGGGGGAATGTCCACTTTCCTTGCCGCTTGTTGGGCAAGGGCTTCCAGTGCTTCCTGATGAGGCTCCCTGTCGTAACTGCTCACCTCTTAGCATCATAGCAACATGGATGTGCTTTTCCATCTTCATTCTTTTCTGTATGTCCTAAGCTTTCAACACCATAGGTAGAATAACATTGCTTGGTTTTATGTAGCATTTTAAATATCTTTTAAACACAACAGAATAATACTGTTCCAGTATCTAACAGTCCTTTTGTGGGAGTGATTTGCCTAAAATGTAGCAAAGGTTTCCTTCTGTCACTGTTTCTTATTCTTGTTTAGGAATGAGGATCTGTGCCTTCCAATATTTCTTTGAATCTTGCACCTGTGTTTAAAACTGTGACGAATATGCCTACATATTTAAAATATTATGCTAGGTACTAACCACATTTTAGGCATGCCCCTAGTCATGGACAATACAAACCAAAGAATAGAGAAGAACAGAGGTGTTTGGTGCATGTATTGGACTGTTGATGATGAGGGGATACTTTGGCACTCGTTGAGAGGGACACACTGTGCTAGGATAGACCCCCTTCTATCATTACGACTGTTTAAGAGGACAGGGCTCAGTGAGGGGATGGAACTCACCAGGATCACATAGCTAGCTAAATAGTTGGCAGGGTTGGGGTTCAAGGCCTGGGCTCAGGGAGGATGGTGTTTGCGTACTGAGCTTTTCATAAAGACGTACACTGCTGGCACCCAAGATGAGAAGCTACACTTGAAGCACTGGACTTTTTTAGGCCCAAATTATCCAGAGGACTTTCATCTTCTAGAGTGTCTGCTGGTCCAGGTTTCCCTCATAAGACCCAACCAGTCCTTTGGGATTCCCTGTGTAATCTAGTCACAAAACAGCCAGGAAACTCAAACCTCTTGTTTTTTTGACACCTCAAGCATTTCACATCAGAGAGATGAACCATCCCCCATGTACATGTCAAAATCCTCTTTTTAAAAATGTATTATTATGAAGGCATGGAGTAATGAGAGATGGATCATGAAATTTGGGGAGTAAATCTAGATCATGAGATAATACAGTTCATCATCCTTATTTTAAAGATAAGGAAATAAGGTCCCCAAGATAATAAGAGTGACCAGTGTCACCCTCGTTTGTAGCAACACCAAATGAGAAATGTTTTCCTTCAACCTTCCTTTTAATTCAAGTGTAACATGTATACAGAGGTCACAAAATCAGAAACCTCTTGATTCTCTTTCATCTGCTTCAACAACACTAATGGTCAGTTACGTTCACGTAGTTTGTAGAATTTATCTTACATAGTTTACAGAGTTCTCTTGTAAATGATTTCCCTGGCTCTTCACAGCAGTTCTTTCCCATGGCACTTGGTTGGCAAGGATGTGGGGTCGTTGGCCCTCATGAGGGCACTGAGGGGTTGGTGGACAGCAGAGGCATGTTGCTGGGTGAGGCCAACGCCCTGTTCTGGCCGCTGCATTCTGCATAGAGCCTGAAAACACTCCTTATTTCACTGGATGCAAGGTGGGCCCAGTCTCCCAGGCTCCCTCAGAGGCAGAACATCCCTCTTGGATCTCAGGCCTGCCTGTCACTAGCACAGGTCACTTCTACAGAAAGACAAAGGAAATGCGGATCTTGATTCCTAGCCCCATTGAATATCTTCTTGACGTTATTTCTGCGCACACTTGGTCCTCTTGAGGAGAACAAGCTGTCAGAGTGTCAGCTTTTTAAATGTACAAGATCAAATATCAACGCTTCCTTCAGAACTCTTAACACTGTGGGGATTAGTCTAAATCAACAAGCTTTTCACTCTCCCAGATTAGAATTCATTGGTTTGAAAAGAAAATTCAGCATCTGGGTAAAGGTACTTCCAAGTCACGTATCCTTGACCACATAGTTGCTTTTCTGAAAACGTTGGTGCGGGCCAGCTGAGTCACTCTTTGATTGGCCTTTAGAGACATGATCCATGAAAAACTAGAGAAAAGTACTTTGTAGACACATAAAGCTGGAGGGTGTGTTAGTCTGCTGGGCTACCCTAACAAAGTCCTGTGGGCTAGCTGGCTTTAAGCATGGGGACTTATTTTCTCAAAGTTCTGGAGGCTGGAAATCCAGGGTCAAAGCCATCATCAGCAGGATGACCTTCTTCTGAGGCCTCTCTCCGTGGCTTGTCGATGGCTGTCTTCCCATGGTCTTTCCTCTTCCTGTAATCTCTTATAAGTTATATTGGATCAAGGATCACCCTAAGTACCACATTGAAGTCACCTCTTTATGGACTCTGTCTCCAAATGCAGTCACATTTTGAGATAGTGGGGTTAGTGCTTCGGCACTGGGAGGAGGGGTTACCGCACCATTCAGCAAGTAACAAGGGCTGAGTGTCCATCATCCTCTTCTTGGGTGCAGCAGACCTAGTTGAAGCTTTCAGAGTTCCTTTGTTCTCCCTGTGGGATGGATGTGCCATTTTATCTATTTGTGAAATCACCAGGTAGAACTCATCCTAGCATCCTGGATCCTAGGAGCCTGGACCTGATTAAATAGATAAAGAGACCCTTAGCAGGCAGTGCCCTTGGATACAAGTCTGTAGTCCAGGGATTACAGTACTGTCCCGGCCCCTTCACCCTGCTGGGATCAGATGAGAGGGTATGTATTTATGCTTCCAAGAACATAAGCATTTCACTTATTAATAACAAAAATTTGATCACTTTTCAGAAGGCTAGAGGCCAAATCCTTACATCCTGGTTATAACAAAAGAAATGTCCAAAGCATTCTGAATAGCTTTAGAAATTCTGAATATTTAGAAATTATTTTTATAATCAGCTTAATAATAAACACTAATTCTGTAAAATTTTAGGGTTTTTTTTAACTATAAAACTTTATTTGTTTAAATAGTTTTAAATATATTTAACCCTGTGTTATATTACTTCTCTGTTTTAATTGATGATACTTTCACCAGCTCTTAGCTGGCTAGAGTTTGTGCTCTGGTATAGTCTTTTTTTTTTTTTTTTTTTTAACTTTTTTTTTTTTTACCCAGTGCTGGGATTGAACTCAGGCCCTTGCACATACCAGGCAAGGCTGTGCTATACCACTGAATTGTGCCCCCAGCCCTAGTGTAGCCCTTTCAGACTCTAGTGATCCACTAGTGGGTTTGGCACCTGCTTAGTCCATCACAATCAGTGCCTTTTAAGGAATGAATTAGAGAATAATGAAATAGAAGGAAAATAACTATATTAGATATTATATGGATCTCCTTGAAATCTATAGGGATGTACTTATAGACAGGGAATGTGTACTGAACTCCATGTAAAGTGAGACATTATTACAGGCAGCAGTAAAAATAAGTAATAAGCTATAAAACAGTGTTCTATAGGAGGGTTCATTGGAGCTAGAATATGTGACTTATCACATGTCTGAAATAGTTGGCTGCTGTCTAATTTAAACTTGCTTGTTATAAAACTTGAACACTTTGTTTGACTTAATATGTTGTAATCTTTGGTCTGAGGTCTTCTAAAAGTGTTTGTTCGTGTGGAGGAGTCTGAAGCCACACAGACACAATTTGGTCTTTCCCCTTGGTGCTCAGAGGATTCTTTCTTTATTTTGGAGGTCATTTGTTTTTCCTGGGATATCACTGTGTTTCCCTTGGGCTTTTGTTTCTGGAAATTTACCCCATTTTAAAAATTGGATTATATTGTTCTCTTTACAAGTCTCAGTCCTGTTTATGCTATGTGTCCTTTGTCTGTTTTATAAACTGTTTTCACCCAGTCCTTGGTACTCAATCCTGTTCCCATGTCTCATGCTGTTTTTTTCCATCCCTGGCTAACCATCTCCACGCTCCCTTCAGTTCTTTAGTCATTTCATTGATATTTTCATTTTTCTCTTCACTCCACTGTTGACCTCTGTCAACTCAGGTCTCATCACCTTTTTTGCTTTGCGTTTTCACCCTAGTCACTTGTACCACTGTTGTGCATTGGTTGGTTGTTCTGCAACTTTTGCCTTTGCATGTATTGCATTGTGGTGGGTTGGGGTTTTTTTTGTTTGTTTGTTTTGTTTTGCCATTTTCACCTGATCAGTAGTATTCATTTATCATGTGTCCATCTTTTTCCTTTTCTCACTTTTTATTTGTATATTTGACAGATCTTATACTTATTTTTATTATTATTATTATTTTTCCTCTTCTCACCTTCGAATAAAATGAGTTTTTCCTAGACCATAGAGCTGTGGGATAGTTGTGGCTAGGGCATGGTTTCAAAGCAGATTCGCCCTGTTTATCATAGAATCTCCTTATGACTGCACGAGAGAGAGAGAGAGAGAGAGAGAGAGAGAGAGAGAGAGAAATGGGTATTTATAATGCAGCTCACATCTCAGAACCTCTCTCCCCCTGGGCCTCACCAATGTATATTCTTCAACAAAGCTGTTTCTGTATGATTCCTGTTGGCGCCAGCTGGTTGGAGGACTGCACTCTCCCTGATGGCTGAGATCTGCTCCCACTGGTGTCCACTGTCTCTCTCTCCACAACCTCATTGAATCCAGTGGCACATGGCAACCCTTCCGGATATTTTCCCAGTCAGGGTTTCCGGTGACACCTGATTCCATCAAAGGCTGAGCTTATTCTTTTTTCTCAATATCTTTGATGTTTAAGGTGATTTCTAAAAGGACAGGAGAGAGAAAAACTCATTATTGCATTTTCTTAAGAGCAGAAGCTCTGACCCTGCATTTCTCTGACAGTAGTACATACACACCAGTGATGCACACCAAAATCAGACCTGCTTTACTGAGGAAGGAACCTGAGGCCTTGAGACACCGTGAGTTACACAGATCAGTGAGAAGGGACTGATGGTATTGAGCCAGAATTCAATATGTTGGCTGATGTAAAACAAAAGCCCCAGTTTTTGTCCATGAAGGGGAGCTGGTATTGCTTTCTTGCTTTTAGTAAGATCTAATTCCATTATGTTAGCTTTATGATGAGCCTGAGTTTAAATATGAAGTTTCAGACTACATCAAAGGGACTTTTTGAACCAGACCCCAGAAAACCAGAAGAAGAGGAGCAAGATGCCCAACATCCACTGTCTCCAGTACACTCTTCACAGACATTCTTCTGAGACAAGGTTATCCCTTTTTGACACTTGAAGAAGTTGAGACAGAGGAGGCTGATAATGTCCAAGAGTCCCCAACTGGCAAGTGCTGGTCCTCCAGCTTCAGCACCCTCTCAGTTGTACTTTCTTGCCACGTTCACTCAGTGAACAGTCTCAACCATGCCTCTGGCGTCTGTAATGATAAAACCAAGATCCACAAACGGGACTCCTGGTGTGACGTTTTCGTGTCTCACGCCAGGTAATGCTGCTACTTTCCGTGTACTAAGGGGCCATTTCTCAGAGCAGCATTCCCAAACACACCCAGCACTTAACTCAGTGTGTTTTCCACCTGCAGCGTGCAGCCATTAATTAGTTCCTATGAGGTAAGTCATTGTTATCTCATTTACAGACGAGGCAGCCAGTATGGAGGGAGGGTAGAGTAGTTCTTCCAGGATCAGCAGTAAGACCCAGGACGGAGCATGGAGACTGGGCCTCTCCACCCCAGGATGAGCCTGCGACCTGAGGACCCTGCCGGAGAGGGGCAGTCATCCACTCCCCTCATCGCCTCACTGCCTAAGAGATGCTCCATCCATCTAGGCCGTTGTCCAGAATGTTTTATAACACGTGGCATCGGATGCGAGAAAGATAGGCCAGATGAAGGATTTTATACAAACGGAAGTCGTTCTCAACCAAGCCTTTCAGACCAGGAACTGAGACCAGTTAGTGAAGAATTGCCAATAGCATCATTTTCTTTATAAAAAATGACATTGAGAAGGGTCATGGGGACAAAACCAACATATCTCAGGAGGACTCTGGAGCAGTAGAACTTCAGTTGTATTTCTGTTTGTTCCATTGTTGGTTGTTTTTAGTTTCAACAAGAAATATCCCTTTTGAAACATGTAAATCTATAACCACTGAAAATGTAGCTACCTCAAAAAGAGCAGAACCCCTACACACAAGTATCATATTTTTGAAAACTTGTCCCAAATTTCACCCAGTGGGAATTAGTAGAGAATTTACTTTTCTTCTTATGTGACATTTTAATTTATCGAATTTTGTGTTTAAGTGATTTTTTTTTTTTTGAGTAACAAGTATGCAAGCAATGAAAGAAAGAAAGTGGGCTTAACACATAGGTGGGTGTCTCAGCACTCCTCATTTTGTATTTGAAGTCCATTATGTCCAATGATAACTTTGTTGACAGCACCCACAAATATATTTGGAGCCAGGTTTCATAAAATAGATCCAGAATCGAATGACTAAGAGACCCAGCTCATGACACACGTCAGCCTCAGATAGATGGTACATTTTCTGTTTTAAAGACTCGAACAAAACTTTTCACATTCTTCTTTGGGAATAAAAAAAAATTACATTCGAAGTCCTTTTTCACCCAAACACATTTGGAGATAAGAGCTCACAAGTCTTGACATTATTTCATTTTGTTAGACGCATCTGTCAAGGAACCAAGATACGATACAGCTACTAAAAACGGATGATTGTGGAACAGAGAAACTTGACAGCATTTCATTTCCTTTATGTTCTGATTATACATTTATCAGGAAACCTGTATCTCTTCTAGTTCAGCTAGAAATTGGTAGAATTCAGGAACTCAAAGGCTTGGCAAAGGACTGTCCTATTATTTGGTATCATCTTACATTTTTAGAGAAGTTGCTTGGTTGGGTCATTGTTCAAGCTTTTTCCCTGCTTTTCATTATTGTGACCCACTATCCACAGATCACATTTCTATGGGCCCTGGGACTGCTTTGCCGCACAAATTAAACGCTGGGATATTTCATACACAGAAGCCAGAGTTTGAATGCTTGTCAGTCAGAGTTTATAAAATATAGGGATTACAACCTGATATTAACATCCAAATCTATTGTGCTCATTTTATGTGCGAAAATGAGAAACCCTCGTGCAGACGCTAGATTTCCCAGCCTCTTTGTCACCCTGTTTTTAATTTATCTCCAGGTTTTGAGTCAGTAAAATGATTTTGCTTATCAATTTAATGGAGTGATAAAACATATCTGGGAATCAGAATGATCTGAACTAAAGTGGATCTACAGGTGGTTTGGCATTCAGC
The DNA here is from genome assembly GCF_048772815.1 of Callospermophilus lateralis. Taxonomy (NCBI): domain Eukaryota; kingdom Metazoa; phylum Chordata; class Mammalia; order Rodentia; family Sciuridae; genus Callospermophilus; species Callospermophilus lateralis. The sequence goes on along the minus strand of NC_135316.1, from coordinate 96,888,963 downwards.
CCAGCCCAGCGGAGGGTTTTAGGGGGCTAATTCCTCTGCAGAATATGTACATCCCTGGTTTGTAATTGTGCCTCAGTAAATGGCATGATTTGCTTCACACGAAGAAGTGGACACAGAAATGCAGTGCCTTCGAGAGAAGGACTTTGAAACTTTTAAAGATATCCTTTTTATGCTTGTTATTTCTTTTTTATAGGTGTACTTCAAAAGGAATTATCCAGATATTGCTCACACTGGCCCTGTGGTTATGAACACTTCCAATGGACAGCCTTCAGCCTTAACCATTTTTGAGACAGCACTATGATTCTACCAGGATGTCAATCAATTCCAAAGGCATTTTTCTATAGTTTTTGCACTGTGTAAACTACATTGTAGTTTGTTTTTTTCCTTAACTCTAGCAACAGATATTTACACATACAAGATGTTAGTTTTCTTAGATTTTCTCCCTTTTCAAATTCAAATGTTATAGCTGTTCTTTTAAAATCTAAATCCGAGGTGCAGACCACCAATAAAAGGTGTCTACCAGGTTTTGTGCCTTAACAGACCCCAGAGCCAAAGCCCATTTTGTAAGGAATAGAATACAGTTATGACAGGGTTTTTTTGTTATCAGTTTTGGGATATTTTTGTTTTGATTTTTTTTTTCCCTCCTCTGTTCCCCAAAATAAGACACTAACCTCCAGTGATATCAGGGACTCTACTTACTTGAAGACTGTGTGAAGTTGCCATTTTGTCTCACCACTCTCAACTCGGACTCCTTACTTTCCCCCAAAGGCCTCTGGTTAGAATAGTACAGTAAAACTAACAGGAAAAAACAAAAACAACAAAAATGTACTTCAAGTAACATCGTAGGAGGGAGAATCTACCCTGCCCCAGCTCCAAAAAGATATGTGACTAAAGTATAGGAGGACAATATTTTATTATAGGTTCTAAAAAAGAAAATGCTTTCTTAAGATGAGAGCCTTTATACGTGCTTCCATAATGAAGGACACACATGTGAACGTCCCTCATCTATAGATTTGCCTGGCTCAGACATGGAACTTCCTTGCAGTTTCTGACTCAGCATGGTGATACTTTCCAAAAAGGCCAAACCTCCAAGGATAATTCCTAACATATGGAGTATTATTCTTATTTGGATTTCTGGTTTACAGGAGGTTAATCCTCTTGTTGACTAGAAATCTTTTGGTTTAGCCTTTCCTAAGATCCTTTCAGAATTGCATACATAGGCTCTCTGACTTGGTGATTAAAACTGAAAATTGTTGCAGACCTTGGCTGTAATTATGTACTATGTTCTCAGGATGCTTCCAGAAGCTTTCATGAGCCTGTTCAGATTAGTTCCCTTCTGACCACTAACAGCAGTTTCTTTGGGTCCTTCTGAATAGGCAGTCAACAAACCACAATACTTCTAGGACCTGTTGTACTTCATTTGAACTATGAGTCCAGTTCTTCTTGATTCGGTAGAATCAAGAAGAATGTACATTGAGTTCAGGTTAATAGGATATCATCACCCTCAGGTTGCATACATCAGTTTGTGTGTGTGTGTGTATGTGTGTGTTTCTATACACACACACATAAATGGCCATATATAGTGGGCTTTTCGATTCATTAACAGAGAGAAACAAATGTTTTGTAGAATGAAGCATTAAAAAAAAGCACACACACAGCAAACCACCAAAATACATGGAGCCACAGAGGCGGTCTGACTTTGTATTCAGAAGTCTACGGCTAATGTTTAGTACAACAATCACGCACAAAGTTGTTTTTTGAGAGTCATGTTTAGTATTTCAGGAAACTGAAATGACAGTGATGTCTGTTTAAATGTGAGAAACGTTTTAAATATATATGTGTTCATTTGGCCTTTAGAGGTTACACGGACATATAAACTTGTTTCTATTTCATTTCTGTTTTGATGTCATAGGATTTTTAATGAAACAAAACTCAACTGAAATAAATGACAGTTTTCCTCTTCATTCAGAGGTCTGTATTTTTGTTCTTAAGGGATTACTGACTCATATCTTTGCTGAAGAAAGCCAGAGTTTTTCTGAGATCAAAAGAATATCTTCCTTTATCAGTGGGTTCTGTTGACTGCTTAGGTGAACCAAGTCTTCTAAGAAGATACGTGGGCTGTGGATAGACAGAAACAGTGGCTGTTGGGGTCCAGTTGCTCCCCCTTCCAGCAAGAGAATATTAGCTTATGCCCAGCCTTGAGCAAATATTAAATGGTCAAGGTTTTTGTTGTATCCTAAAACTTGATGGAATATTGGTTATCAAGAGTGGTCCCTGGGCTAGCAGCATCGCCTGGACACTTGTTAAAAATGCATATTCTGGCACCTTCCCCAGATCTGCTCAATTGGAAACCCAGGTGGTAGGGACCAGTAATCTGTTTTAACAAGCCCAGAGGGTGATTATGGTACAGGCTAAAATTTGAGAAATAGTGCCATCAAATGTACCTCCTAAAGCTCCTTAAGAAAGACACAGAAAGTTCAATTAGGGAAATGGACAGGAGACCTGAATTGAAAATTCATCTTACAAAAAAGAATATCCAAGAGGCCAACAATTGGAAAAGGCGCCATGGAGCAACAGGAATACTCATATACTGCTGCAGGTATGAATATTTTTATTGGAAAAAAACTATTTTAGAAAAAAGTTTATAGCAGTTTCATAAGCTGCACACCCTGTTGACTGGCCAGATGTGTACACATATGCACCAAGAGTGGTATTCAAGGGTGTTCCTACAAAGGATTCCTAATAGCTCAGGCTGGAAATAACTGACATGCTCACCAACAGGAGAAGGAAAATGAGGTAGCAGAACACACAGCATTGAAAGCAATTAAACTACATGAACAACACAGATGAATTTCACAAATACAACACTGCTCCAAAGAAATCTAACCCAAAAGAATATTTATGATTCCATTTAAACAAGTTCCCTTCAAGCAACGTGCATGCGGCCCTAAGTTTGAGCAATTCTTAACTTTGGGAGATGGAAGGTGTTGGCATTTTGGAGAGATACAAAATGGGAGGGCATCTAGGGTGCATAAAATGTTCTAGTGTTTTGGTTTTAGTTTGTGTATGTTTGGGCTGATCAGTATCTACTGGGCTTTTCATATGTTTTCTGCACTTCTATTTAAAATACTTTACAACTGAGTTGACAAAAAAATTGTTCTTAATATTATTTTTCTTTTAGAATCTCAAATTCATTTCCTCAATTTTCTGGGTGGCATGGAGGTGGGGAACATGCCTCAGTCTTCTACAAATGAATTATCTGCATCTGGGAAATTATTTCTACTGAGTTTATGTTTTAATACAAGGTTCTTCTAGGATTGTCTTATGGCCCACAGCAAATGACACATTTGAAGTCCTTGGCACGTGAAAGATCAAGGCCTATATTTTCTTTAACCAATTACATAAATCTCACTTCCTCTCCAATTGAATATAGATATGAAATAAAATGGGAGTTTTTTGGATTTTATTTTTTAAATATCTTGAGGTATAACTGACATACAAAAAGTTGTACATATTTAATGTCTATACTTCGTACATATATCTGAATCCATTCTCACAATTGATGTCCTAAACATATTTATTACCTCCAAGAGTTTCCACCTGCTGTCTTTGTTTTATTCTTCCTTTAGGAATGAATTACGCATATAAGTCAATGTAATGCTAAGTCCTTTTGATAACACCATAAATAATTGATGTCTTAACTTGAGAAGAAGAATCAACTTTTCAATTCAATGAGGCAGTGAATTAGATTATTATTTAGCATTGTGACAATTTGGTGAGTTAATTTATCAGCCGACTAACTTGTCAATTGTAAACCAATGAAAGTCCATGTTTGTAGAGATGTTAGAAGCCCCTCTTCTCAAATCTGAGTATTTGTTTCAAATCTAATTCTGAAAGATTAATAATGTTCAGAATCTTGTGCTCTGAAGTGTGTTTGATTTAATGTGTATTAAGTCACATCCCACAGTCAATTCTGTTTGGGAATGTCTTCAAGATTCACCTTTACCTAGAAGACTGTGACATTCTGGAGACCACATCAAAAAACTAATTTGTACTTCCTCTAATGTGCCACAACTACTAAGGGCGGACTTATAATTTAAAAGGAAAGAGAAAAATCTTTCACCTGGAATGAAGAAAATTGAGAAAGTTCAATAAGTAACGGTCCAACCTGAAAGCCATGTTTATTGCCACCTGGTTTCTTCACCAATGATATAATTTTCAAATGTTCATTCATTGAAAATTGAGTGTGTCAATAAGGGAAATTACATCCTACTCCATAATTAGTAGTTATGGGTTACATTATTCCTCAAATACAGATTGAAAAATATTAATAGGTTTCCTCTAGAATTTTGATAACGTCATGACTCCATTTCTACAAAATAAGGCTTGTGCATTTTAATGGGCATGCTGATCTGTATCGAATTCTGGCTTTTAATACAGAGGTAACCACATTCGTACAACCCTTGTTTCTACTGTTTTACCTTTGGGAGGCTTAGAAATAAATAATACGAGTATGCATATAGCCAATAATTTTCAAATAAAAGTCCTCCTTGAATACTGGATGCTGTTTTGTCCATGTTGCAGTTTGGTTCTGTGGGATGCGATGCTGTGGTGACCACGATCAAATTTAGTGTTCTTGATGCTATTGGCATCAGTGGCCTTGGGATCAACACCTTTAGAATCTAGAGGAAAGAAGTAAGAGTGGAGGAAGAAACAGCTGGAATGTTGCCCAGACAAACTTAGCCCACCCCACAAGAAGCTGTGAGCTAAAATGGTGCACAAGGATCGTCCTGCCATGTGCCGGGGCCAGGCTTTTGTACCTCCACCTTGGTCAGTCATTGCATACTAGCTGCCCCCAGAAGGCTGACAGATTACCCACTGGCAGCAATTCCTGCAGCTGGGGCAATACGCATTGAAGGGGGATCAGGGTAACACATCTTCATGTCCACCGCATGTGTCACCACACGTGTCACAGCCCAATTATTGGCGATGCACTGTAGCAGACCCAACTTAAGTCACAATGACTCTACACCAGGCAAATATCCAATCCATATTCCATAAGGTCAGCACAGTTTTCATCTCTTCCAAGAAGCTATCTTAGGCTCACTCTTGGGATTGGGCAACTCCTATGTATTTCCATAATGCACTGAGCAGGCCTCATTGATTGTAATGAACACAGACAGAGCTCTTTCTTGGAAGGGCCCAGCACTTGGCTGAATGCCTTGTTGATGCCATCTTGAAATTCTCAATTTTTAAAGGGCCCTGTGTTTTCATTAACTGGGTCCTATAAATTAGGTAGCCTATCCTAAATATAAGTGTTTCTGAGGACTTGAACCACGTTTTCATTTCTCAGCTTACATCTGCTAGTGCAATTTCTGTCACATTGCGACAATAAATGTTTGCTGAATGACTGAATAATCCCTCTGGACGTATAATTACAAATTTTAATGAATAGCCTGGGGTAACAAACCCCTGGTGGGGAGCCTGTCATATACACAGATAGTCAATTCCATCTCTGCCACTCATTGGCAACATAGGGTGACAAAGAATTTACTATCCAAAGTAGCACACTTGAAAGTGAAATGGAAGTGCCACTTGCCCCAAACAAGGTGCTAGAGCAATAAACTGGGATCATCCTTGACAAACTGGGATATGGTCACGCCACAACCATACAGCCTGAGTTACATGTTTGGGCAAGTTTCTACCTTAATAAACCTCAGCTTTTTTATCTGTAAAATGGATCGTCTCCCTGTCCTTGCACACTTATTTAGATTGGTGGATCAGCAGCATACAGGGAAAATAAGGAGAATGGAACCAAGAGATACAGGCACTGACCGTGGACAGGAAGAAGGTCCCTTTCTACCAAGAGAGGTGAATAAGTGAGGTGTGTATGAAGGCTCTTTGAAACTGTAGGAGGTATACTATTCTTATTTTTTTTAAAAAAAATTTTTTTTAGAGAATTTTAATATTTATTTCTTTTAGTTTTCGGCGGACACAACATCTTTGTTTGTTTGTGGTGCTGAGGATCGAACCCGGGCCGCACGCATGCCAGGCGAGCGCGCTACCGCTTGAGCCACATCCCCAGCCCTGAACTATCCTTATTTGACAAGAAGTGTAGGCTCTGGATCTAGCCCACCTTGGTCCAAACACTAGTTTCTCTGTGCACTGGCTGCTTGGGTCTGAATCTAAGTTCTACTCCCTGCTAACTATATGCCCTAGAAATGGGAAACAGACTATCCCTGTTTTTTTTTTTTTTCTCTGTAATATTAGGATAATGTTGGTTGGCAATTTTTCTCGGAGGACGCTTTCAATGATGAAATATGTAGTACTTTACGGCAGTGCCACTCAAAGCATGGTTTTTGAGTTAGTAGTGCCAGTCCACGAAGAGCTTAAAGCTAGTCACAATAAGCACAAGACATTCAAGAAAGTGTTCGGAAACTTTTACAGCCTTTTGACATTACCATAACTCAAACTCATGGTCAGTGAACTCCTCTTCTTGCTAAGCAGACCAGACACCAGATCGAGTGTTGAACTTGAACTGTGAGGCTCATGTGGCCCCAACTACACCCTAGCCAGCCCTGTGTGGTAGAACTATTCATTTGCAATAGATTTAATATAATTTAAGTAAAAATGTTTCTTAACTCTAGATAGTTGAGAAGCACTGCTTTAGAACAAAGCTTGGTATATTGTTAGATCTCAGTAAACACTAGATCTTTATAAATCAAGAGAAAATTATACCATGATCTTTACATTTAAAATCAGACCACATAGGCTTTCAAGGTGTTCTTCAAGACAGTAGCAATATTTTTTTAAATAAATTTAATAATTCCATTTTTTATTTAAGAGAGAGAGAGAGAATTTTTTAATATTTATTTTTTAGTTTTCGGCAGACACAACATCTTTGTTTGTATGTGGTGCTGAGGATCGAACCCGGGCCACATGCATGCCAGGCGAGCGCGCCACCACTTGAGCCACATCCCCAGACCAGTAGCAATATTTTTAAATAGCATTAAAATGCTGTTCAATGTTAAATAGGGAATTTTTAGGTCTTAAAAAACTATAATAATACTATGCCTATGTGTACACCAATTAGATACTTGAATCAAAAGCATGATCTTGATGAGGAAAGTAGCTTTTAAAAGAGGTTTATGTTCAAGCCATTGATTTTCCTTTAAAAATAAAGAATGTGAATTAACTGCTTTTGCTTTTTAAATCTAAAAGTTTTAAGGTAAACAACCTGATGTTTTCAGTTAACCAGCAGTTATGCTGAAGACCACAAGAAATGTGTTTATTTATTTATTTTAAATTTTTAAAAAATTGTAGATGGACATAATACCTTTATTTTATGTGGTGCTGAGGATTGAACCCAGTGCCTTACATGTGCAAAGTGCATGCTCTGCCTCTGAGCTACAACTCCAGGGTGATATCTGGCTAGGGTGATATCTGCCAGATATTACAATGGGTAAGATATAATCGTCCTCTTATTATATATTATTATATTATTTATTTTATATTATTTATCATTTATTATAATATTACTTATTATTATACCTGAAATGTGCTTATTTTAATTTAGAACTTAAAAATAACATTAATAAAAGGAATGACATGTCGTGGTCCTACAAGACCAACATCGATGCTGCAAGCCCTAACTTGCCTAAGTGGTCAACATATGGGATTATATGCCTTTTCAAGACAGGCCAAAATCAAGACTGAGATGCACTAAGAATATTGTCAGAAAGCTTACTTTGGAAAGTTTTGACTAAATCTGTCTTTCCCTCAGCAACCATTTTCATAAAACTAGCCAAATCACAAATATGCATCACAATAGATGGAAGACTGATATTGCAAAACACTGTTGGTCCAAAAGTTAATCATAATTAATTTTAGAGGGCATTATGTGAAAAACATTTTTAAAATTAAATTTTACAGATTACATAAATCAACATATACCTCTAAGGAGTATTTTAAGTAAAAAAAGGAACAACAGATAGGATTAAAGATCTTAAAACTTTCCAGTTTATAACATAATCGTGAATTTAAAATAATCCATGAGTCCATACTGATTCTAATAAGATCTAGAGAGGCAACACACATAGGTAGATACATAAGAAGATGGACAGATGGAAGGATGGATGGACCAATGGGAGGGGAAAATCTCTTTGCGATAGAATGCCAACTAATAAATGTAGAAGGATTGGCTGAAAAAGTACCCGTTGAAGCCATCATTACCATAAATAATTCCAACAAAATCAATATTGATTGCTAAATAATACAGTGAACATTTGGAATGGAATGATACATATGCACAGATGGAAAGTATCTTCCCATATTAATAAGAGGACGATTATATCTTACCCATTGTAATATCTGGCAGACATCACTCTAACCAAGTGACCAGAATTAACATCACCAATAATGGGACCAACTAACACACTCTTGCTGTGTGAGGCAGTGACAATGACAGGTCACTTCTGTGATATTTCTGCCGCCGCCGCCCCCAAAAAAGCACAACCTGGATGAAATTGACAATTAGATTGCTCCAAACTTAGAGGACATTGTGCAAAACAACTGGTCAGTAATCTAATAAAAGTGTCATTGACCATTAAAGTTTGAGGAACTGTTTCAGATTAAGTGAAAACTTAAGATAATGAAATGCATTGTGGGATCCTGGATTTGTTAAAAAAAAAAATACAATAAGGGCAGTAGAGACAATTGGAGAAATTTTAATTAAAAAATATATAATCAATAGGAGAGTTTTATCAATGCTATATTTCCTGGTTTATTTATTATACCATTCGATGTGAGAAAATATTTTTATTCTTTTTTTTTTTTTTTTTAAGAGAGAGTGAGAGAGGAGAGAGAGAGATACAACATCTTTGTTTTTGTACGTGGTGCTGAGGATCGAACCTGGGCCGCACGCATGCCAGGTGAGCGTGCTACCGCTTGAGCCACATCCCCAGTCCAAGAAAATATTTTTATTCTTAAGAAATACACATTGATGTTGTTATGGTTTAGATGTGTTATTCCCCAAAAGCTCACGTGTGAGACAATGCAAGAAGGTTTGGAGGAAAAATGATTGAGTCATAGCCTTAACCTAATCAGTGAATTAATCCCAGATGGGATTAACTGAATGGTAACTGGAGACAGGTGGGGTGTGGCTGGAGGAAGTGTTTCATTGGGGTATATATTTGTATCTGGAGAGTGAAGACCTCTCTCTCTCTCTCTCTCTGCTTCCTGATCACCATGTGAGCTGCTTCCCTCTGCCACACACTCTGCCATGATGTTCAGCCTCATCTCCACTCCAAAGAATGGAGCCTGCTGTCTATGATAAACTGTGAGCCCCTGAATAAACCTTTCTCCTCTACAATTGTGCTGGATGGGTCTTTTAGTTACAGCAACAAAAAAGCTAACTAAAACAGATGTCTTTAGAGATGAAGGACCATTATGTCTGCAACTTACTCTCAAATGTTTCAGCACAAGTGTATATACACGTTATTTATATGCATAACATGATTCTGAATCAAAAGATTATCAAGACAAAAAACAACTGTAGGAAACAGTGTTATGTGAGTGAACCTAGATGAAGGATACATAGGAGTTTATGGTGTTGTTATTGCAACTTTTCTATTGACTTAAAATTTCTTTCAACATAAAGTTAAAAACAATATATTCCACAGATGTGGCGTGTGAAGACTCCACATCTAGATAAACAAGAGCTGATGACTATATGCCTCTACAGAAATCATCAGACGAGTTTAATTTTGTGAGTATGGTTTGTACAGCTCCTTCTAAACTGAAGCACTCAAATTTAGCTTAAGGCAAAGGCACAGAAATATGCATACCTGTGTGGCATATGCATGTGGAGTCAAGTGCCTGTGCAGCACCTAGACCCAGGATGCAGGCAGGTCCACATGCGGCCACTCCCTCCAACAGTGGGTGACTGCTGCAGTCCTAGAAATCTGGCTCATCAGCAATTCTGCATTTGGCATTACTATACCTCGAAAAATCACATACTGTATCTCACCTGTGTGAAATAATGTTGTTAGCAGAGGGCACCTGGATGATGCTGTTCTTGTGATGACAGCTGAGTTAGGAGTGGATGCCTTGCATCTCTGCCAAAAGTTAAGCAAAAAGCACTGCTAGCAGCTCAGCTAAAGCCATGCAGATGATTCCAACTCTGTTCCAGTTGAAATTCATTTTATCCCAACCTCTCTGTTTTCCCACCATACATGGCTATTTCTACCTGGAGTTGTGCCAATCGAGTTTATTCCAGTAAGAACTTTCTTAATATGCAAATAAACTTTTTCATACTTTTTCTTAAAGACCTGGTTTAACCCAGCTGCAGCTGCTGCTAGTGGGTTTTATAAGAAAGCACCATCACTGTTGTGTTGCTACTTTTGAATGCAGTAACCAAGCCAGTGTGCAAGCAAACTGGAGAGAGATACTGATTCTAGGTATCCTCCCCTCCAACAGGAACCACTTCCAAGAAAGTTCACTTTGGCAACTGAAACAGTATTGAGAAATAGGGATGGGTGTCTGATTTAACAAAGCAGAGGTTAACATCTCTGGTCACTTTGGAGTTCTACTGAAATTGAGTTTTGTTTTGCTAAATTCTGTATTTCCAGCCAGCCTGCCTCCCTCCTCCCTCCCTCCCTCCCTCCCTCCTTCCTTCCTTTCTTCCTTCCTTCCTTCTTTCTGCTGTAGGTGGACATAATACCTTTATTTATTTATTTTTACAGTGTGCTGAGGATCAAACCCAGTGCCTCACATGTGCTAGGCAAGCACTCTATCACTGAGCATAACTGCAGCTCCTCTTTGTTGCTTTCTTAGCAAATACAGTGAAAATGAGGGAACTGTCCAGTTTCCAAGGGTTAAAATAGAAAACACTATTGGGAAAAACACAGAAAAATTAGCACCATCAAACATGCTGGTTAAAATGTGAATGATACAAACTTTTTAAAGTTTGTTCCTTACACTGTTCTTGCTTTTTGGCTCAAAAAATACTCTTCTAGGGATCAACTCTAGGGATACAATTATAAATACCAATGAGGGGAAATATACATTGAGATATTTTTGCAATGTTATTTTGCAATGTTATAATATCCAAAATGGAAAGAAACTGAATTCCAAAGTGTCAAAAATTGGTAACAAAAGTTACCTTTAAGTATTTAACATTTCATAAACATTGAACATTGTCTCTTACATTTATTTTCTCTTGATAAATGTATAAAGCACATTTGCATCCTTAAAATTCTGAAATTAAACAATCAAAATGATAAAAATCGTTATTTCTGAGCAGTATGAGCATTGCTGATTTTAATTTTTGTAGGCTTTCTCAATTCTCCAAATTATCTACAATGAGCATGGGTTAATTATAAGGTCCAGGAAAATATGTAAAGAGAAGTTACAGCACCTCTTTCAGTTAGGACAAACTTGTAGATCTTTAAGAATAGTGTTTCATCTGCCTGTAGAAAGCTTTAAACACACCCTTGAGTACTGAATTCTATGGCCAGTAGAAGTTTTATATCAAGTTTTGTCTGTCTACTGTTGCTGTTCTAAATCACTGTGTTCCCATTAAAAAAACAGACCACATGAACCCTGGGCTTGGTAAAGTGCTCTACAAAACAAAAAAAAAAAAAAAAAAGGAAAAGATTTTTGCATGGCACTTTTAGGAGAGATAAATATTCACTTATTTCTACAAATTTGGAATCCTTTTTATAAATACATAAATATCACTGTCAAAGAGTGCTTGGTGAACATAGCCTACTTTGTGTCCTGTCCAACTTAACTTCCAAGTAGCCACAGGAGTGGTCTGCTCCACATGAGGATCTAGTCATTGTGGAAACCGTGGCTCCTCCATTGCACAATGGGCCCAGATTTGTTGCCACATGTCTTTTGGGGAGGCACCTGAAATCAGTTATCAGGCAGAGAGAAATGGTTAGGCAAATTTTCCTGAGAAACTTGGTGTTTCCCCAGATAGTAATAATGTTGAAGCTTCTGATCTACATGTGTGGGGGCAGAAATGCAGATGGCGATTAGGAACATGAAACAATAACTCATTTTGGTGGAATTTGGACTTTCAAGTCTTTCTCAAGCAGCTGTGCCGAGAGGTGAGGACTGTATCAACAAGCCAGCCCAGCCTCCAGGCTGCCAGCCACGGAGGAGGACGGGACAGCTGTCTGTAGGTAGAATTTTTATGGGAGGATTATTTCTTTATTGTATAAAGACTTTTTTATTTTTTAATTGTAGATACTTATAGGGTACAGTGTGACAATTCCTTCCATGGATATAATATGCAATGATAAAATCTGGGTCATTAACATTTCTATCTCTAGCTATTGGTTCCCTATTCTTTCTTTCTTTTTTGGTATATTTATAATTAGACTGGGTTTAGATAATCCTAATTTTGTTGGCAACATCCAAAACATCATAATCAGGAGCTGGCTGAACACACACTTCTTTCCATGGGGCTGATGAGGATGCTGACTTTGGCCACGTCATGAGCTTCTTCTTCACTGCCTGTTTGACCTGGTACTTGCTGGCCTTGACGTCCACAATGAGTGTGTCATTGACCTCCGTCTTCTTCATGGCAGACTTCATGATCAGAGGGAACTTAACAATGGCATAGTGGTCAAGCCTGTTTCTCCTGGGGGAGCTCTTCCAAGGATATTCGGGCTGCCTGGGGAGAGCAGTATCTTGGACTGCCAGAAGGTGGGTGACGTGGAGATCTCCTTTTTTATGGCTGTGGACACCTTTCAACACTGCTCCTTGGCCTTCAGAGCTTTCAAAGCTTTGAAAGGGGTCAGAACTTCCTTCTTGACTCTGGTGCCGTCTTGGTGAAAAGGCTGGTTCCCTTGTCTTCTGAGGTTTGTTCCCTCCTCCCCTAATGAGAACAGGACCCCAGCTTAATGGATTTCCTGGCTATTGGTCACTGAAATGGCGATGGCACTTTTAAATTAGTGCATTATAATTACACATGATAGTGGGATTCACTGTACCCTATTTATTCATGTACCTAACAGTTTGATCAATCTCATTCCCCAGCACCTTCCCTTATGCTTCTCTCCCCAGATCTACTTGTTCTAATCTACCGATGAAGACGACATTTTTGAGAACAAGTTCTATATCAGGGTCAGCCTTGCCTGATAGACATCACTATGTTCATTTCACCAGGGCTAAGAGCCTCTTCTTCTCCATGAGTTTTTGAGTCAGTAGACCAGGTAGCTGGCATGTGTTGTGATGTAAGAAGCATCGGGGAAAATATGTTCCCCACTAATGCTGGAGCAGCCACCATTGGTCATTTTTTCATGTCAATACCTTGTGCTTTTGAATTTCTTTTAAAAATAAGAGACTGGATATGAACTGTAAAACATGATGCGACCAATACTTCACCATGAGTTTAGCAAGGGCTTTCTCCCCAGCAGAAGCAGCAATGAATGCAACACCTGGTTTTAGGGAATGGGTGTTTTTGATCCATCAGGAAGGGAAGAACTCATCCTTGATAAACAGGACAGAAACTTTATCAGTGAAGATATTTCAACAACCAGATTTCATTAATAATATAAAATCACAATAAGGAAATGACCAGTATCCTAAAAAAGATTTAACACATAAGCAATTGAATTTGCCTTTACTTTGTGCTGTCAAATACACAAATTTGAGCACTATCCACCTGCCTGTCTTGCCTATAAAGCCAAATTATCCCTCAGGTTCACTCCAGGTAAGAGTTGGTTGGAGGATCTTGAAGCATTTGACTTGGAGTTCATCATTTTGGGGAGAAGGAAGTTTGAAGAAGCAGACCTGCTTTGTAAAGAGAGGTTTAACCTGCTTAAGTGGTCGAGGGAATTTTTGAGGGCAGTCAGGTCTCATTCATCAGAGCCTAGCTAAACATGGTGTCTGGACCATAATGGAAGAATAATCAGTGTCGGTTGAAAAAATGAATGGCTTTCATACTGAGTGTTAGCTGAACAAGTTGAATTCTGTTTGTTCTTGAAGTTAATCCTCCTTTAAGGCAAACAACTGTCATGGACATCTCAACATTTAAAAAAAAATCAGATGCAGATTAAACTCTTAAACAACTGCTTAGAGACTATGCATTTACATGCTAAGAAGTGCAATGTTATACTGACTCTGAGTTCCCTGTTTTTAATGTAGGAAACGTCTATGACCTATAGGGCCCAGCCCTAATATTTTCTGGCCCAGGGCAAGAACATGATTGGAGGTCCACAAATCACATGTCTAAATAGGTAAAGCTACAAACCAAGTTAATGAAGTATTGAATACAATATGTGTTAGCCTCCCACTTTAATAACCCATTTTAACTACCTGGAAGGTGTGATTTAGAATCTTGGACTCTCTGAGTTTTGTGCTGAAAAGTGGAAGTATGAGGGGAGCTGTCTCACACATAGCCCATACCAGGAAAGACATCCCAGATGGCACAAGCATGTTTGGTCTTCTCCTCCCTAGCTCCCAGAAGGACCCAGTCAGACCCAGGGCTACTCACACCGGAAGTGTTGCCAGCTGCTTTCATCCTTGTGAGGGTAACATGTTCTGAAGCCGCCATCTTGAACAGGCCATTCTTGGATCCTCTCTACCCTGAGTGGTCAAGATCACTGCTCCTGGGTCTATAATGTGCCTACAATCCACCTGAGGATCTTATTAAAAGGCTGGGGGTCTGGAGTAGAACTGAGAGCCTGTGTTTCCAACCAGCTCCCAGGTGATGGCTTAGGAACCCACTCTGTTACCAAGCACCAAGAAGGAATGGGCACTAGATGGGTGTGCCCTTTTGGCTCTTAGTCATTTCACCCTATAGGGACAACCAGGACCAAGGAGAGCTAGAAGGGGGTTCTCTAAATGGTAGGGCTCAGGGAAGAGGTCCCTTGCTCTAGTCTCAGGGTGGTTCTGGACCCTTCTTGCCACCATCTCCATTGCATCAATGTGCTCTGTTCCCACACTGCTGGGCTCTGGTCCTCTCCCACCTTCGACACCCTTTGATCTCCCACCCACTCTCCCTTAGTCAAGTTTTTCTTGGCTCCTTTCTCCATTGCCTTCCCACTCCCTCCCGCTCCTCTCTTACGCCACAAAACAAAAAACATTTCAAAAATATTAAGAATTAATGCTGATGAAATCATGGTTTTGTTTTCTTGGAGTAGAAGCAGGCAGTAACAACAATCTTAGACACAGACTCCAGGGCTGGGCTATTTGTTTGTGGAATTTAAAAAAAAAAAAAAAAAAAAATCCTATCTGTTCACCCATGACCTGAAATCAGGATTTTCAAATACAATGCTTGCTGGATTCAGGCACTCTGAGGTTTTTTCCCCCGTGTTTTTACTTTGCCAAGGCTAAAAAAGCTGCTATCTCATCATCTAATGGAATCAGATAGGCTGCTAAAAATAACCCATGCAAGTTCTTATTTACAAGTGGGGTATACCACCCGACCCCGCTGCTGCCGGTACTGGGATGAAGCTTAATCCTTCAACTCACCCGGGTTCAAGTATTTGCACTGGTTGTGAGTTCTTTTCTTCTATCCAAGGCCGTTTTTCCCACTATTTGCCCCAGTTATTTGAACAGGTGGCCAAGCACACCCTATGCTAATGTGAGGCTTTTGTCTGATTTCAGATTGCTCAGGGACCTATTTAAAAGAGAAATGTTTTCTTGCTAAACTATTCACACCTGCTTTGAAAAACACCCCGCGTTTAACTAAAATACCAAGCCAGAGAGGTCTTCCTCTCCAAGTGGGCACGCGTTCACTGTCCTTCCTCCGCACAGACAAGCAACCCCAAGGTCCGCGTTCTGTGCCTTAGGCTGTTTCCCCTCCGCGGTTCGGTCTAGAAGCAAGCGGGCATTAGGAAGGTTTTGGGGGCGCCTCGCTGGATCTGGTGAATGGCTGGGTGCAGGTGGGTGCACGAGGTCTCGGGGGCACTCACCAGACCACAGCCTTGGCCTGAGCCAAGCGCTCCACTGACCCTTTGTCCCCGGCACTTTCCGCGGGAGCTTGGTGCGGCGGGTCGGCGGGGGCGGAAAAGCGAGAGCGAGGGCGCGGGGCCGCGCTTGGCGCGCGATCATAGGCGGGCGCCCTGGGACGCTCGGCGCGCGCGCGTCCTGGACGCAGATCACAGGCGCCCGCCCTCCGCCACGGCCAGAGCGGGAGCCCGCCTGCTGCCTGGAACGCGATCACAGCCGGTGACTCCGCACCCTGAAGCCAGGGAGGGGGCGCGCCAGGCCCCTGGGGAGTGCGATCGCTGGCTCGTTCCCACGGGGAGGCCCAGGGCTTCTCCCAGCTCTCCCAGCAAGTGCGTCGTCCACAGGTGGGAAGGTGGCACAGAGAAGTGAGAGAAATCGGGAGGCATTGCGAAGGGACCCTGGGAGGGGGTGTAGACACACCCCAGTACCTGCCGTTTGGTAGCCACCTGACTATGGATTCCCAGGGATGTACTGAGGATGGGCTTTTCTAGATTTCGTTAGTTTATTTGTTTTTAACCATCTGAACCCTTTTAGTTCACTGGCCTCAAGAAAAGAAAGAAGGAAGTGCACATGGAATGGGCCAGGCAAACTTGGATATAGTTTAAAGGATCCCGCCTTACCCACAAAAATGGGTATGATGATGCCCAGTTCTCTCCTGGCCTGTCATACCCCACTTGTGCGCTGTAGGTGGACTCCTGAGCTGCCTTCCTCGCTTTAGCTGTAGGCACTCAGGGCGGCTGCACTGTGTGCCCGCATACATAAACACAGGTAGTCTTAGGAGACCGCAAGACAGCAGAACCCTCCATACACCAAGCACCCTTTATGATGGTCCTGTCGCTTATCATCTCTATAGGAGGTTGTGGAAGGCAGCAGCTATTTCCAAGCCAGTGGGCAAAAGCCCAAAGAATCATTGGAAGGGATCCCCTGGGTACACACACTCATCAAGCATGACCAGTAGTTTAAGCCAAACTGAATGGCTAGAAAATCGTAGTATTGTTTTTCAAATTTATGTAAGAAAATATTATTTCATTGTAAAACATTAATGAGTTCAGGGTAATTCTTCTTAAGAGGCATTTACCCTTTTGGCAGACAATAGTAATGGTGCTGATAGAGGGAGGGCGTTCTAGTTGCTTCTCAACCCATCCACACTTCCCACTATGAGTGGCAACCACTTGGAGTTGAATTGGTGGAGATCAGTGGTTCACAAGCCTGACTGCACATTAGAATCACCTGAGCCTGAGAAGGTTTTTTTTTTTTTTTTTTTTTTTTTGTACTGAGGAGGAATTGAATTCAGGGGCACTTGGCCACTGAGCCACATCCCCAACCCTATTTTTTATTTTATTTAGAGACAAGGTCTTGCTGAGTTTCTTAGGGCCTGGCTGAGTTGCTTAGGACCTTGCTAAGTTGCTGAGGCTGGCTTTGAACTTGCAATCCTTCTGCCTCAGCCTTCAAACAACTGGTATTACAGGTGTGCGCCCACTGATTTTTTTTTTTTTTTTTTGAAAGGTAATGTTGGTGTTTCACTATGGAGAATGAATCTAAATGGAGAGCGATAAGGGCCAGAAACTAATTAGGACAGGGATGCAGTGTGTTTAAGGACCAAATTTTGTGGGCCTGGGAAGTTAGAGGAAATTCCAGAAACTTAAAGGGCTGCCATGTCAGTTAAACAAATGTGGTCTTGGAGAGAATTCTTACTTTAGCCTCTTCATTGTACTGGTAACATATTCTAAAGAGGAGAGACAAAAGAAGAGAAGAAAATAAATTGAAAATTTAAAGATGATGTTTCATGCATTTTTTCCAAACCTTTTTTAAACCACAGAACTATGAAAATTTTTAACATATTGACACATTACCAGGAACTCATAATCAAATGAATTTTGATTAAAGTAGAGACCAAAGAGTGGTCTCAGATTAAATGCACAAATTATTAAAATGTGTTATGCTTGTTTCAAAGTGGGCTTATTAAGGCATGCATTATATCAAATAAAATTCACCTATTTTGTTTTATTTATTTATTTATTTTTGAGAAGAAGTCTTGCTATGTTGCCTAGATCAGTCTCAAACTCCTGGTCTTAAAGGATCCTCCTGCTTCAGCCTCCTAAGTAGCTGAAGCCAGCTATGCTCAGCTCTAAAATTCACCAATTTCAAATGTGTTCAGGTTGATAAATTTTAAAATGTATACAGTCATGTGACTATCACTGTGATCAAAATAGGTGATATTTCCATCATCACCAAAAGTTCCCTTGTGCTCCTAAGAAGTCAATCCACTTCTTGTGTCTCATACCCTTGGCAACCACTGATCAGTTATCTATCTTTACAGTGTTGCTTTTCCCAGAATTTATATAAAGGAATCAATTTGTAGCTTTTTGAATCAGGCTTCTTTCACTTAAAATACTTTTGAAATGCATTCATGTTGTTGCATTTATCAGTACTTAGTTCCTTTTGTGAATGAGTAGAGTCTTCTGGGTGGATATATCACAAATGATTTATTCAGTCACCAGCTGAAGGACATTTGGGATGTGCAGTGACTGAAGACAAGTCCCCATCCTAATCCCTGGAGACTGTAAATATTTCCTTACATGGCAGAAGGTGTAACTGTTAAGGATCTTTAGAGAGGGAGAGCTTATCCTGGCTTTTCTGGGTGAATCCCAAATGCTATCGCCTCTGTCTTTTATAACAGAGAGGCAGGGGGGATTAGGCACCGGCATATGGAGAAAGGTGATGTCAAGATGGAGCAGAGAGAGACCCAGCCAGAAGATAAGAATGCCAACAGCCCCTGGAAGCTGGAGGAAGTTAAGGAAGAACTCTCCCCTACAACCTCCAGAGAGGAAGGCCCTGCCTACACCTTGATTTTGAACTTTTGCCTTCCAGAACTGAATACATTTTTGTTGTTTTACACAATTAAAGAGAACACTGGTTTCTTCACATCTCACTGGCTCTTGCTGTTGTCAATCTTTTTAATTTTAGCCATTCTACTGGGCATGTAGTGGTATCTCCTTTGGTTTTAATATGCATTTCCCTTATGGCTAGTGATGTCGAACAGCTTTGCATGTGCTTATTTGCTGTGTAGATTTTCTTTTGTGAAAGGTCTGTTCAAAGGTTTTGTTTAATTTGTATTGAGTGGTATTTTTATCATTGATACTTTATGTGCTTTTAGTCTATACTATCACTGACAATAGCATAACTTAAACTTTATTTTAGTGAGAATGAACAAAGAATATAAGAACAAAATAAAGCATCTTTTGGTTTTATATATTTCATTACCAAACACAACATGCCCAATAGCTTCTTAGTGAACTCTATCTTACATCTCTACTGCATATTAACATTTGGAACAATGGGACTGAGTCAGACCTTCTTATCAGAGGCAACATCAAGTCTATCCATTTCTTTTGTTTTTGTTGGAGCACAAAGCGTGTTGTAGCAAAGAACACAAACTGTATGTTTTGTAATATTTGGGTACTCTTGCGATAGGTAGCTCCAAAAATCATTAATTATTTCATCTTGGAGAGCTTGCATTCCAGTTTTTCAGGATCTGGAAACTGAAATTATTCAATTATTTATCTTTATTCTGAATTGTTCAACTTTGGGCTTGTTCAGAGCCACAAGATTGATTTTCTATTTTAAACATCCCTCTTTAAGAAACCTGTATGTGGAAAGCTGAGTAAAATAAATGTTTTAATATACATTGAACATGGAGTAGTATTACAACTAGATGCTGAGATTATAAGATTCACAGTAGCTGACAGCTGCCTAATAGCACTGCAAAATGAGTTGACAAGTGTTGTTTGGTATATTCATGGCACCAAATATTAACATATCAGATGACCATGTATTTGTTACCTCTTGATCTCCCCTGATGGATTGTACCATTTTAAGAAGTGATATTTTCATCTTTTTATAATAACCTCTATATAAATATGTTTAGCATCAGTCTGTCTTACATATATGTTTTTAAAATTCATTTTAGAAGAAGATATATCCTTGCATAATTTTCTTTAAATATTTGCCTTTTAAAGTTATGGAACAGTTTTAAGGTTATGGACAGGTCCCAAGCAGGTTCACATTCATGGGAAACATTAAAATATCCACTGTTCACAAAAAGTTTAGAAAATCTCCAGTCTATGTAATTTTAGAGGTATTTCCATTTACAATTTGGCTTTACTACAACTTAAAACTCCATGCACATAGTATTTTTGGTTAGTTAGGGGAGAACTAAGAGAAAAGAAAAAGAAATATGGAAGTAGAGATAAGATAAAGGCAAATGGAGAAATACAAACAAAATGATGTTGCTTCATGATTTTCTGTTCCTCTCTTTCTCTTTCTGTGCCTCTACCTCCTCCTTCTGTGATAGGCAGAATTCCAAGATGTTCCTCAAATTCTGGGCCCTGGTGTATACACACCCTTTCCCTAGTTATTCAATAAAACACTAATCTAGGTACTACTCTGAAGGGATTTTGCAGATGTATTGAAGGTCCCAAGACAACTGACCTTAAGATTAACCATGGGCCTGACCTTGTCAGAAACAAGGAAGCTGGAGAAATTTGAAGCATGATAAGGACTAGATGTCATGGAAGTGACAAAAGTCATGTGACATGAAATACAGGTAGCTTCTAGGAGCTGAGAGCAGCCTCGCTGACAGCCAGCAAGAAAATGGGGACCCCAGACCCACACTAGCAAGGAAATATATCCTGCAACAATCTGAAAGAACTTGGAAGTGTGTTCTTCTAGAGTCTATCTCCCCAAAACACAGAACCCCAGTATACTCATGAGGAAAATATCAGACACACCAACATTGAGGACCAGTCCACAAAATATCTGACCAGTGTTTCTCAAAACTGTCAAAGTCATCAAAAAGAAGGAAAATCTAAAAAACAGTTGTAGACCAGAGGAGGCCAGGGAAACATAACTAAATGTGATGTGGTATCCTGGATGGATTCTGCAATAGAAAAATTAAGAACCGGTAAAGACGTACTGAAATCCAAATAATCAAAGGCATTTTATCATAGTGTACAAATATGGGTCCCTTAGTTGTGGTAAATGTACTATTGTAAGATATTAACAATGGAGGAAACAGTATATGCAACTTTTCATTAAATCTAAAAGTACTCTAAAATAAAATATTTATTTTTAGATATTATGAAAATAGTATGTTTATTCTATAGAACTTGAAGCTTTAAGAAATTCTGCTGCTATGAAAAAAATTAGGCAATGGCTAAGTAAATTATAGATACAATTAGATACAAAATAAAGATGATTTTTATTGGTGTTTCATTATTAAAAATATCACCTTTTAAAAAAACACAATGCTGGGCTGGGGTTGTGGCTCAGGTAGAGTGCTTGCCTAGCATGTGTGAGGTACTGGGTTCGATCCCCAGCATCATATTAAAAAATCAACAAAATAAAGGTGTTGTATCCATCTACAACTTAAAAAAAATTTAAAATAAAAATACCATGCTATTATTTATTTTATAAAAGTTATTAAATTTCTCAATGAGTATTTACCATCTTTTACAAATATATATTACCTAATTTCTGAGTTAATTATAGTTTCTCATCTCACTTGTTTATCCTGGATGCATATTTCTTTTTATAAAGAACTTACACAGACTTATTTTTTTAAAATATTCATTTATTTATTAGTTTTCAGCGGATACAACATCTTTGTTTGTATGTGGTACTGAGGATGAACCCGGGCCGCATGCATGCCAGGCGAGCGCGCTACCGCTTGAGCCACATCCCCAGCCCTTACACAGACTTATTGAGGATACAGGAACAATGTTGTGGCTGAATATTTGTCTACCCCTCAAAACTAATATGTTAAAGACCTAAGTCCCAATATGATAGTATTAGGAGGTGGGGCCTTTAGGAATTAATTAAATTTGGACAGGGTCATGAGGGTGAAATCTTCATGGTAGGATAAGTGCCCTTGTAAGAGACCAGAGGACTTGTTCTTCCTTGAGCTCGCTCTCTCTCTCTCTCTCTCTCTCACACACACACACACCCCTCCTTCTTCTCCAACAGTGTGGACACACAACAAGAAGATGGCTACCTGCAAACCAGGAAGAGGGCCCCACTAGGAGCAAAATCAGTTAGCATCTTGCTCTTGGACTTTATAGTCTCCAGAAACATGAGAAATAAATGTCTGTAGTTCAAGCCATCCAGTCAGTATTTTGATACAACAGTACAAGCAAAATAAGACAAATAGTAAACTTCCTGAGTTGTATAGCTGGAGATCAAAAGGCTTTTGCCTCTCCCCTACTACTCCAACAGTACCACCAACCACAACCATCATTAAGGATAGTTTAGCTGGGTACGGAATTCTTTATGGCAGTTATTTTCCTTCATCATTTAGAAGATAATGCTTTATTGTCTCCTGGCATCTCTTCTTCTTGATGAAAAGTCCAAATTAACTTTCACTATTTTTGCTTTGTAGGTATTCTATCTTATCTTCATAACTTGAATAATCCTTATCTTTGATGATATACTATTATGTTAGTTTGTGATATTTTAAGATATGGATTCATTTTTATTTGACACTTCCTGTCATTATGCTTCCTAACTCTGGAAAGTCATATCTTTCATCAATGCTGGAAAATTTTCAACCATTGTTCTTTTAAAAATTGTTGTTCTGCCCTTCTGGAGAGCTTTCTCTACTTCATTCACTCTCATTAGGCCTAGATTGAAGTATCTCAATCTGTCTTGCATATGCATCTTCAATGCCCTTTTATAGCTCTCATCTCTTTATCTCTGTGCTAAATTCTGTTTTAATTCTTCTCCTAATTAGTTAACTTAATTCAGTCTAACATTGACTCTTTTATTCCCCACGTGTCTTTTTCATACACTCTTTATTTTACTTCTTGCCTGCCTTTGCATCTTGATTTGGTTTTTTGTTTTTTAAAGTGCTGGGGATCAGACACAGGGCATTATGCATGTTTGACAAGTGCTCTAACCCTGAACCACACCCCAAGCCTGATTTCTTGTTCTTCTTAATGAATAATATTCCTTTTAAAAATCTCCTTGATAAGTTTAAGTTATATTTAGATAGCTTTGAACTTTTCTTTTTGCCTAGGGTGAATTCCTCTCCCCATTGCTGAGGCACTTGGCTGATTTTCAGAGCATTAGTTTGCCTCATGTACTGCAGGATGAGAGTTTAAAAGGTTATCTGCACTGGAATTCCTCTCCTCTATCTTAATTGGG
The DNA here is from genome assembly GCF_048772815.1 of Callospermophilus lateralis. NCBI lineage: Eukaryota > Metazoa > Chordata > Mammalia > Rodentia > Sciuridae > Callospermophilus > Callospermophilus lateralis. Next base: position 96,865,797 of record NC_135316.1, on the reverse strand, counting down.
ATTAGGTAGTGGTTTGGTGATCATTTTACTCACAAGACTACCCACCTCCTATCCATAAGCAGGTTTTATATTGGTGGTTTGGAGCTCTCATCTTGTGATGTTGGGGTCTTAAAAAACATACATGGAGCTAAGGTGGGAGAGGAGGAAGGGTTGGTCCAGATTCTGGTTGTGAAAATGTATTGACTTTTACAATTTGGGGAAGTTACTAAGCTTTATATAAGGCACAAGGCCAGGTAGCAATTATAGTGTTTCAGCTTGCCCCTTCCTTTTCAGGGAAACTCCTGACCCAGTCTTAGTTTTGAACCTGAGCTTGGTCTCATCGCTTTTCCTCAAATGGGGTCCAAATCCTGACCATTTCGGCCCACTTTTGAACCTACTAGACATGCCACACAAGTCACATGAAGTTAAGTCACAGTAAGCAGTCTTCTTCAAAATGAGCCAAGCACATGTTAAAAAATGAAAATGATCTGACATGGGTGGTAAATATCCTCCACTTGACCCTTCTGTCCTGTCTAGTCTCTGGGTGGGGGGCTTTGAGGGCTGGCTTCCAGCTGGTTTGAGTAAGGGGAGGCTTCAGCAGGAGCACAGTGCACCAGGAAAGCAGAAGGTAGAGCGACGACTTCTTTCTCCTTCTGTGCTTCAGGGAAGCATGTCTGACAGTAAGTGACCCCTCTGTATCCCCCCAAGGACAATAGCTCTTCCTCCTCACTCCAACTCTCACTGGGCACCAAACACTATCTCCTCCCCTTGTCACTTATACCCAGTGGTTGAAACAGTTTTCCACTGGTGACAGTCTGTACATCTCCCTGTCATGGGATCATCCCATACTTGAGCGTCTCTACAGAGCCTGCCCTTTATGTGTGATGGAAATGTGGGTAGGTTGATAGAGATATTTTCCCCACTCCTCAGAGCTCTAGGAACCTAATCTACTTTTGTTCACTCATTCACAGTTATAACACTGGGTAAGGCACTGCTTGTACACCCTGTGGAAGACTCAAAACCTGTCAAACATAGGCCCACACATCATTCCAGTCTCTATCTGGTCATTCCCTTTATTACATCCACCATCCAGATAAAATCATGGTGTCCACTGCTTTCTTACAAAACTCTGTACTTTACTTTCCTGATACTTTATTACCTAACACTCCTTGTCTTAACTGCCCCTCTGCCCCTCTGCCTCCTCCATTATCTATTCCATCTTTATCTTTCAAATTTCATTAAAGCACTTTCCACCAGGAAGCCACCTCTAGTTCTGTGACCTGATTGACATTTCTCTTTTCTGCAATTATTCTCAGAGCATTTGGCACAGAATATACCAGATACAATGCTAAGCATTTTGCACAGATTTTTCAAATAATCCTCACAACAACTGTATGAGGGAGGTACTATTATGTCCCCTATCACAGATTAGAAAGGTAAATCTCAGTGCGTTTAAGTGCAGTCCAAGTTCAATAAGTGATGGAACTGGGATCTTATCTGGATTATGTGACCATCGTGCAAATCACCCTTTGCATTTACAGCACAACAATTTTGTTGTAATTCTTGTTGTCATTTTGTTTTGTTTTGGTACCTATTTACACCACACAGTTATAATCCAAGGGCATTGTGTGACTCACTTCACACTTCTCTAGTGACTGCCACAGTGTTAGGGAGGAATGAAGTCACTGCCAATCTCAAAAGCAACAGAAAGACCAATTCCACATTCTCAGGTGCTTATACTTGCTATGCAAATTCACAGCTAATTGAGGGTGGGAGTGGCTTATCTTCCAAAATCAACTTTTAAAAATGTTACATATTAATCTTAATACTTTCCAAAATATGCCCAAAGAATTTTGACTTTTCTAGTAAAAAAAAAAATTCCCTTTGAATTTTTACAGCAAATCTTAGGGCTGTAATCAAAATAATATAAGAAAATATCAGTGTTTATATCATTAATTTTGTGTTTTATCCTTCTCAGAATCATGTAAATATATTGATTGAACATGTAAGTGTTCCATTCATATTTGATGAATAGTAATCACGGTAACCGAGTGAGCGATGGGAAGATGGAAGTTTGGAATTCTGAGCATCTTTGTGAGTTCTGTCTTACTAATAAAAGTCATGCTGAAAGAATTGAGGACACACTGGTTTTCAGGGAAACTTTTTTCTTATTCAAGGGCAAGACCTAGGTATACAAGGATGCTTGTAATAAATGGAGGATCTCTGGATGAGTGGAATATTTGGTAGTGCATAGACTTTAGATGCAGATAAATCTGGCTTTGAATTTCAGTTCCACAGTTTACTAACATGGTCTTGAGCAAGTTAATAAAAATCTGTGAGATACAGTTTCCACATTTGTAAACTAGAGGTAATTCCTGTTTCTCTGGTGTGCATGAGTATGGCTCTGCCACCTAATAGAAAATGCTGAATTACTCCTGACAAAGTGAATAGAGCCCTACTACCTCAGGCTTCCCAAGTTTTTGCTGCCAACCAGCTGCCCTGGCCTCTCCCACAAGAATCTCTTTCCCCTGGAGTGTTCATGAGGCAGCAAATAAGGAGTTAATGCCTGGTGCAGTGTAGACCTCCAGGATTCCATGCCAGTTCCACAGGGACCTTTCCACATTTGTTCTGATTCATAGGTGAGTATGTTAATATTTTGTATATCATTCTACTTTTATGGGGTTGTTGGGCAAATAAAATGGTTTACTATTTATACAATTTTTTTGCACAGTTCCTAATACATACTAAATAGACAAGGCATGGATATTTGTAGTGGAAATATTTATTTTCTGTTCTGACCTTGGATCCATCAACCTATTCTGGCCATAGATCATATTTCCCATGCATAACTAACTTGGGGATAGGGGTGGGTAGCATGTGATTGATTCTGACCAATTAAAATAGTTAACCTTTCCTGTCAGGGGATTGGTGCAGGAATGGGTACATGACCCAAAGTTGGTCCAATGAGCCATGCTTGGCTTATGCTTTTAAGAGGGAGCACATGAAGAGGAATATGGAGTAGCTGCCAAATAATCTCCAAAGTCTCTTTCGACTCTAACACTGTTACAAAGCACTCAACATATGCTGATAAAAGTCATATTCAACTGCAAGAGATGGCAGCAACTGAGTGTATAACGTGAGCATGCATATCCAGCAAAACCTGAATGAGATTTTCTTGAACATTAAATAATTTTCCACCCCGCTTTCTATTTAAATTTGAATGGGGGTTTTGACACTGCGAGTCATACTACAGTGGCTCGATATTATGATCGTTTGGCAAACATGTAGTGAATACTTACACATGCTATGGTTCTGACTCCTGTTTTTATCCTCTGTGAGACTCTGATCCCTTTCTCCACCCATGACATTCAACAATGTCCCTGAGGCTGAAATCACTGAGCCTTGCTTTCCATTTGCTTCCTTTTAGGACTCTCAAGGAAATATCTTTCCACTCTATAGTTTATTTGAACTCCATCAGTAAGGTAACAGTGTGTCCATTCTGGAGACTGTGAAATTCTGTATGCCAAAAGTCACATGTTACAACTATCTATTACTCCCTGGAAGAAATAAACATCTATTTTGGCAAAATATGGCCAACAAGTGCAGGCTGACACTCTCCAAAATAAAAAGGGTGGAGAAATATTCACATTTTGTGATCAACTAAGGCTATAACTATACTAATATGCTTAGTTTGATCAGCAACTTCTGGGTATTATAAAGTTGGATGCCCAAAGAGTCATTTAAAACATTTAACAGGGATATAATTTATTCATGAACATAGGCAAAGTCACTGGTCTCTGAAATGTTAGTGACTTCCCCTTGCTATTGACCTTCATAACAAAATCAGGTCAAGCATGTATCATTCAGTCAGTTCTGCAATGGCCCAAACAGCCCGAATCAACTGACTGTGGGAACTACACTTCAAGTGATGACTGAATGGAAAATTGTTATGTGCAGGGTTTTTCCAGGCCACACCCTCTGCCTATTGGGCATTTGAGGACAGAGTTACAATGCAGAATCTCTTGGCAAGCCTCTGTTCAAAGTTTCTGGGACTCATTTTCCCAACCACTCAGATAAGTGAGAACTGCCTTCTTTCAAGCACATCCAGAGGAGAAAGTTTTAAAATTTCCCTGCTGAGTCCTTTCTGGAAAATATGAGGTTGCACAATTTTTACAGATTAAAATTCCCCAAGGAGCCCTTGATTTTTAGAAGCTCACTCACATTCTTTGGAATTACACTAGGGAATGAGCCTATATGATACCATACAGCATCTCTCAGTCCATTTTGCTGTACAGTCAGGCAGAGGACAGATCCATGACACATTCTTAACTCAAAGGCTTTTCATATTCTGCAGAACAGCTCTCTCAGGAACTCTTCCTTCCATTTGAAAGTGCCCAAACTGAGGCATTCAAGTTGATTATGACTTAACTACTTTCAGTTTTGAGTATTCTGCAAAAGAGACTTCTGACTTGGAATGATCTCAAATATGACTTGGCAATTACTCCAAACTTCTTTTCCTGTGTCTTCCCAAAGGGTATAGATTCATAAATTAAAAAGTGACTGCTGACAAATACCCCATGATCTCTCTCATATGTGGAAGCTAAAAGAGCTAATCTCAAAATAAAAAGGCAGAATAGTGACTACTAGAGGCTAGGAATGGTAGAGGACAGAGGTTGAATAATGAGACCTCCATTACATGAGATAGGAGTGATAAGTTCTAATGTTCTACAGCACTACTGCAACTATTCACAAAAATTTTTTAATGTATTTGAAAAGAACTGGAAGAGCGGGGCTTGAAGGCTCCATACATAAAGAAATGTATTACCCTGATTTGATCATTACACCACATATACATGTATTATAATATCACACTGTGTCCCACAAAAATGTACAATTATTGCATGTTAATTTTTTAAAAAGTGGAAAGCCAAAAATGGCCTTGATTAGCCCCTAGTTCTCTATGGAAAATATGCAAACAGACTCTAACATAATACCAAAAAAAAAAAGCAAAATAATAAACATTGCATTTAGTATGTTTTTCACAGATAAACCTGAAAAGGAATACTTTCTCAGTTGAATTGTGTCAGGTAAGAGAAATCACAATAAAATATCAAGTACAAGGAATCCCAATAGCACATTGGTTTGTGGAAGATGTACCAGCAAATGTGTAAACCTACTTAAGATATTCCACATGAACATGTGAAATATATCAACATAGGTATCTCAATTCCTTAATTACTATGTTTAAATAAGCAAATATCAAGGCACCATAATTGTCTCTCAAATCTTTATTTTGGGGAAGAAATCTTTCCCTGTTTGCTTTTAACCCTTGGGCAATTTTTAGAGAAAGAAAATCAGATCAATCCACCCACCCACTTCTAATTATGCAGTGGAAGAAATAATATGCCTTTCTTAATACAAAGAGGGAAAATTACAATTGACTTCAGATTCCTTTGGTAGAAATGAAGGCTTTCAGTTTGTCTCTGGGTGTGAAGCTTTTGGAGTTATATTTTTGAATATGTGACTCTAGAAAGTCTATAGACTATAGATGAGGGTCTGAGGGTCTGAAAGAGCCCTTTCTTCAGGAAACACTGAGGTCATGATTGACAGAAAGAGCTAGCGAAAGTGGGCAGAGCTGTAAAGTAAGTTCATTTATTCACACCTATAGAATTTAAATTACTGAACAATTTAATTAGACATCTTGTAGTTTCCAGAGACTTGGGTAAGTCTAAACTGAGGTTTGGCATAAAGAAGAATGAAATCGTGGCATTTGCCAGTACATAGATGGAACTGGAGAATATCATGCTAAGTGAAATAAGCCAGTCCCATAAAACCAAAGGCAGAATGTTCTCTCTGATATGTGGATGTTAACCCATAACAAGGGGGGTGGGTAGGGAGGGGAATCATAGAAGTCCATTGGATTAGACAAAGGGGAATGAAGGGAAAGGAGTGGGGAGGGGAATATGAAAGACAGTCGAATGAACCAGGTATAACTTTCCTAGCTCATATGAATACACGACCAGTATAACTCCACATCATGTTCAACTACAAAAATGGGATACTAATTAGAGTAAGTTATACTCCATGTAGATATAATGTTTCAAAATACACTCTCCTGTCATGTATATAAAAAAAGAACAAATTTTTAAAAAAATATGAAGATAAAATGAGGCTTAGGTTTTGACCACAGAAGATATCGAGGGTCATTTCTGATCACTGAATGGAGTTAACTTACCTCCGAGGACTTCCAAGGCCATGGGTTTGGCAGAGAATTCCAGGGCCCCTCAATCCTGCTTGCACAAAAGCGTTACTTGGATAGCTTCTTGAAGAGGCTAGATCCCTGAGATATCACTTCTGGTGGTGAAACTGGATATTCATCATTTTTAAAAGTTCTTCAGGTGAGTCTGATATGAAGCCAGGATTGGGAATCACTAATACAAAGATTATCTTAGGACTTTGAATGAAGCTAAATCGTGGATCTAAGAATCCACTGAGCACTTCAGGAAAAACTTTCAGTATTCTGGAGGTTTTAACATCTCTGTGACACAGTAGCAAAAAACACGTGGGAGCCAGGGAAAAAAAAATGGATTTAATTACTGACCCTATTTCTAGCCAGCGCTGAATGTAGACAAGACAATTATTGAAGTCTAGATTATCTCCAAAATGGGAATAATACTGTGCAGGAAAACAGGCAATGTCACGTGTCCAGCAGGGTGCCCAGTTCTCAGCAATGTGGTAGGTTGAAAAATGACCTTCCAAATGATAGCCAGGGCAAATTACTGGAATCTGTGAATGTTATCTGGTCTGGAAAAGGGATCTTTGCAGATATGATTGAGGATTTTTAGACAAACAGATAATCCTGGATCCTCGTGGTAAGTCCTAAATCCTCTGACAAGTGTCTTTTTAACACAGGAGAGGGAGGGAGGGAGGGAGGGGGAGAGAGAGAAAGGGAAGGAAGAGCGGGATTTAGCACAGACACACAGAGAAGACACACACGGAGGAGAAGTCAATGTGAAGTCAGAGGCAGGACTGGAGCAATGTGGCCACAAGTCAAGGAACACAGAAGACTGCCACAGCCCACCAGAAGCTAAAGAGGGCACGAATGGATTCTCCCTGAGACCAGGACGCAACCCTGACTCACCTCGACTTCCAACTTCTAAACTGCAGAACTCAGAGAGAGTGAGAGTTAATTTCTGTGGTTTTAAGCCACCATAAATATGTGGTCATCTGTTATAGGAGCCCTAGGAATCTCCTAGAATTAATGACTACTTGTTGGCTTCAGGGTCACGACCGAATAGGAAGCTACAGCAAGGACAAGTCAGGCGTCATCTTGAGGCAGAAACAAAGCCCCTTTGCAGTGGGTCTAAAGATGTTTCTGGAGTAGAACAGACATTCCAAGACAGGAGACCAAACGTCTACTGGAGAAGTTGGAATGGGGTGCCAGCTATGGGGAGACCAGGATGGGATGCAGGTGTAATTCACAGCGAAATATCCAAATGTACCCATCAGAATGGCAAAACCAAAGGCTGCATAGACCAAGTGATGGCAAGGATTTGGAGCAGTTGGAATGCTCAGGCACTGCAGTGGGCAAGGAAAATGGAAAACAGTGCAGTATTTTCTTAAAAAGGCAAATATTCTCATAACATGCAACCTCGCCATTCTTCTTTGAAGTATTTACCCAAGACAAAGGAAAATGTTCATCTACACAAAGGAGTACTGAATTGTCACAGCAGCTTAATTTGTAATACCCTTGAAAAGAAAAACAACTCCAATGTCCCTCAACAGAAAAGTAAAATGTTATAGTTCTATGCAACAGAATACTGATTGTAAATAAGAAGAAGCCATCCACTGATACCTTTAACCATTAGAATGAACATGAAAGCTGTTATTCTGAGTTAAAGAAAGCACACAAAAAAAGTAATTCCATTTGTGTACATTTTTAGAAAATGAAAACTAATCCATAGTGACAAAAAGCAGATGAATGGCTGCCTGGGGTATGGGGAGGGGCTTGGAGGGAGCTTGGAGAGAGGAGCACAAGGCATCTTCTGGAGTGATGAAAATGTTAGTATCTTATTAGTGGTTGTGGTTTCATGGGTGTAGAAATCTGTCAAAACTGCTCAAAATGCATTTTTTAAAGCTGTGCAGTGTATTTTGTATAAAGTAGCTCCAATGAAGTTGTTAAAAAGAAATTTCAGCACTCACCTCTAGGAGACCAAATGGAATAATCAAAAGGCCAGTGGGAACCCCCAGAACTGATGGAGTGAACTGAAAGGTGTGACCCAGGCAAGGTATGCTGAAAATTAGAGTCTGTAGAGGGTAGTGAATGTTGATAGATGTTTCATAATAAATTATTTAAGTGAGAGGTGCAGGAATCACAAGGTCCCCCCATTTTAATTAGGCTCTCTGATGTCTTAGGGTCAAGGTTCCTGTGTTGCGCACACTCAGAGCTTGTCACTCAAGTCTGCTTGCTGTAGCTGGAGAGGATTCTGGTTAGGGCTTGGTTTTATCAAGGAGATTCCTTCCACCACGTCTTTTAATGGCTCCTCTCTTCATGGTTCTGGCTGGTGCTGGTGGGGAGAGCTCCCTGTCTCCCTGGACTCAAGGCACACATCCCATCCTGGTCTCCCTGAGAAACAGAGCTCTGAGGGACAGGACTGGAGCCCTCATTCCAACTCCTCCACTGGATGGTTTTCTCGTCTTTGCGTTTGAGTGTGTGTTTTGCTCCAGAAACATCCTCAGACCACTGCAAAAGGGCCTTGCTTCAAGTGTCTTTGAACATTTGTTCAAGAACAGTTGTTTTCACTTTTCTACTTTAAAATAGTCTGTCCTTATAAAGAAAGTTTGAATTAAAAATTGGGAATGTAGGAATAAGGATTTTTTTTTTTTTTTTTTTTTTTTTTGTTATTCCTACCATGAAATACAAGTTCAAGTAACTTTCTATTTTTTTTCCACTTTCTTTTTCTATTAAAAGGCTTAAATATTGTCATTATGTTATACACACACCTTTATTTCTTGCTTCCTCCTTTATCATTACCCGCTGTCACAAATCCATGTTATACCCGTCTTCATGAATATTATCTTGACTGGCTACATAAGATCCCATGGAATGAATGTGTCAGTGTTAACCACGGGCCCATTAGCAGAGACTCTGAGACACAGCTAGAGGGTAACTTCACCCTGGACAGATTTTACTCAGGTCATATAAGGAGGAGGTCTGATGTGCAGAAAGTTCCCTGGATTTGGAGTAGGCCTGAGACTTTGTTCAAGCTGAGATACCAGCTGCTGAACTTGAGCACATGTTCCCACTTCATTGTGGCTTCTTCTTGCTCATCTACAAACCAAAGATCCATTTAGCATCTTAAGGCTCCTTCTAGCTTTAATACTCTTGGATCCTACGATCTACTTCACTAAACAAAAATGCCTTTTCTTGACCATCCAAGCTCCTTTCGTAAAACAACTGAAAAACAATAGGTGCCCAGTTTATATTGATTTGAATTGAAGTAATTTGAGTTCAATGGAGCCCATTTCAGAAGACCTCTTAGGAGGAAAACCAATTTATCTTAACTCCCCTGTGGATAGAAACAAGTGTTTTGAAAGATCTGATTTGTTTTCTGCATATTCACTCAGGATGGTTATGACATTCCATGTCACAGCATCAAAAAAGAACAAAATCAACACAAAAATGTTAATTTCAAGAGTGACACAAAAATCATGCAACATAAAAAGATCAGGTGAATAACATCATAGGCGAAAATACACATCTGATTAACATCTGCAATTAAAATCACTCTTCAGGCTTCGAAAAACTCCTGTGGATTACATGGAAACCACTGGATTCATTCCATACTTCACGTTAAATTCCCAAGATTGTACATCTCCAAAAATAATAGGAGAGACTACGGCCCGGCTGTCTGGAGCCCGATAAACAACTCCATTAATTAAAAGGTGCAGGTTATTAGCATACACTGCTACTATTACTCTGTATTATCTTCAGTGTGCCTTATATTTGCTTCATCATGCCAGATTAAACTCTCAGCTTCATCTGAGCCTTTATTTATTTTTTAGATAGCCGTTTCTATTTGATATTTTGTGAATAGTATTATTAGACAGAAAGAATAATCTCTTTATTTCTATATGAGAGAAAATCCAACCTTAATAATATAATCACTGCTTATGGAAGTTTAAGATGCAGAGTCAATAATGCTTCAAAGGAGAAACATCAGAGCTTAGAAATATAAATCAATATGCACAAATGGCTATTTCATCAATACCCCATGGGGTATTATTATCTGGTCGTTAAAATCTTCACATCATGGCTAGATCACCAGCAACAATATATATGAGAATGTAACAGAGACAAAACAATGGTGTGTCCTCAGGGGTCTTCAACAGAACAAAACGAAGAGGAGAGAAATAAGTAAAATACCTTTCCTTCAATTGCTTTATAATTTTTAATGAAATATTTTAGCAAAATGAAATTAAATTTAGTATAAAAATATAATAACCTCATTTCCTTTTAATCTTCAGTTTGCTCTTTATCAAAGATAGGCCCTTGGGAAAATTAAATTCATTAAATTACTATCAAAGTCTATGTACTTTCTGTGAATCCTGGAGAAAACTTCTTGGTAGCAGAATGGTAAGAAGACCATCATTCATATTTTAGTTCACTAAAATTTAAACAAGATCCTTCTTAACTTTGCCAAATAAATTCAATATTTTAAAGAGAATTACACTTGAGTTGGTTTAAGAAACAATATAAGTATATTTATTTCTCAAGATGTTAAAAAGAAAAAAATCCAATATTCCTGCTCCTCTGTGGACTTGGGAATGCCTCTCTCTGCCATAATAATGTGTGACATGTCTCCTCATTCAATTACTGAGGGTACCTCAGGGTAGGAATTCATTCACTCAGGAGAGCTATTGACCAACAAGAAAGTGAGGAAACCCACTCACTGAGTTCATATTCATTCCAAATATTTATGGAGTACTTCCTATGTGCCAGGCACACAAGAGGAAAATATTTAATTATGAATCATTACATCCTAATTGAATACTCCTGCAAAACCACCATAAAGCATTTCTTGACCTCCCCGCCATTAATATTAGTTCTCAGAAATAATTCCAGAAGTTAAATTTCTTTCGTACATTGAACATACCCCTCCATATCCATCATCAGTAATTGCCTACAGAAAGCCTCTTGAAGTGGTGGAAGAGTCACCGGTAAGTGAGATCAAGTCCAGACCATTGAAGAGCTTGCCACCTGGTGGGAGAGGGAGACCATGTACTCTAACAAGAATAGTGACCGGTTAGTGTGTAAGAGGAACTGCCAAAACTCAGGGCAGGAAGATAGGCCTTCTGCATGGGGCTGGATTAAAATTCCTTATTCTTGTTTCCCTGCCATAGTGCAAAATCTGTGAAGCCAGGGCATGGGTCTGTCTTCATTGGATCCTCAAGAATGAATACATACTCTCGGCATACCTTCTGCACATATTAGATATGCCAAAATATTGATGAAGTGAATCAATAAGTGAATGAATAAGCTGGCATTTTACTTGGGTCCTAAAAGATTACAACTCAGTTGAAAGGACAGGTGAAGGGCATTCCCCATGAGGACCATGTGGACTGGAAAGGAAGCACAGTGCATAGTCGCCCGGCTCCACATTTCTAGGTGGAATTAGGCAAGGTCATCAAAACCAGGTGCTGCAAAGGACAAATCCTTACATCTTAAATGCTCACTTAATACAACAAGAATGACCTTTGTGAGTCAGCAGCCCTCCTCCATATTTTTGGATATATTGTCTGCAGTAGATGGTCCCCAAGGCTGTCACAGAGGGGAAGAGAGGAATGGAAAAGCCATCCTGGAGCTTAGTTGCTTTGCCCTTGGCACATAGTCAATTAGAACAAATGATGTGGCCAATTTAACATCAAGGAAGCCTGGAAGTGTGGGAAGGACATGGAACAGTTGGCAAGCACTAACTTTCTGCCATTCAAGTCTATGTGTCTATGTTTATTTGTTATCAGTTGTGCACATGTATATTTTATACATCGTGGTGTGTGTGTGTGTGTGTGTGTGTGTGTGTGTATCTCTAATATCATTTGCCCCTACTTCCTATAAAATAGACCACAGGCCAAAACTCCTGCTTCCTTTGTCATTCCCACAAACTAAAGGTAAGTGCTTTGTTCTTTCCAGCTGCTTAATGCACACTGGTAAAAAGTCATGATTACATCACATCACAAACCATGCACATGTATAATCTGAACTTTTACATCAACATGAGATACAGAACTGCTACTATAATTTAACAGATATATACATGAATATGAGTTGGAAATATTGAAACTAACCAAGAGAAAATCTGGCTAATGTTTATACCCAATTAACCTTTCAATGCCTCATCTGAGAAATGGGATTATGGATCTCATTGTTAAGATATTTTGTTTCTTCAAATAACCCTAGGGCTCTGATCTGGGCTGAACCATCTAATGACTACTTCATTTTTATACATTACACTTAAGCATGAAAAACAGCCAGCAGGATGACGTGAAATTCCATGGAAGACCCTAGATAAATATGTCTGATAGCTATGTCGTGTGGTATAGAGTATGCATGTGGTCTGTGATCTCTTCCTGTCATTGTTTTTCCTTTTAAGTCGATTTTTAAAAAATTTCTTCTGAAGATGGAAAATGAGTTAGATTAGTCACAGAAGTAATGGGTGAATGTTTACTTGAAAAGAAAAAAAAAGGATGGTTGGGTAAAGATTTCTCTGGGATATGTTTAAATTCAGGAAAAGGGAATTGGACAATATAAATTCACTATAAATTTTAATTAAGTATGATTAACTGAGTAACAAGAAAAACATGTACAAATGAACAAAATCTCTCTCTCTCTCTCTCTCTCTCTCTCTCTCTATATATATATATATATATATATATATATATATATATATATATATATATAAATTTTTATTTTTTAATTCCAGAGCCTTAGTTTTTAGGCGCAGGGTTAGTTTGCTGTTAAAAAGAAATCTTGGTGACAACATACCCCCTTAAAAAAAAAGAATTCAAAGGAGGCCTAACCAAAGAATACTTTTGCTTCCAGCCAACTTACAGGGCAGTATTTCTCTAAGCCACTATTTCTCCAGCTTCAGAAAGAGTCAGACTCATGTAGAGGCTGTGGATCCCCAAACTCAGGGATTCTGATTCTGTAGGTCCAGGTGGGACATGAGCGCTGTCACTTCTAACATATGCTGCTGCTGCTGCTGCTGCTGTGTGAGGACCACATTTTGAGAACCACTGTTTTAAATCCTTCTTTGCAAAAAGGACTTAATGAAGGTAATAACGAGAAATTGTGCACTAGATAAATGTTTCTGGACTTTACACTCAGGTAGTGTCTGTTCCTGGGCACCCATTGGCTGCAGTGGGGTTCACTCAGCAGGTCTTGCTAATTTACTTTCTGCAAAGGTAATGGGATTGGAAGGACAGTGGCAACTTGATTATTGTAAATAGAGTCAAATGAGGAAATAACTCTGTGTTTAGATATTCACAGAATGTGGAATTGGAGATGGATTTTGAAAGGTTTTTGGTGGAACACCAGGCTTTGGGAGTGATACACATTGAGAAGACAGCGGAGGCTCAATGTAATCCACTTGGCTTCTCAGTGTGGTTGGAGGTATGCAGCTGGGCCTCTATGCCGGTGGGGTCCATGTTACTAGATTCAACCAACTCTGGATGGAAATTACTGGGGGAAAATTACATCTTACATGGACAGACTTTTTTTTGTCGTGATTCCCTAAACTGTACAGTGTAACAACTACATAGTATCTACATCGTATTAGGTAGTATACGTAATGTAGATGTAATTTAAAATATATGGGAGGATATTCATAGGTTATACACAAATACTTCACTATTTTATGTAAGGGGCTTGAGCAACCACAGATTTTGGTCTTCGGGGAAGAAGGTCCTGGAACCAATCCCCTGCGGATATTGAGGGATAGCTGTAATTGCAATATGGTCTTCATGATCAACAAATGGCTTGTTGACCAGGTCAACAATCTATAGGACAATGATTTTCAGATATAGCTTGATAGAAGTTTTATAAACTCACATAGAGATTCATGTTCAAATCAAAAATACCTGGTTTAGAGGGGGAACAGATTAATAATTGAGATAATTTTTCCAGTGAATTTGGCAGAAATCAGTCACTGAGATAGTTAAATAAGGAAAACTAACCTCCAAATTGCTAATTAGCTCATTATGTATAGTGGAATCTTCCATCGTGCTTATGAGCCAATCCCCTTTTACCATAAACAAATAGCACTACTTAGTAATTTTTATTAATAGAGTTTCTGTATATACAATACCACTTTCAAGTTTGATATCATATTACCCAAGTGCCTTGTAAAGTATGTAATAAACACCCAAATTATAAGGAATGTAGGAATGCTACAGGAGCCTGGCAAATCAGTGTGAAAATAAATCAGGCCACAGAAAATTGTAATCACTCTGCCACCCACCAGGAGGTTCACATGGGATAAGATAATAGAAACAATATTGTTTTCAACTTGCCGCACATAAGTTCTTACTCTTCAAGGACTCAGTGGGCATATGTTCAAAAGGTGGGCAAAAGTATCCAGCCACAAATGATTTTTTAGGGAGAAAATAAAGAAATGAGCACTTCTCCGGGTACAGTGGCACACACCTGGAATCCCAGCAGCTTGGGAGACTGAGGCAGAGGATCGCAAGTTCAAAGCCAGCCTTAGCAAAACGAGGCACTAAGCAACTCAGTGAGACCCTGTCTCTAAATAAAATACAAAATAGGACTAGGGGTGTGGCGCAGTGGTTGAATGTCCCCAAGTTCAATCCCTGGTACCCTCCCTCACCAAAAAAAAAAAAAAGAAAGAAATGAGCACTTCTCACTTTTCACCCAGAGCCATTTGGGATACAAACTGGCCTAACAACCATGCCTATAAATTATTTCTCTAGGCTCTAGGAGAAACCCACTGACAAGGAGTATTAGGTCCTGAAAAATATTCAGGACCAGACCCCAAACTTCATATGTGGTTAGGCTTCTTAAAGTCCTGCTCATTGGTGAAGCTTCCTAAGAACCGTGGACCTTCTGATGCTGCTCTGATTGTCCATGTGTAATCCGAGGAACCACAGACAGAAGCACACACACACAGTCCTTCAACCTGTTCTGTGTTTGGGTTAGGAAAAAAATTTTTATTGACTCTTAATTTAGGGAATCACAGTCCTTAATTAAAGCAAGCGTTTCTTTCACAGAAATTCTATGGGATTCTTGACGCCTGGCCCCTTTAACAACACTTTCGGTCCACCAGCTTCCTTCCTTAGATCTTCCTTTAGCATCCAAGGACTCTAACAGTCCTGTGTGTTTGTCTTGCATTGCTGAGTCCTGCCACACCTTGCTTTTAACCCCATAACCCTGTAATTCCTATAAAAGTTCGGCAGTCATGCCCCACTTCTCAGTGAGACTTAATAACAGTGATCTCCAGTAAAGTCTCACACCAGGTCATCATTATTTGGATAATATATGCTATTAAGAATTTTCACAAATAATTGAAACTCAACTACACTTGTAAAAATAAAGGCACAAAGTACAGAAGGTAGCGTGTCAGTTTAGGAGGATTCTCCCAGACACAGGGGTGAAGGAGGCAAGGGGAGAATGTTCAAGAGAAACCCCACAGCCAAGCAGTTTCACTTGCCTGGTGCGATAAGTGGTTTGGGCTTGTTGAACTTTGGCTTTTATGTGCTGCTACTTAAATATGACATGGTGACATTTTTAATAGATGTCATTTTAATAATCTACACCCAAGAATGCATAACATTTTTGCTAGTAGACATTATCCAATTTCCTGAGAATAACAGAATTAAATTTTCTGATAGAGGTGCAAAAAAATGCCATTATGAATGGTCATGAGAAAAGGAAACAGAGTACTGAACTAGAAACCCCAGAGCATTAGAACACTGCTGTGGGACCTAACCTTAGTCATGGCCACCATTCATTTAGCACTATGCAAGGCTTTTGGGGTTTGGGGAAAATGAAGGTATAGAGCAGATGGTTTGCCTGAGGTCACATAGTAAGTGTTGGGGCTGTGATTTGAGTGATCTCAGATAGGCTGAATGGAACCTCCATGTCACCCACAGCATTGTGTACCCCACACCCCCCCCCCCAGAAGATGAAAAATCAGTCTTTGAAAGGTTTGGGGCTCTGAGTGGCAGGAAGGGAGCTGCTTCTCTCTTACCTTTGCTCCAGGTCTCAAGCCAGTGGCCTGGCCCTCCATGCCACACAAATGTACAGACAGTTTCTCAAAATTCTGTCCCCCCAAATTGAAATTTGGGAGGTTTTCCCCCAGTTTTTATTTTTCCTGGAGTACCCCCTTCGGTTCCATGCCAATTTGAGGGCAGTGTTCTCTTATCACCCCTTCGTTAGGGACAGTCCTTGATGGAGGATTAGAGAAAGGAGAGAGATACTACTTGGGGCCACCACTGCCTGTCAGGCCTGGCACCCTGCAGGAGCTCCAGGTGAAACAGATCAACGCTCTGGTGCCATTTCAAGGCCCAGGACAGGAATTCACAGAAGTGACAACTTACCTTCATCAGCCAAAGAAAAAATAGCAAGCAGTTTCAGTTTGTCTCCAAAGTCATTATTTCAAAAGCATGTTCCTGGGGGACTAGGACCAGTCCTGCCAAGACACTGGGAGAGGGATCCAAGGCCTGATCAAACCAGATTCTCTGTGGAGGACTGGAGGAGAAGATGGAATGGAAATCACCTTAGGTGCACCCTCCAGCTCGCCCTGTTGGCTGCTCATTCGGGAGACTGAAATCCCAGAGGAGATCCCCATGTCAGGCTCATTAGGAGAGCTGAGGCAGGAGGTAGCTGTCACAGTAACCTGGACGTTTCCTCTCCTTTTGCACCAATATAGAAGGTTTGGTAAGTAGCTAAATACTCTCTCATGAGTGGTTTTTGTCCTACCTAACATTACCTAGTCATGAGACCACAATTCACTCTGACTGAGGCAGAAATGAGAAATAAAGGTCAGTGTCCCCCAAGATTGATTTTAGGAAGACCACCCTACATTTGTTGGGGGAGAAGATGAAAAATCTGAGGTAACCTAACTCAGGGGGTAGTCTTTGTATTTTTCTACAAAATCCTCAGCATTTCCCAAGCATTTAGTCTCCATTAGGGGTAACATAGTCTTTGCACAAATTGCCAGTGAAGTCAGAAGGTGATCCTTTTCTCCTTTCATGAATCCACTCATCCTTCTCTAGGCCCATCTGTCCCCAGGTGCCTTGTACTGGTTGCCAGTCTTCCGCCATCACTTTTACCTAAACATGACTTCTGTGGCATTCTGCCAAAAAGGACATAACCTAACTTTATTCAAGGCAATACCAGAGATAAATCCAAATCAAGGGCCTCACACAGGCCAGGCAAGTGCCCTACCACTGAGCCACATCCCCAGCGCCCTGAGATGCTGATCTTTGAGTATCCCTTTAGGTATCTTTCTGCCTTCTCAGAAACTGTTAAAGGCTTTCATTTTCTTTCTCAGTGAGTGATGCTTCTGGTCACAGGCCTGGCTTCTGTCCATTGCTTCACTCAACGATCCAGTCATTATCTCTCACACAGCCTGGGATCTCCTTTTTTCTGTGAGTTGCTGGCTCTCAATCTGCCTCTGTGAAATCCCATTCTTTATTTTAAAAACTCTTCAATAAATAATTATAGCCTAATTTTGATTAACCCACGTAGGAGGAATGATGGAAATAGAAAATTACCATTTGGCAAACACCACAGTAATAATTGTAGGTAAGAGTCATGGGTGGATGATAAAATTAGTGGGCAAAAGGATAATGAGGAACAAGATATTTGCACAACCTCAAAGTACAATCCCATAAGAAACTTATTAATTACAAGGGGAAAACACTAACATTTAGTGGAGAAACCTCTCTGATACTACTGTAACCAGATGATCCAAGTTAATATCACCCATAACAAAGCATAGCGACACCTTGTACCTCCTGATACCATGTACTGAAAAAAGCAAAGCATCGTTTCTTTGGCATTCTGCCCAAGAAAGATATAACCTAAATTTATTCAAGGGGATGCCAGAGATAAATCCAAATCAAGGGCCATTCTACAAAATGGCTAGTCCTTTCCAAAAGTACCAAGGTCAAGGGCAATTCAAGACTGGCTTAGATTGGAAATGGCCAAGGAAACATTGTAACTGAATGCTATGTGTAATTCTGGATTAGGTCCTAGATCCCCAAACAGCCATTAGTGGGGAAAGTTGAATAAGGGGTGCAGCTGAGCTAATAGTACTGTAACAACATTAATTTTCTGGTTTTGAGAATAGCTCTAAGGTTACGTAAGGTGTTAATATTTGAAAATGAGTGAAGGATCCGTAAGAATTCTATGACCGTATTTGCATGTTTTTTGAAAGTTAGAAATTATTTAAAAATTATAGGTTAAAATAATTTTTTAACTTACTCCGAAAACCAACTTATATAAAAAAATCTATATAAAATCTCTATAAAAAACCCGCCTATATAAACTCAGGCAGTCAAATCACACATATAAACACTCTGTCAGAGGGTAACTTCAGGCGTGGTAGTGAGTGAATAAGTTTTTTTTTTTTTTTTTTCCTGCACTGGGGATTGAATCCAGGAGTGCTTTACCATTGAGCTACATTCCCAGACCTTTTTATTTTTTATTTTGAGAATTGCTGAGGCTGGCTTTGAACTTGTGATCCTCCTACCTCAGCCTCTCCAGCCACTGGGATTTTAGGCATGTAGCACAGTGCCTGGCTGAATAACTATCATTTTGACAAATATTTATTGAGTATCTATTATGCCCCTGTAATTATACTAGAAACTGAGATTTCATAGTTGGGTACTATGTACATATTCAGTTCTGCTAATATGCCTTGTGTTTTCATTTACATGGAAATCTCCTACCGGACCATCTCAATATTTCTTGGCACTTTTCCATTGGATGTTTGAGACAATGTCACTTACAATAGCATTCCCTTGGTAAAAAATATATTGGATATGTGAATGAATTCCATCTGTTATTTCCTTTCTGCAAATAAGCATGGTTGGGGACTAGTCAGTCCCATTGCCCACTAAAGGCAGTTTTATGGGTCTTCTTTCTTCTGGTATCAAGCTGGTTCACCCATCTCTTCCTGCTGCCCTCTCCTTGGGGCTCATAGTGCTGTGGGAATACATCATTGTTCCTGCAATTCCAGGCACCATAGAAACAATCTGATGAAAAGATGATACTCTGTCCACGACCTTGGGCAAATCACTCGACCTCTTTGTGCCTCTTTAGCTGTGCTACTAAAATGGGAATACTGATAAAGAGTTGTCAGGGCTTTGACATGCCTCTTTCCCAAGTTTAAGTGAAAATTATCAGTAATTAAGAGTGAGGATAAATGGAGCTCCTTGCGGGAATCTACTGCTGGGGAATGGCAAGACTGTTTCCACAGTTTAGTTAGGGAAAGCTTTTTTTTTTTTTTCTTAAAATGTCTTCAGTCATACTTTTTCCTGGGTAAATCATAGCGGGAAAAAGGCTCATTTGTTCCTAAGAAACTTTATCTAGAAAGTTAGCAAAATTATATCTTGGATCCCTATCTCATCAACTGCTCTCTTTCAAAGGAGCATCACCATCTGGATTAACAGAGTAGGCTCTGCATGGACCTTTAACCGTTTTACAGAGCTCCGAAAAGCATAACTAGGAAGAAAGAACAGATATTTTAAACAATACTGGAATAAGTTTGTAATCTTACGGACTTAATTGAAAAGAAAAGATGTGCTGGGAAATTCTGGGGGTCTTTGACACTTTTGCTCTTCCTTCCTTATTCTGAGTTTGCCCCTGGGCTGAGTTGGGCTGTTTACAGGAAAGCCAGTCTGTTCATTGCACACCTGCAACATCTAAGCCATCTTTCTCAATGGCTCCTCTGTTATTGTCTATGGTGAGAGGTTCAGTGTTCAAATACAAATCTGCTACTTTGTATAGAATGGTTAACAGGACTGTCCAAATTTTGGCTGCTTAGGACTAATTCCTAGTGCCATAACCAAGAGATTGGTGGAAAAACACACAGCCGAAACAAACAGACCAAGATTTGGATTGAAGGAGGCTGCATATTTTAGAACAGCTTGTGAGCCGCTGTGCTTATAGAAACTGCAGCAAGAGATGCAGCGGGACTGAACACAGCCAGAAGACACAAGGCAAGCATGCATTAATAATCGCATTGTCGTGTGCCAGGATTCAAAGCAGGCAGGGACATGTTACTGTTGTGGGAAAGCTTGCTGTAGCCATTCGGAATAGACATTCAAAGATGAGTATTTCAGGAGATGTAACAGAAGAGAAAAAATCCAGAGATTTTGTTACTCGAGGAAGGGTACAGAGAGAGGATTCCCTAAGGACTGCAAACTAAATAAACATATGCGTGCTGTGGCTGACGATAATAGAGACTCAGGCTGTGAGAGTGGGCTAGCCAGTTTAGAGATACAGTATTCAGCATATTCAGTGTGGGCAAGAGTGATAGAAAAATAATCTGGTTAACACCCCAGGTGGAAGCCGAGATGCTACAGATGCAGCTGGGTAGAGGATCAGCAGTGTCCATCACTGGATGGCAGGGATGTGGAATATCCCTCAAAAGTATTAAATTGACAGAGACAGACCAGCTAGAGATGAATATTTAAGGGAAGAAAAAAGAGTTTCTCTAAGTAACTGTAAAAAAAAATTAGCACCCAACATCAGATACATATGCCTAGTAGAATAAAGTATCCAAATATCCTGTTCCTATGAACAATTCCTTAAAAATCAGCTAAGCTTGCACTATTTTAGTATGATTCACTCACCTCCACTGACCAATATACCAATAATGGGGCAGCCGAGCAGCTTTTGAACATGAGAGTAAAAGCAGGAGTGTAAGCTGGCTGAAAATAAACCTGGTTCTACCAGGCAGAGATTGTATATTATGCCATCTGGCCAGGAATAAAAGACGGCTGGAAGAACGAAAGGTCGTGTTAAAAGGTCTCAAGGGAAAATGGAGGGTTGAACTTTCCTCTTTCAGTTCATAAAGCTTGATGATGCCATCATTTTATATGTTTGAGCAAATCCTGGAAGTTTTAAATGGGAACTCTGACAGCTCAGTGTGGAACCTCCACAGGTTTCCTTGCAGAGGTAGGGTGGCTAGTGGCATTAGAAAGAGAGGTACTGGCTCCAGCACTATTTGGCTGTCTTGCCTTGGAATAGTCCCAGCGTCTCTCTGAATCTTAGGTGCTTTTGATCTCCATTTGCAAACTGAAGAAAACACCAGCAGTTGTTCCAACTTCTAAGTAGCACCAGGAGAACTAGAGAACATTTGTGAAAGTGTTTTGTAAATTTCAGAACCCATCCTACAAAGAACATACTGCTAGCGTGACTGAAAACGAATGCAGTAGTTTTGGAAGCAGAGTGACCTGCTAGAGTAAGGCTCAACTACAGGGGAAAACCAACCTGCAAACCTTTGCTATGGACCCAACTTCACACAGCAAGCCCAGGAGGAGGAAATGCAACTGACAAGACAACTTTAGATAAGAGAATAAGTAACTTTTAAATTTACATGTCTTCAGTGTTTTATAAACTTTTGTGAATCATTCAAGATTGCGTCTGCCTTCCTTTCAAATTCCCTGATACCTGATTCTCTTTAACAAACTGCACCTACTACACAACTGAAAAGCCCCACAGTGGATTCTTTCAGTTTGGCTGACCCCAGCCTCTTCAGAAGGCAAGGAGTGCTGGACTTACTCTTGTAAGGCTGTGATGTCATTGCATGCTCCACCAATCAATGCCCAGTGAACAAACTTGCTGTCTCTGTAGCACTTGCCTCAGATTCATTTGTATTTTTCTGGAGTTTTGTAATTAAATTGCTAAGATCCCTTTTGTCCCAAGGTTGCTCTTTGATATGCGGGTAATGCTTAACTATTCTGAGAGTTACAGAAAGTGATTATAAAGAAAATTTAGTTTGTAAATTTTTGTGGGGTTTATAAAAGGTGTAATCTGTAAGTAGCTGAAAATGATTCAGATGATGTTCTCATTCTAATTGAGTTCTTTTTGGAGGAGTGCCTAATTAGAAGAAACCCAATCTTTAACATGGCAGAATAACACACATAGCCTGGATCAGAGTGTTAGCTCGAGAATCCAAATTCTTCCCATAGGCTGGGAAGCTGGGACAGGAACCATACCATGAAAGATATCCGTAGATAGAAAAATTATTATCAAACAATTTCTATAACTTCAATTCAAGTGAAAAATAGAACATAGAGGAGGGTGCTTAGGAATTATTTCACTAACAATATTGAAATGTTAATCATGTCTCATTTTTTCATCATAAAAATTGATATTTTAAAATAACCTTAGTGTTAATGGTTAATGAACATGACTTACGTTTATAGAACACCCTTACTTTATAAGGGTTAGCTTGATGGAGTCTTGTGGTGAAAGAGAACAGATTTGGGAAAACTGACTTACACTCAAAATCTATTTCTTCTAAGTAGCTCAATGTGGTAAGAAATCTAACATCTGTGAGCCTGTTTCCTCATCTGTAAAGGGGTGATGATACTAGCCACTGGATGTCATTTTTTTTTTTTTTTTAATTAAATGAGGTGTTTCCCATACTCTCAGCCCGTGAGTAGGTGCTTGAAAATATTAATTTTCCTTTCCCTTGATGAAAGTGGATGCACATGGAGACCTTTAGGGGACTGAATTTGAATGGATTAATGGGCAAAACACCATTTAGAATCTCTTGGATTCCACTGGCCAGGAGGACACTGCAGTCCTAAAGATGAATATAATTAACACCTGGAAATAAATTATGAGTTACTTTTTTTCTTCTTTAGCAGTAGCAACTAATGACAGGCATTAATTTTAACAAATATAATGTGAGCCTCATGTGGGGTCTGCATCCCCAAGGCTTGATTAGTGCCTGCAGCTAGAAGGTGCTCAATTAACATTTGCCGAACAAATGAATGAGAATAATGACTACCCAACACATGTCTTTTCTTTGCCCTACCTTTTCCATCCAGCATTTCTATGATTTACACTGAGACCTTTAAAGTATTTTTTTTTCCCCATGTACTTCTCTGGGTTTCCCTACTTCCTTGCAAAGGTCGAGAGAACTCTCTCTCATGTAGACTAACAATGAGCAGGTCTCATTTAATTTTCTGTAGGTGTTCCCAGCACAGAATCACTGCTCTCCACACAAGAGCATTCAGCAAGCTGCTTGGTCCTCTGCCCTTAGGAGCTAATATGCATGGGATTCCCTCTGCAGAGTTTCTGGCATGCTCCTCATCGCCTCCAATGGACCCCTCCATACGGACTCCCCTCTTTCTTTTCCAGTCAGTGCAATGACAAAGTCCTGCCCTGATGGAGACTCTACCTAGTTCCTGGTCCAGGTAGTTGATGGTCAAGACCAGTTTTTGATTCAGAGATATTTCATCGGGAGAATCATTTGGGCTTCTTACTAAATCAACTCTAACAGTTACACTGGAAGTGACAGCAACTCCAATGCCATTTCCCATTTCCCAGTGTTAGATTTTTAAATCAAGGGAAAGTAGTTCTTGTGTGTTACATGTACTCAGGTGCATGGTTATTTTAAAAATGTATCCGAGGGACTGAGAGAAGAAAACACACACTACTAAAGGAATTAAGCTTTATGTTAAGACTAACATTCTCTTTAATTGATTATTTTAGTATTTCTAATAACCTGCTCCCTAATTCCTCCCATCCAGGATACAAACTAAAGAAATGATCATTTAAACAACAAAACATATGCATATTTTAAATCAAGAAAATATAGGGTGATGTTAGGAAGTCTGTTTCATTTTTTCAATATTATTAGTGTATCTTGAGTGTTAACTACAGTTCAATAGAATTCAGTGGATATTAGGGATACAAGGGAGATGAACATAAACCTGCACAGTTCGATCACATTATATGACACGTCCAAATACTGGTTTCTATTTTAAAGGGGCTTTGAATTTATTAAATATTCCATTTACATATGCTGTCATAGGTCTGCATTTACAAATGTGCTGTTTTGCATGCATTTTCAGACTGAGAAAATGCAAACCTAATGGGCTCAGCTTCTTGACATTCCACGTCCTTTTCTGGGTGAAAGGGTTACATTAAAAATCAACAGCTAAAAAAATAAATTGGCTCAGTCATTTTTAAAGCAAAGATCAGAACGTTGCTGTTTCTTTTCTTTTCCCTTTTGAGGTTTGCAATATAATTCAATATTTTATAATTGAAAAATGTGCTGCCTCATGGACCACACTGAGATGGTAGTCTTTGGAATTTTTTGAAAAAAAGCAAGTAAAAGAAAAAATTGTTTTTAAAAAAATGCAGGCATTTTTTAAAAACAATTTTTAAAAATGAATGTGTAGTCAAAATATGTTCTACGTGAAAACTCACCAGAATTTCCAGGATTATGACCTATTAAGGGTTATAGTTTTAAATATGTGTAAAAGGTCAGAACTGCAAGTACAGATCATCTTCTAGGCAGTACCTAGTGGTCAATAATTTGTAGAATTCCCAGTCTTGAAACTATCATTGACAGGATGGTTCAGATGAGTTCTAAGGAAGCTTTTATAGCCAGTTGGATAGGTAATGCATGTACTTAAAATACATTAAGTATTGTTATGCAGCCACTCATTGCTTCCAACAAAATAAAATGCTTTTTAAAACTGCCTGAACCGTGACCGGTTTTGCCTAGCACGGTATCTGGTGCTCAATACATATTTAATGAATGAAATGTCTTTGCTAATGTTGGTTAAAAAAAAATAAAATAAAACCAAAGCTACAGAGTTCTTACACCTCTGAGTAAGTAGAAGGCCATAGAGCACATGAAAGCGTTTTGATTTGGGCCCTGACCATCCTGTAGGCTAAAGCGAGTTGTTCTTAAGGCTGAAGAGTGCAAGGATCCAGGAAGAATTCGCGGAAGCCCACCTCCCCGCCCCCCGCCCCTCAGCTCCCTGTGCCTGCCCAGAACTGTTGCTAACCTGAAATAACACTCGCAGCTCAAGTTAAAAATTCAGAACCAGGGCTGGGTGTAGGGTAGAATTTCAACCTCGTTTTTGGCCGGGCACAGCTGACTTTTGTACATTCCACCCCGAGACTCCTCCCCGGGACCAAGCTTTGTGTAGAATCTTCTCGAGTTACCGGAGTTTTAGCAAAAGGGTAGCTCTAACTCAGCTGCACGGACTTCCTTTTGCTTAGGCGCTAATTTCTCCCTCCCTCCCTTCTTCCCCCGGGGACGTAAATGGTGACATAGAAATGCTGGGGGGTGAAGATCTGGGGTCGGTGATTGCAGGCAAACCCAGCAGAGCCGAGGTTGGAACGTCGCCCGTCTGCGGGCAGCGGAGTGGGCGCTCTCGGGCTGGGAGGCTAAGAGACCTCTTTAGCCGGTTTGCAGATTCGCCCCTCGGGCGCAAGGCGGCCGCCTGGAGCTCGGTGCAGAGAAAGCGCGGCCGAGTGGGACGCGCAAGGGAAATTACCAAAGCCCCCGCCTGCTGCGTTAAAAATCACAGTGAGCAGCGCCCTCCTGCACCTCCCCCGCTCCATTCCCGCGCGCCCTTGCGTGGCGGGACCTGGCATGGGGTTTTCCCGGGAGGGGGCAAATGCGAGTCTTCAACTCGCCGCCAGCTCCTCGCTTGCCTCTGCTCTTCAAGGGAGTCTGTGGACTCCCTTGTCTGCCCCAAAGCGCCTGGGGAGCCCCCACAAACTCCCCAATCAGGGGCCCCGCGATGCTGGGGCTAGGACAGAAGGGGGAGCCAGGGACTGTGCCCTGATCGTGCAGAGGAACCGGGGGCGGAGGTGAGGAGGGGGCAAGTGGGGCCTGCAGAGTCGCCTCTGCCCCCAGTGAAACTTGGAAACGCCGAAAGGAGAGAAGGAAATACTTTTCTGCCTTCGCCCCCAAACTTTGGGGCTGGCGAGACTTGCAGCTGCGGTCGCTTGCGGGAAGACCGAGCGTGCAAGGCGCTCTGGCCGCGACCTTGGGGAGGATGGGGTCGGGTGGGGCTGTGGAGCAGGAGACCCCGGCCAGCTCGCTGCCCTGGGGGGCCACCCTCGGCGACCACGGACGGGTAATTAGGAGCCTCGCCAAGTCGGCCCTGCAGCCCTACACTTTGTGGGGCTCGACCTGGGGAAGCGCAGTGTCATCAGTCTGCAGGGAGCGGCCAAATGACAGAGAGCTGTACCGTCCGGGCGCTTGAGTCTCGGCTGCGCAGTCCCGCCGCGCGCCCGCGGAGGAGGCCGAGCTGCGGCCACAGGCGGGCGTTTGCCCGGAGCCCGCTACTCCTCTGCTGTACCCGGCCGCGAGTGCTGGGCGAGCGGGAGGCCGAGAGGTCCCACCGACTGTTGGTAGGGAGCCCTCCAGTCTAGGACCTTCAGGGCCAGAGACCTGTTGAAAACTCTTAAGGCCGACTTGAAGGACAATCAAATCGCCCGAGCAAAACCCTCTCTCCAGCCTGATATTTTCAAATCTGCCGAATGCTGCATTGCAGTAAGATTGCTGTTCCCTTAAATGGGCCAATAATTTCCAGCTCTCTCCCACAAATTCCTTCAACCGGGGATTTCAATGTAAAGCAATTCAAATAAGTGAAAACCACTTTATTGCTGTTGGAAAATTCGCATGCATTTATTCTGCTTAAAATTTGATATAGGGCATTTTTTTGTATTCCCATTTATCGCTTGCCAAGAAATAATTAAGAATAGGAGCTCGAAGATTAATTTTAAATAAAAAAATCTTCTCAAATGAAAATGTCAGGTCATAAAAATTCCTTTTAAATCATAACAGCATATAAATCTTTGAAATTAACCATGTAATTACAATGTCTATCAACTTTTACCTTGAGCTTTGAGCCTCTCTTTTTAATCTTCCATTCTTTTTTAATGAATAGCTATTTTGAAATTAAAAAGTACTGTTCATTACACATGCCCCACTATAATAGGGTTTTTATCATATTTGCTCTATGTAAAAATACTTGCTACTTTGTAATTATTCACACGCCGATCCTTTCCTATATTGAGTGGAAAATAAAAAATGAAATAGAAGTCAAAGGTGCTTTAGAGCTGAATGATTTACACAATTCATTAAGGACGGTGATTTTTCAGTTAGCATCAGATTAAATGGTTACTTACTCTCAAATAGCCCTTGGGGAGTTGAATTGCTGGGTAGCAAACAGATTAAAGTTTGCATTGAAAGAAAAATTGAATTCAGAGGTAATCAATAGCATAATAGGGGCAGTGAGTGGTGCCTGCTGCCTGAAATGAAATTACCATATTTTTAATCTTAATTTTCCACTCTGTTTATCTGACAGTGTGGATGTGCAATCCAAACAGATAATGAGAGAGTGGGATATTGACACCGCTGTCCTCTGGAGTGCTTGTTTTCAGTGATTAAATGCTGTGATCTGTGATTACTTTGTGCAGGGATGTCGGGGCTGCTGGCCAGAACCAAGGGAGGGGCATCACCCCGCAGCTGTAGCTCCCGACTCTCCCAGGTCCTAATGTCTGAAATTCATTTCCACTGGCAATATTGAAAAATAAAGATTCCCTATTTATGTGTATACTTTGGCTGCACAAATTACAAATAATTAATCCCATTGTTATTGTTGTCCTGACTCAAAAACATTTTAATTAGATCAATATGTAGTGAACCCTCTAAGTTCTGTATTAATGAGTCAACAAACTTGCTTCTTAACGGGAGATGTGAGTTATAGAAAGAAATATGTTAGGAAACTTTGAAGGGAAAGTGTGTTGCCATTCGAGAAGCAGTGGGGAGAAAACTAGGGAGCAGTAGAGAAAAGAAATCCAACTCTAGTGGTTGCAATTATATAACAAGCTGTGTTCATTTTAAAAATGCAAATCACCTTCTTTGGGTTCTGGGAGAAAGTGTACATTTAATCAAGTTCATAGGTCTAGCCAAATAAATACCTGTCACAGAATTTTAAAGTCATATAAATCCTGTTCTCAAAGGTAAAGTATCTTTTGATATCGCATTGCACTATGGTGGTTAGTATAGTTTAATGAATATCCTATCGCAAAGGCTTTGTTATGTTTTGCAATGAGAAAATTTACAGTGTTTCACCTTAGACAATATCTTGTAGATGCATCATTTGAATTTGAATTCACTAAATCTGCTGTGGGAATAGGTTTACAACAGGCAATGGCTATCTAGAATCTATACCAGCAACCTTCGATGTACAGTCTCCACACTGTGTAAAGTCCGAATGTGTTTAGAGAATTTGGTGATTATGCATAGTTAATTAATTTATCCCCCCTCGATACGGATAGTGACTCAAACAAAAAGACACGAGGAGACAGGGTGATGGGCAGTGGTGGCTATCTGATAATAGATTATTACACAGCATTTATTTAGCCATACTGGAGAGTTACAGCAAGCAAGTGATGGGTCACAACTCATCCGATTGTTCCTTAACCTTTGCTAGACATATTGTCTTCAGTTCCTAATTCACATAATAACTTTCATTTTCTCTCAATTATTTCCAATATGCACAACTCTCTGGCATGGGGAAGAGAACTCTGGGCAAATAACTCAGAAATGAAAAATGGAAAATAACTTTTGTGCAAAAGGTAGTGAACTGCCTGACTGGGTGTGAATTCAAGTTTATTAACTTCCTGATTGGCAGTGTCCCTCACCAAGACGTCCATCTTCTCCAAAAGGTCAAATGGGTGAAACTAGAAACCTTTAATAAGTTAATATTTTAACCTTTGAGTGGTCATAGGCAACTCTTCTCGTGTTGTACATATTAACTCAGTAAAGAAATTGGGACAGCAAAGTTCCAATGAATCTCTATAGTAGTTCTGGAATGAGCTTAAAATTTTTGCTTAGAGTCTTTAAAACACCTCAAAAAGATGTATCAGGCAGATTAACAGAGTTTGAACTGACTCTTTCACATGAAATTTTAGTACCAGTTTGACAATGTATTCAGTATTCAGAAAAATCCATAAACTTGAATATAAACTACATACAGTCCTGTCTTCGTTACAACAAACTCATCCAGTTTCTTGATAACTTGTATTGTGTTCTCTAAAAAACATTTTTTTATCAATACTTAAACATGCTGATTCTTATAGCAATGGAATATGGCTGATACATATCCATTGACATGGAAAGTAGTCACAGTGCTATTTGAACTTTTTCCCTCTATCTCCTGACTACCTCTATAATCCAACTGAAACCTAGGTTTTGTAAGGACACAAAGGCTTTCTTCTGCCCCTCTACCTGCAGTCACCATTGGAAAGTTTATTGAGCTTTAGAGCACACAGAGAGAGGGAGAAAATCCAAACCAATCTCTTTCCTTTCACTTTCTAAATCCTGACATGGTCCATCACCTTTTGAAAATAGTGAGCTGGCCTTCCCCAAAAAGGAGAAAGGGAACAAAATCTCATGGAAAACAATGGAAGAGGGATAATCTAATCTTCAAATAAGGAGACGTGTTCCTGAAGGCTTAAGAAGGGAGTTTCACACTGATGTCACCTTCTCCTGAAAAAAAAGAGTGAGCCCCCAGGAGGTAGAGAGGGCAGCACCCTGCCCTCACTCCATTGTTCTGGAATTCTCCTTAACTAGGTGGGTGCTGAGGGAAGACTCTAGGTCCTGGGAAATGAACAGCTCTGATTGCTACTGACTGGTGTTTTGTCTGTGAAGTCATCAACAACCAGCCGCTGGACAGACCTCAATGTTCCAGTGAATCCACGAAGCGGCTACTACTTCCTCCTCCAGGTGAGCCGAGCTCTCATGGCCAGCTGGTCAGGCTCTCATGGCCCAGGGAAGAAAGAAAATATCATTAGCACAGACTCTGGAGAGGACAGTTTCTTCCTGGGCTCCGCTAGGTTGAATCATGTCTCAAGGACGCTTTGTGTTAAGAAAACAAACCCCAAAAGGCTCTCTGGAAGAAGAGATTGCATGCCAGCACCAAATACTTTTGTGATTTTTTTTTTTTTTTTCACCTTTAGAAACCAGAGGCGTTTAATTAACCCTTGAAATCTGGGCTTCCCTCTAGCACTGGGGTCAATCATGGCAGCAAGAACTACAAAATAAGCTACCAACGAGGCAAAAAGAGAAGTGACCATTTCTGTAGAGTGAAGGTGAGGAGAGGATGGCCAGTGTCACAAAGTGGGCGTGGGGACACATCTGAGTTATTTATTGTTCTGTCACCAGCACCTGGCACAGTGCCTGGCCCACGGTAGACAGTGGTTACTCGATTAATGAATGAGTGAATAAACAGGTGACAGCAAAAGCTTGAAAACAGATTATTTTGGGGTTTAAGTATCATTAATAATTCAGAATTAAAATATTTAAGTTCTAGCAAGAAGTCAACATTCTCAGGGCTTGCAGTATTTCCTAGGTGTACTCTAAAAGTAAACAACTTAAACGTTATCAACAGTAGCCTCGTAATTTACTCTCTGCTTGCTCAGATACTCTATGAAGCACAAATGACCATACTCCAGACATTGTTGGTCCCAACGGCTACCCACAGATGTGTGGGCTCCGCTTGCCCAATGGTCTGACATTCCACTTCATGAGCTCCCAGGAGACCCACACCAAGTCCTATCTTATGTCCCCTTCCTTGGGACAGAAGACACCTCTCTAAGTGTTGAATGAATTAAAATATAAGGCTTGTACTGGCAGATTCTCATCCTGAGCTGACTCCGAGTAAACCATAACTATAAATATTGTCCATTTGGGAGTTTCATTGCAAACTCTGCCATATCTCAGGGTTCTCACGGGAAGGCAGTTACCCATTAGTATCTTCTTTCTTCATCTGGAAAATAAAGGCATGGCTCTAGGTAGCTTCCAGCTCTACAATTCTATGATCAAAGATGTTTTTCTGGACTATTTATCACCTGGCTAGATTTACTCACAAACTCAACATTTCGGGGGTACTGCAGTAACTATGGATAGAAATAGAGTTTCCCAAATCATCTTTTCTTTCATTTCATGTAGAAAAGCCAATGGATGAAAGTAGATTTTTTCCAAATTAACAGTTTCTTTCATCCATGTGGAAAAGTTACAGGAAAAATCTGCTTTCTTTATAGAAATGTAACTATAACATGTATCGACTAAATGACTTCACATTTAAATGTCTGCATAAATCTTTCCATTCAATTTTTTCTCTAAAACTCTCCCCTAAACCATGAACCTGACTGCCTTCTCACAGCCAGAGAAAACCCACAGAACTATGTCAATCTTCAACCAGAGAAGAGGCCCATTCTGCTGTTAAATCACCAAGTGTGTTGGGGCAGCCAGTTCTCAAGATGGCTCACAATAATCCCACATCCCAAGTCCCAAGTTTTTGTCCTGTGTTGTTCCCTTCCATGTTGGCTCCATGTCTGTGTGATCAATAGAATACATAGAAGTGGTGACATGTCACATCCTACATTAGCTTAGGTAGGACTGTGGCTTTAGGCTCATATTCTCCCTTCCCCACTTTCTCCCTCCTTTATCTTCGTGTACTAGGGGGGAAGCCAGTTGCCATGTTGTAAACTGCCCATGGAGAGCTCACAAGCCAAGAAACAGGAGCCCTCAGGCCATAGCCCACAAGAAACCTGAGAAGCCTGCTGCCATGTCATGAAGACATTTCAGCCTCCTATGGAGACGCCCACAATGCAGAAAATGAAATCCCTCCTCACAGCCAGTGAGAGCCCAAGACCTACCCACAACCACATGGATGAGTTTGGAAACAGAAATCCCAGCCAAGCCTTCAGATGAGACTGCAGCCCTCCCTGCTCAAAGGTTGAACTTGACCTCAAGGGAGCCCTTGAGTCAGAACTACCCACCCAGTCTGCTCCCAGGTTTCTGCCCACTGAAGCTGTGAGATAATATATGTTTTTTTTTGTTTTAAGCTGATAAATGTTAGTGTAGTTTGTTGCATGGCAAGAACAGGTATCACAATATAGGCATCAATATATTTATTTCAGTATCTTGTGATTATCAATTGTACATCCTCAGGAATCCTTTTACTTGTTAATGAACCTTTTTTTTCCCCTGCCTTAGTAGATGTGGAGTCTAAGTATTCTAAGATGTGGAGTCAGCTTAGCAGCAACCTAAGATGTGAAATTGGCTCAATCAAGATATTTGTGTTTATAGTTTGTGGCAAAATGCCTTCTTGTCTTATGATTCCAATATCTAAGTCTGATGTCTGCTTTGCTGTGACCTAGATTTGTAAGTTTTACAGAGTCAGGACTTGAATCACTAACTTTTTCAATGATCAATTAAAAGTGACACATGCATTGAATAGACTCACAATAAATAAATAAGAACAAGATAAGTTACAAGATATTTGTGGTTACCAGTTTACTACCTTTGTGCCACATTTTGAAAATCATGTGGAACTAGAGGAGGCACTGAAGCAAGACATGGCATAAGTGGAATCTTTGATATTACTTAAAACACTATTTTCCCTTTTAGATCCTCCAAAATGACAACATTGACAAATATTTACAAAGAAAGATGTAATTTGTTGCATGTAATTTAAAATATGTAATTGATTGGGTTTTTTTTGGGGAGAGAGGGAATACCAGGAATTGAACTCAGGGGCACTTGACCACTGAGCCACATCCCCAGCCCTATTTTGTATTTTATTTAGAGACAGGGTTTCACTGAGTTGCTTAGCGCCTTGCTTTTCTGAGGCTGGCTTTGAACTCTCAGTCCACCTGCCTCAGCCTCCTGAACTGCTGGGATTATAGGTGTTCACCGCTACACCCCGGCTGATTGGGGGTTTTGATAGAATGAATATAGAGTATAAAATAGAATACAGAACAAGAAACAATTCTAGTTTGAATATAAGATATTTTCCTTATCACCTCAGCCTGGATATTAAACAATAGCTACAGATTTGTGACACTGCCAATAGTGACTATTCACTGAGTCCTTGTGTGATTTATACGTATATTTTCATATCAAGTTAAACCTCCCTTTGTATTGAATCTGAAGATAGGTATTACTGTTCCATTTCATGGATACAAAATTAAGGCTGAGAGAATTTACATAATTTGCACACAGGTAGTAATATTGGATCCAGGATTTTGAAGCTAAGCCTTTCTGAGCTCAAGGTTCATGTTCTCAGCTATATTGCCATCTGATATTTTATTACTTATATTAATTTTGTTAGCAATAATGTATTAGCAATAGTTGAGGTCATTAGTACAGATTTATAGCAAACCCATAGCCACGACTAACGATACAAAGCCTCAAGTTGGAAAAGATTTTATATCAAACTCATGGTGGTAAAATGAGCATCCACCTAAAATGAAGATTCTCAGCAAAGAGCAGAGAAAGGATGTGGGTGCTGAGCTCCAGAGCTCTCCAAGCCCATCTGGGGAGGATGATGCTGTCAGCCTTTTATGGATACACTTTCAACACATGCCTGCATTTTGTAACTGTCACCATCTCCTGAGTTTCAGAGTTGGCCTTTTGTCTCAGAATACCATTTCCCTTTCAATTTTCCTATTGAAGGTAAATATGATTTTAATATATTTCTGAGTATTCAGTGCCAACCTTTAAAAAAATCTATACACATATAATTAGATTTTTTTTCCAGGGGAGAAGGCCATTTATGTTATTCATCTTCCCTTGGAGTCTGAGTGGGAGTCTTTTGGTTTTTCTTGTTAGGATTCAAAGCAGGCAGATTCTTCAGAGAGTTTCCGGGCAGCAGTCACATTGGCGCTGGGTAATGTTTGTTACTCAGACTTTCAGGGTGATGGGTAAAAAGGAGGATGGCCAAGCTCACTACTACTCTTCAGAATAGTGCTTTGTCTGCTGTCCCCACAATGAATCACCCCAACTTTTGCAGGGATCGAAGGAAAATGGAGAGAGAAACAATCACTCATAACATCACACACACACAGGAAGTTGCTGTTTATTTATTAAAATAAATATGAAGTAGGGGCAATTTTCACCTCTTATTTATCAATTCCAATGATAACAGCCTGTCTTAAAAACGTGAATGTATAAATGAGTCCATGACATTAATGAAGTATGGTGAAATTCCATCCTGTGATCTATGATTAAGCAAATGGAAATCAGAGTGTGTATTTATCTGAGGTTAGTGTTAAGACAGAGGGAAGAGGAGAAATAAGAGCGGTCAGGTATCTAATCTGCTTCTATGAGAAAGAGGCTCCAGCTTGTTCAATGTCCTTCCAGAAAGGACATTCAGGACCCAGCAGAAGGCAAGTTTTTCCCAGGAAAAGACATTTAATTTATGATTTATTTACAACATAGGCTGCCCTCCTGCAGATCACCTTGCTTTCTGATACAACCAATCCCTTACCTAAATAGGGATTAGCACAATGGGGATTGTGTAGATGGATTCTTACGCAGGATGGAGGCTGGAGCAAATAATCTCTAGCATTCATTTTAATTATTAAGCATTGTAATAATACAATATTCAAAGAACCCAGAAGATGACTAGCTTGAAACTTTCTTGTCACAAAAATGTATTGACTCTGTCCAAGTGGATGTCATGGAGGAGGCAGAGGTTGAAGGAGGTTTAGAAACACAAAAAGCAATCCAGCTTCAACTGGGCAAAATTGAGAGTGTGTTAGCTAGTTTCCCATTACTATAATAAACACTTGAGGTTAAAAAAAACTTATAAAGAGAAAAGGTTGGTTTGGGTTCACATATTGGGAAGTTCCATCCATGATCGATTGCTTTTGTGCCTGCGGTAGGTAAGAGTGTGTGGCAGAGCAAAGAAAGCAAAAGAGACAAGGACCAGAATGCTGTAACACCCATTGAGAGCACACCTCCAGTGACCTCCCACTAGGTCCCACCTCAGTGAATTCCCAATAATGCCACCACTTTCCAACCGTGCCACCCTGGGGGCCAAGCCTTTAACATGTGGACCTTTGGGGAATATCCAACATCTCACCTACAGCAGGGAGCAAATGTAGGTGCAAATTGGGGACAAAATTTGCAACATCAGTCCTGAGATGTTGTACTAAGAGGGTTTGTGAAGATTCTCCTGTCAGACATCTTCACAGAAGGGATAAACAATTAGCCATCTGGTCAGGTCTGAGCATAAAATCAAGGGTCAGATGATCTCCAGCTCTGTTGTTCTATGGCTCATCATGACTAACTTGCTATCTTAATTAGCTAAAATACCAACCCCTGCTCCCTCAAAAGAAAAAGAAAAGAAAAGAAAACTTCCAGTAAAGAACAGAGGAGAGCATGTCATTTTAAGGCTTCTTTGATTTGCTTCTTTCGGTTACAAGGAATTTTCTCCGAGTCAGTGGGCAGGATCAGGCTAATAATGTATTATCTTTTAAAAATGTGATATTACATCACATCATTCATCACAGATCCAGAACCAGAAGCTGTGTGCGGGTTTCTGATCTGGGCAATATCTTACAGAAATAAATGCCCAGAAAAAACTAGATGAGACCAGAGTTCTGTCTCTTATAAGCGGGAGAGGCGGAGAACGCCGAGATCCTTCTCTCTGGGTGATAAAAAGGGCAACATATCCACTGAATGGTTCTCCTTATTGAGGGCTTCTGGGAGCAGAAATCAATGCTGTTGCTTATGGGGCAGGTGCACAGCAAATAAAGCCCCTCAGTGCTGTCCCTGGGCTCAAAGAGCAATGAGATCACACAGTTCACACAAGCCACAAGCAAGCTGCCAGCTCGGCCCATCTGGAGGCTGCTGTCAAGATGAACTCCCCAAAGGAGCCAGTGCCCAGCCTCTCTGCCTCTTTTGCTGAGCTCACGACTTCCTCCCTCAGCACAGGAAGGGAAAAGCAAACATCCTCTGTTGCAGGGCATGTCCCGTGAGTTTTGCCTCTTGCTGTTATAAAATGCAGATAAAGGAGGAAGTGACAGTTCTACCAACAGGACAGTCAGTATCAGCAGCATGATGCTGTGATGGTTGGTAACCAAGTCTGGGTAATTTGGCCACAAAATGAAAGCCTGTATGCCCACTGCATCCCAATGAAGAAGGTTAGTTCCACCAAGACTCTATTCAACAGTAATTTAAATACCAGGACCAAGCCAAGTAAGGGTTCAAAACTTAGATTCATTAAAGTGTTACTGAGAGTAGTTTTTTTAAAATCTTCACTAATTAGCTAAGGCCGGCAAATATTACTCACGTTTGTGCATGTATCTGTTTTCCAATTATATTTTTTAAAAATCCCTTATATTGTGTATATAATTATATTAAGTTCATTGAGTTGATCTCAAAGATTAAGAGCTTAGGAGGATTTCTGATTTAGAGCGCAAGTGGTCTCTCATACTACAGTGAGAACAAAAATATAGTAAATAATAGTTAATTCTATTGTCTGCCATTATTTCTAACTTTGAGAATTATTAGGATTCTGGATATAATGGTATTTTAAAAGTCTAAGTGAGCTTTCCTAGATTTAACCCAATAATTGAGAAACTGTAATGATTTAAGCAAGAACTGAGTAGTTTATCTTTGTGCAGTCTATAAAAATATCTTTGGCAAACCAAATGAATCCTGCAGGGGGTCCAGAGTTGGTCAAGTAGGGTGGAGTTTAGTTATGCAAACTAAACTCCTGAAAGACGGATATAAACCACGGTAATAGCCAGGTTCATGCCTATGATGCCAGCAGCTCAGGAGGCTAAGGGAGGAGGATCATGGGTTCAAAGCCAGCCTCAGCAACTTAGTGAGGCCCTAAGCAACTCAGTGAGACCCTATCTCTAAATAGAATATAAAAAGGGTTGGGGATGTAGCTTAGTAGTTAAGCACCCCTAGGTTCAATCCCTGGTACCAAAATAAACTTTAGTGATGAAGTTATAGCTTCAGCTGTCAGGTGCAATCATTTATCTGCATCTTGTCCGTACACTCAACCATTTAGGCTTCTTGGGAAAGCCCACTGAGTGCTAATTCTTTTGTTTTTGCTCTCCAAGGGTGAGCTTATATTCAATTTCTGAGGATATCTTATTTTAGATAGTAAGACTGTTAAGAGGGAATCTCCAAGTATGAATATTATGCAGAAGTAAAATGATCACAGGAATAGTCACTTTAAAGAAACAGGTTTTATTACACCACTGTAAAACTCACCTCTACTAAGTGTACGATTCAGTGATTTTTGGTAAATCAGAATTGTGTAAACATCCCCACAATCCACTTGTAGAACATTTCCATCACTCCAAAAAGATACACTAGGTCTGCCTGCAGTCAATTCCTGCTTCTACCCCCAAACCCCAATCAACCACTCATCTGCCATTTGTCTCTTTGGATTTTCCCTTTGAGGACATTCCATAGAAATGTAATAGAAATTGTATGTAGGTGGTCTTTTGCACTTAGTTTCTTTCACTTAGCATAACGATTTTGAGATTCATCAGTGTTGTAGCATGTCTCAGGACTTCTTTCCTTTTTATTGCTAAATAATATTCCATTGCATGACTGTACCACATTTTGTCTATACATTCCCCAGTAACAGCTCCCTGTTTTTGACTATCATAAACAAGCTATTTAAGAATATTCCTGTATAAATCGTTGTGTGAACACATATTTTCAATTCTCTTGGGTAGATAACTAGACATAGAATTGTTGGGTCATAAGATTATTTTAAAAGTTCGAAATTCTCACTTTTTTTCTAAAGCTGCTGTACTATCTTACATTCCCACAAGTAATGTACAAAGGCTCCCATTTCTCCTCAACCTTGCCAGAACTTGGAGTTGACTGCCTTTTTTGATTTAGTGATTCTATGCCTAAGAGTCACTTCCTGCACATTTAACACGGGAGCTAATTGGTGCCCTGAGCATCGTGCCCAGGGCTACACAGGTGCAAAAGGCGAAGTCATTGCTCAATCTACTCCAGTGCACTTCTCAGCCAGTCACTAGTACGATCTACCTGTGGAGATAAGAGGGCTCTGCCACACTCCCCTCTTCCACTCTGATCCTGGCCGTGTCTCTGAGGGATGTAGCTACACTTTGCCCCCTGCTGTCTCCCTCCCTGCCCCTCTTCTGACCCTAAACACCTCTCTCCCCTGGAATCTGCGGGTGAACTCTCCTCTGATCCACTTCTCTCTCACGATGGAAAATTGCCTTCTGAGCCTCAGTGGATTCCCAGGAGTCAATGCTGTTTCTGGGCAGTTCCTTCGTCCCGGGGTCATTCATTCTCCGTGCTGTTGACATTTTAGCCAAGGCAACTCTTAGCCATGGGGGCCGTCCTGCCAGCCGCAGTCCCTTCTCCCGGAGTTTGACAACTGAAAATGTCTCCAACCATTGACAAATATCCCCTGGGTGGGGTCTCAGAGTTGCCCTGGAGGAGGACCACGGCTTCATCATCAGTCCATGGGTTGTCATGGCGGAATTCACTGGGCTGTGTTAACAAGAGTGGTCCAGCACCGTGTCTGACTCAGAGTGAGAGCATGAGTTCAAACGTGGAGAGGCTCAGGCTGTGTCTTTAGAATCGGACCCGGTTTTGATCTCTTCCCTAACACCCACAGTATCATGCTGGAAAATTATCAGATTCCTAACTTGTGTGTCTTTATTGTAAAGTGGGGTAGTGGTGCCCTTAGGGTTTTGGTGCTGATTAAGTGACATCATTATTTGTTAAGGTCTTATGTCTGCTTTGGGGCAGAGAGAAAATGTTAATGAATGGCGTTATAAAGAGTCTTCTCTGCCTGTTGGATAAAGAAGCTGGAGTTCATTCCTTTCTGGTTTAAGGACTGCACAGGACAGTGGCTCAGTACATTTCTGGGATAGGACTGAAGTGACCTCGTGAAGATGTATGACAGAGCCCTCAGGATGTGAGGAGCAGTCCAGGCAGCAGGAGTAGGCGGGCTGAAGTGGACAACAGAAGGCCTTTTCCCTACCATCTGACCCTGATGAACAAACTAGAACTCAGCAGCTGAGCTAGGTGCAGACAACCTGGGCTGTATAATAAAGCTTTTAATCAAAGACAAGTGCGCCTAAGTTTTACTTTCTCTACTAGATGACAAACTGCCTGCGGGTTGGAGGTATTGTGGCTTGTTCCATTTAACTCTCACTTTTTCAGAACCAAAGTTCTTGACCTAGGTGTGAGCAGGTCAGGCCTGACACTCATCACCTGCTGTCCAGGGGAGCGCGTGTCTCATGCAGTCTTCCTGTGTGGGATGGTCTTGAGGGGACCTTGAGGGCTCTCTGTCACATACCCATTGTGCTCACAAAGGCAAGATGCTGACTGGCGTTAGAGGCAGAATGTGGGCTTTGAGAGGGCTGGATGGGCTTGAGCCTCATCAGAACTTGCATTTGCTTATTAATTCTTACTGGTATGAAAGACTCCTTTGGTTCATTAGCTTCACTGCTAGTGAACCACATTAGCCTTAACTATTGACCAGAGGACAAATAAGAAAATCAAGTGGAGATGCACCAGAAGGTGAGGGTGGGGAGGTAGGAAGGAATCTATCAGGTGATTTTTCTCAAGCACGGTTTTCAGATAGCCTGCCCAAGAATCACCTGGAGAGAAGTGATTTTTGTATCAGTGATTGAACCCAAGGGCGCTTAACCACTGAGCCCCATTCCCCAACCCTTTTTATTGCTTTTTTTTTTTTTTTTTTTTTTTTTGGAGACAGAGTCTTGCTCAGTTGCTTAGGGCCTTTCAGTTGCTGAGACTGGCCTCAAACTTGTGATCCTCCTGCCTTAGCCTCCTGAGTTGCAGGCCTGGGCCACCACACTGGCTGAAAGGTGCTTTTTTAAAAATGTTTTTTTCTGTCTCTTTCTTCCCCACAAGACCTATGGAATTAGGATACACTGGGAAAAGACCTAACCAAGCTTCCTTAAAAGAAAAATGATGCACAATAAAATTTGAGAACCACTGTTTTGAAGAAAAGAAATTTTAGTATATATAGTCAACTTTTACTGAGAGCCTATTTGACATTACTAACTGGTGACAGTAGGCATCCACTGCTCCTACAGAACACCTTTTCAGGTCCTAAAAAACATCATAATCGTCTCTTAGAAAAGGAGCTCTGGTTTGCTGTAAGAAGACCTGAGGACTGGGCCTGTCAATCAATGTCTGTGTCTCAGGCCAAAATCTCTTTGGCACTCAGAGCCCTTACCTGCAGCAGGGTCTGTTGTCTTCCTGAATGGTCCAAATGTTCCCTGGAGGCCTGAGAAATCCTGAGGCCCTGGGTTTTAAAGCCCTCTTAACTGTTTTATAAATGAACAATAATAACAGCACACATTGACATAACTTGGTCATTTACTCCTTCTCAGGAAGCCCTTAAAAGGGGTAACCCCATTGTACAGTTGGTAAAACTGAGGTGCTTGGAAGTTAAGGAAGTGCTCAAGGGTAGACAGCTCAATAAACAGCCAAAGTTTATTTTTTCATCAAAAGTAACTATTTTTTTAAAGTACTTACTTTTATACTAAAATATAAAAATATTCCTACATTTAAAATAGCAGAAAGGGCATGGAGAGGGAGTTAGGAGGCTGAGGCTAACCTGAGCTACTATTACTAGTCCCACGACTGTGACTGGTCAGTTAATTCCATGGTTCTCGTTCTTCTTCCTCAGCAGAATGACATTCCAGAATGTTCTAGGGTTCTTTCTAGCTCCTACAATCTCCTTGTGCCCTCCTTACTCATCTTCCTTGATCTTTTCTGGACATTCATGATGCCTTTAAGGAAATGCTCTGTTCACATGAAAGAATGATGATCACGAAAGATCTGCTTCACAGTTTTCTTTAAATTCCTACTTAAAACACGACCAATACAAATTGGTCTCTAATAGACAAGGGGATAAATACTCTAAAAACAGGCATCCTATTTCCAAGGATCTGTTTAATTCTCTTTTTATTACGGCACCTGATGAAAAAAAGGGGTGTCCTGCCACACTCCCCAGAAGGCGCTGCCGGCCATGTGCCACAGCTTGACGGATCCAGCTGAAGTTAGCGCTTCCTGTTTTTAAAGGAGGCGAAAGCTTATACCACTATTCATTTTGCTGTGAAAATGTCCTCTGTTTCTGTAGATGAGCTTTCCCAATGGGTGACAGAGAATCCTATAAGCAAGCACACCCCAAATGTTTCCTTTTCATAATGATCTGAAGCACTGGGGAGTCTTGAGAAGACAATTGTATAGCTTCTTGTGTTGCTTCATGGGCCTTAAGTGCCCACAAAGAGCATTCCTTATGCTTTAATTTCTCTTTATTTTTCTGACTGTAAAGACCCTTGGGGTAAATGCCAGCCCCACAATCCCGCCGTTATATGGTTACTGTCAGCCTGCTCATACGATGCTTCCTGTTCATTAGGCCTCTTTTCATCCGACTACAATGTCCCAGCTTTGCTGCGATTCTTCGTCAACGCCCATCTCTTCAATAGCCTGTGAATAGTATTAAATGGTGTTTATGCTAGCTATTGTCGCCTTTTGTGCGGTTTGTCTAATTCACAGAGAAAAGTCCGCTTTTGTGGTGCAAGACCAACTACGTCATGGCACACCAAGTGCTTTCTGATGGGACCGGGTCCCTGCTGAGTGATAACATTACAGGCCTGCGCTTCTTTGCAACACAATCCTGTATTCTTAGGACAGTCCATACTCTCACAGGCGGACTGGTTTTCTCCTTTTATTAAGAGGTAGGGGAAGATAAAGCACAAACAAATACCAGGCCCTGAAAACAAAGCCGAAGAGAAGGGTAAGTTCAACTGATTTGCAGCTTACTCGGCCCCGCAAGAAGTGAGAAAGCAAGTGAAAAGAAAATCACAGATTTATTCTGTCAGCCACTAGCCTGGTCGTGCCAGGTGTATCCACCACCGCCGCGAATACTTCACATTTCAGGAGTAAGATTGCATTATGGTTTCGAGGTATTGTTTAAAATGACACTTAATACCACAGTCGCTCCTCAGCCAGGCTTTCTCTAAAGTGCTCACAAAAGAGAAAGGATATTGTATTGATGATTACATTATCCTCTGGTTGGAGAGAGTCTTTGCAGGGCAGGTATGTCGCTCTGTTTTGAAAGGGCTTTTGATGTAAGAAGATCATTATGGGCTCAGTGGTAACTGATCCCCAGCAGCTCTGGCTTTTGGTGCTATGAGTTATTTCATCCTGTTGCCCTGCGTAATCCGTTTCCCAGCTATCTACGATCTTTCTTATGCCCCTAATGGTGGCTTATATTTTAGTGTATTTATTTTT
Organism: Callospermophilus lateralis; assembly: GCF_048772815.1. Lineage (NCBI taxonomy): Eukaryota > Metazoa > Chordata > Mammalia > Rodentia > Sciuridae > Callospermophilus > Callospermophilus lateralis. The sequence goes on along the minus strand of NC_135316.1, from coordinate 96,823,669 downwards.
CTCCTTTGAGAAGAGCAGGGCTTCCATGACAGTTGGGAGCGGATAGGGGGACAGACTACTGTTAGCTGGTGGTGCACATCCTTCAGGATCAAACGTGTGCTTCTGAAGGATGGCCGGCAGGCTTTCCTCTCTGACATAGAAAACAATCCCACCGTAGACCTGAGCCCAGGAAGGAGCAGAGAAAAGAAACCAGGAACTGTGGCTAGAAGTTGTCACTGCGTCCCATGATTGCATTGGAAAATACTGACCAGGAGGGAGGATTTTAATTTCTGTTTCAGATTCTACAAATTTAGCTCTTTAATGAGCGTGTTCAAGTGGAAAGGGTCAAATCCCCCATTTTGCTTCCAGTCCAAGCCACGCACAAAGACTGCTTTTGCAAAGGCTCTGGAAGTCGTTTTTCTAAGATGAGTCACGTCGACCCATGAAAAGACACCTGCTCCAACTTGGCTGACAAATATTTATTATGCTTGTGTGTCTCCAACATGGAGCAGGTTGCTGTGGTAGGTTTCAGAGACGTGCAGTTTGCAATGTCCCGGGGGAAAGGAACAGGGTAAAGAAATCAGGGCTCACGAGGGACTAGTGGGCAAGTCGGGAAGAAGCTGGAGTTAGAGGCAGGAAAGGCAGCGTGAGCGGGACCACAGGAGAACAGGCTGTGTCTCCTTTGTACCTGTGTCATCAGACCTGAGCACTGGATTTGCATGTGACAGGGTGCTAGGTAAGTGTTGGCTGCATTTTGATGGGTCACTTGTTGAAGGGATAAAACAATATTTAAGATAAGGATCGCTACAAGCCAGCGAGGAACAAAAGTCATTGCCTGGAGATAAGAATGAATTGTGGGGGATGGGAATGGTACCCTGAATAGCAGTTCTTCTCTGGACGCAGAGCCAAGAGCAACATGGGTGGCGGACAAGCTGAGAGATGGCTAATCTTGGACAAGTGGGTCAAGCCTGGCACCAGTGTAGAGGGTCCTGCCTGACCAGACTGCACAGAGGAGGCAGGATATTGTACCAACTTCATGAAGTAGGTCAAGTCAGCTGTTTGGTAAAAGAGAGGTGAGATACCTGTAGCCATCTAAACTCAGAAAAGCCCTCTGCACTTGATGAAATTGGCTTTCGTTCATTTACTTATACACTTGTTCATTTATCTGATATGCATTTTGTGCTTACCAACTTATTTATTCAGCAAAACACAGTGCCAGGGACTCTTGTGGATATCAGGAAAATTTGAGAATCCTTACAAGGGCGTGCCTGGGGCTCTATTCCAGAAGTATTTCCATCTCCACCGTTGGGTTGCTCGGTTCCCACGAGGGCTTACTCCTCACCGTGCCTGACTGAAGTAAGAGGGCACCTCCATCCCCAGCATCTGCTCTTGGACTCATTCACTCTTTCACTTATTCACTTTGCCAAACAACTGTTGAGTCATAACTTGTAACTGGCACAACTTAAACTGTGGTGACCTGAAAATCAACAGAATTAGTTCATTTCAAGGGGTGCGTGGTCTGGTGGTAGAGATGGACATATGAAGCACAATTGTAGGAATATAGTCCTTATCTAGAGGGTGTCGTTGGAATACAGAGGACAGAATGCCCACCTCTGCCTGGAGGGGCCTGGGCAGGCATCACAGAAGAGCTGGTGTCCTGAGCAAGGCTGGTCCACCCTCACAGGCAAGGATGGAGTGGTTCCAGGTAGAGAGAAGAGCATGTACAAAGTGATCCACATGTTTAAGGAACTGCAAGCAGTTGGGTGGTGATGGGGAGGGAGGGGGCTGGTGTTAGGAAAGGAAGGCTGGGTGAAGACCAGGAGGGGTCTTGGCTTGATTGGACTCTACTTGCCAAAGTTAGTCTCTTGCTTTCTTCCATGTGTTCGAGCTCCACTTTTATCCCACCTGGCTCTGTTTATTAACCCAGCCCCCACCTTCCCCTCTTGAGAGCTTGCTGTGGCTAAGCCACTCTTCCCTTGCCGTGCCAGCTTCTCCTTCCCTAAACCTCTGCCAGGTGTCTGCAAGCAACTTCTCCCATTTTCCCAGATGAGAGATTTAGGTTCTCAGATGCTAAAGGAAAAATTAAGATCATTGAGCAATGGTTTCTCATGCCTCCCTGTCCCCCGCATTAAGAGACATGCTAGATGAGCTTTTCCTGCAAGACGCACGGGCAGGAGTGCACTCATCTCCTCGACAGCAGCCAATAAGATAGGCTGAAACTAGTTCCTCTTTCCAACCCAAATGGTGCTTCATGAAATGCCAGTAATTGAATGTGCATTATTGCTGGACTAACGTGGAAGCTGCAAATCTTGGCCCTCCCTAAATCATATGTACCAAATTCCCTGGGACTGATCTTACATCTGAGCTCAACCGTTGCTTGACTCTACTTACAACACCCTTGAACTTCAGCTTGACAAATCCGGATGATGGAAATCTCACTCTCTCATAAGATAATCATCCAGTTTTTGAACAGCTCCAAATGTTAGCGACTCTTTTGAGCAGAAATTTCCCTTTCTATGACTTCAGTTCTATCTTCTGTCACTACATAGAATATAATCACACCTCCACCTCATGGTCACTTAAATACCTAAAGATGATCACTCCCATAATAATTTTCTTTTTCTAGTTTAAATATCACAATGATCTGGTTTTCATTCTTGGGGGAACTCCATTTTGTCAATATATCTCATGAAATATGACACTCAGGACTAAACCAGAACTGTGGACTGTCACTTGTGGGCATGCCAGCCAGGCATACATCTGGGACTATTCCTGTTTTTATACTGGATGAAATATTTCTATTAATGTAATTCAAGATCTCATTAGTTCTTCTGGTAATTCTGTCTATTGACCAGAATTACAATTTTCATAAAATTAAACTCCTGAAACTATTTTATTTGAATTACTGATGGCTCAGGTGTCCCTCATCATTCAGGCATTTATTTTTAACCTCATTGCAGAAGTTTACATTTACCTCTATTAAATTACATCTTATTAGCTTTGCTGATTGTTCCAAATTGTCAAAATCAATTTGGATATCGATCTGACACCTAGTATATTAAATATCCTTCCAATTTTGTGCCATTTTCTAAAACTGGTAAGAGTGTCTGCTTTATCCTAATCTAAATATTGAACAGATGGAACTAAATGCAGAGACTAGTGGTCTTCCACTGGAGACCGTCTTCTCCTTCTAAGTTGCATTGCTCCTAATTAACATTAGTAGAATAAAATATGATGGGCAGGCAAGGAAAAACCAACTCTAAATCCACCAAACCCATCCCATTTAGACTTAAGATATTCATAATGATATGCATGTCCTTTGAAATAAACATGCAAGTAATTTAGAATAAAATTCTTTTGGAAAAGGAGATTAGGATGGCCATTTTAGTTCAACACAATCTCACGTAGGGAAAAGAAGGTCTTTAAAGTTCTTATTAATTGGGAAGAACAGAAACTATAAAATAAAAACATGACCAATTTATTCAATGTTCACATGGTAAAAAGGTCTGGAAAGCAAAAGACAAATTAAAAAAAACTCGGGAATCCATCTGGAACATGTATAAGAAAGTGCTAATCTCACTAATATATAAAGAGCTCAGGTGAATTCACTAAAACAAATCAAAAAGGTAAACACCCCAAAAGAAAACCGGTAAAGGGCATGAACAGGCAGTTCCTAGGCACAAGCAACCAATGAACACAAAAAGAAATGTTCAGCCTCACTCACAATTAAAGAGAGGGAGATCCAAACACAGAAGAGACACCATTCTGCACCTGTCAGCCTGGCAGTATGCAAGGAACGCAAGGTTGTTAAGGGGCACGTGCAGAGAAGCCCTCCTCTGTGATTCACTGTAACTTGGTAGCACTTCTGTGGAAGGCAACTTGAAATTATCAAAGCCTAAAATAGACATAGCCTTTGATTCCACAGTTTTGCTACTAGGATTTTATCCCACAAGATTTAAAGAAATAGGGAAGTTACAGAGGGTGGACCTGATCGGTCACTTGTCAGCTGTGTGACTTTTGGTGAGTCACTTGACTCCACTATGTATCAGTGTTCTCATCTGAATATTTGGAATAATAATACTCTCTGTGTAGTGAGATGTTGTGAGAAATGAATGAGTTCTTTAGAACAGTGTCGAACATACAGCAAGTGCTACGTTCAAGTTCACTTTTATTTTTTACTACTATTACTTAGAAAGTCTATTTTAACCTTTAAAAATGTCAGTCAAGAAGAGGCAGACTAATTAAATCATGGATACTAGTTGAATCATGCATACCTTATAGTGTCATACAACCATTACAAATAACTAGGTAGTTCTATAAATCTTGAATTGAATTAATGTCCAAGTTATATATATGCTTAAGAGAAAAAAATAGCAAGGCAAAACAATATTGTAATATGATCATGACTGTATAAAAAAGGAGGATATGCTGTCCATGTGTTGTAAGTTAAGAACAGATTAACAGTGATTATAGATGAAATGTGAAGCTGAGGTGAGAAAAAGGGCCACTTTTCACTTTCTGTCCTTGGGTACTGATGAATGTTTCAAAAATCACATACATGTAGTACTTTAAAATTTTTTTAAAAATGACACACTGGACCTAATTCTTGCAACTTATTCAAGACAATTTTTCTCATGAAAGAGGGAGATGCTGTGATGATGACGCGCTGACAAGGGAAAACCAAGCAGAAGACTTCTCTGGGTGTCTGTGACGCTCTCCGAGATGGACCGGGCATTACTGCCCTGGGAGGAGTAATGTGCCCCGCCCACCTCTGAGTCCTGTTGCCTGTTTCCCAACAACATCCTGAATCCAGCAACTCCTCACGGCCCTCTGCCAGCATGTTCCGGGAGCGGCTGTCCTCTCTAGTTTGGGTCACTGCACAGTGCTTCTAACTCCTGTCAAAGGCCTATTCTCAGCAGAGCAGCCAGTGGAATCCTTTCCGTGGAAGACAGTGCCACCGCTCTGTTCAGAAGCCTCGGAGGCCTTCCACAGCATTCAGAGCCAAGCCTGGGTCTGCCTGGTCGCTGGAAGGACGGGCCTTGCGCAGTGCGTCTGACCTTGGCTCCTCACGCTCTCCCTTCTCTGCCCAGCCTCAAGCTCCTCGCTTGTTCCCTAGCACGTTTCCTGGTCCTGAACACCTCCCCAGACACCCGCAAGACCAGTTCCCACACTTCCTTCCAGTCTACCCCAGTCCCCCCTCCCTCCCTGACCATTGCTCCTGGCATGCGCCTGCCCCCACCTGCAGCCCTGCCTCTTCCCTCCCCACACCAGTGCATACCACTCTAACAACTGTTCCCTACTACTGGCAGGACCAGGTCCCCAAAGCCACGTGGCTGAAAATAACAGCAATTTATTCTTTTGCAGTTTTGGAGGCCCCTAGTCTGAAGACAAGGTGTCAGCAGAGCCAGCTCCCTCTGAGACACTGGGTAGAATCCCTCCTGGCCTCCTCCCAGCTTCTGGTGGTGGCCACTGACCCCTGACATTCTTTGGCTTGCAGCTACCATCTCTTCAATTTGCTTCTGTCATCATGGGGGTGGGGGCTTCTGCCACTGCTCTGCCCGTCATAATGGTCACACTCCAGTCTGACCTCATCCTAACTTAACCGATTACATCTACAAAGACTATTTCCAAATAAGCTCACGTTCCAAAGTACCGGAGCAACCCATACTGCATACTGTGTAATTTACGTATTTTATCAGAGGTACTGTTTTTATTGTCTGTCTCTCCCCACGAAATATAAACTCCACAAGGAATTTCTTTTTGTCATCTTTTTTCTTTCTTTCTTTCTTTTCTCTCTCTCTCTCTCTCTCTCTCTCTCTCTCTTTCTTTCTTTCTTTCTTTCTTTCTCATGAAACCCAAGGCCCTGGAGCAGTCCCTGACAGTTCATAGACCTGCAATAAACATCTTTTGACTGATGCTGGCTATCGTCGCATGGATACCCTGTTCAGAAAGATCCTTCAACTCTGTGTGCTCATAACTATCCAACTACTAAGCATTCTTTGCTTTCTTTCTTAAGAAAATAGGAGCAGCTGTTGAAATACTTACCTAGTGGTTACATTTCTCATTGAAAACTTATTCTGAAAGTTCAGCCTCCAGCGATTCATCACAATTACCATTTGCGCGTGTCTGCCAGTTAGGGCTCTCACAGCTTCTCTCCAGCAAAACAGAGAGAAAACCTGCTCTGCCAGACTCAGGATTGCCACAAAAGTGCCCGTCAGCCTACAGCTTTCCGTGATGCCAGGGATAGAAACAGCGACTCTGCAACACTGGATTCAGCCTGCTTGTTGTTTTTTTTTTTGGTGTTGGGATTGAACCCAGGGCCTTGTCCATGCTAGGCAAGCACTCTTCCAACTGAGCTATACGCCCAGGCCCTCAGCCTCCTTTTGTGGGGTCAACTCTTGACTCAATTCTTGACTCAGTTCTTGACTCAAGCAATGAGCCTGGTGACAACCCCTACCCCCACCCCCGCATAATAGCCCTGAAGATTCCCCTTACTCTCCAGGAGTCAGATTCACTGCTCCCTACTTCTGGACTTGGAGCTCAAGAATCCTGTATTATTATTATTAGTAGTAGTAGTAGTAGTAGTATTTTTTTTTGTGGTACTGGGGATTGAATACAGGGGCTCATAATCACTGAGTTACATGCTCAGCCCTTTTTATTTTTTGAGTCAGGGTCTATAAATTGCCCACACTGGCCTCAAACTTGGTGATCCTCCTGCCTCAGCCTCCCAGGTAATTGAGACTTCAGGCATGCACCAGTGTGCCCAGCAACAAACCTGTGTTTTCAGCATAGCTCACAGTTTTATATTCTTTCCCATTTTTGATACACTAAAATACCTAATTTGAATTTGAAGCCAGATTGTGTTTGCATTTCCTCCTTCTATATACTGTTACTACAGGTTGAGCATCACTAATCTGAAAATCCAAAATCAGAAATGCTCCCGAATCATAAGCTTTTTTAGTGCTAATGTGACACTGATAGTTTAATGCATGCAAACTTTCTTCCATGCATAAAATTATTAAGAATATTGCTTAAAATCACCTCCAGGCTATGTGTATAAGGTGTGTATGAAACATAAATGAACTTCATGTTTAGACCTGTGTCCCATCTCCAAGATATCCCATTATGTCTATGAAAATATTTCAAAATCCAAAAGAAGTCTGAAATCTGAAACATTTCTGGTCCTAAGCACTTTAGATAAGGAATACTTAACCGTGTACATTTACAACAGAGAGAATGAATCATGCCCTCCCTAGGCCATCTGCAGCAGTTCTCAATTGCTTGCAATCAATGTGTATTACACAATATAATAAAATATGCTAAGTGAAGAAAGAAAAATGGGTAGGCAGATTTCCAAGAGGATATCTTAAATCTCTAATAATGAAAGACAATATGTTAAGTTTATTTAATTATGAAAAGAATTTTTGAGAAATATTTGCCCTAAAATTTAAAACTTATCTGTACAATGATTTCAGAGGCCTGCCTGTTCATTAGAAATTCATAAAGCTGTTAAAAAAGAAAAGAAAATTTATTTTGGCTTCTGACTCTCATGACTTTGGCCCATGTAATAAACCCTGGGCAAACGGATACAAACCACATTCCTGAAAATGCAAAGCTGGGGGTCCTGACCCTGAGCCCATGACCCTTTGGGGACCTAAATGAGGAAAAGGGCAAAGGAGTCAAAGAGAAGTAGACAGTTGGCCATGGAGTCACTGTGGAGTATTAGGAAAGGAAGGAGAAGCCTGCAAAGAGAAAAAAAAAAAAAACCCTTATTTCATGATAACAGGCAAAATCAAATGACCCTGCAAAGGGACCAAGTTAAGACAGAAGTTGGAGAGTGAGCCCCATACAAAAGCTGTAGATAAGGCATCTTATAAGATGAAATTAGCTTTAAAGAGAAGAGGAAGCTGAGAAGAAGACCTCCTCTTGAATGAGCTGACATGGGTGGTTAGCCTCATAATTCAGGCTGCCACTGCTGGTGTCTGATTTTCCATATCATTTTTCCAATTGCCCCTGAGCTGGTGGCAACCAGTATCATGAAGGCATTTATGCCCAGGTTTTGTCCAAAAGGGGCAATGAGAGCTAACTAGTGGTTTCATTTCATGTTCTTCTTGGGTAGCTTAAAGTTCAGAGACCCCCTCCATAGCTGTCAGACCAATCCGTGCCATCCCAGAGGCAGCCTGAGATGCTCCCGCGGCTCTGAGTCTCAGAGGACACATCTTCTCCCACACCACCAGCTACCATCTGGCTGGGCATCTCTGATCTTCCAAGAACTCATAGAGGAGAAAGTCAGGGCAGGCCCATGTGGAGTCTTCAACTCTGAGTTCACTATTGTGTATAATGGGGTTGAATGGAATCAGAATTTTCTCGAAAAAAGTTATTCTTGATTTTCAGAATATTTGGACAGTCACAAAAAGCTATGGTATGCAATAATTTTAGGTTGTGTTGGGGTTTTATGACATGAAAATTAGGGTCCCCCCTCACATTCCCCTCCCTCTGCATACAAAAGGTGATTTCCAAAGGTTGCAATTCACACAATAAAGAAAACCTTTGTTTTCGATTCTACTGATAAAAGAGACAATATATGCTATATCTTCATTGACTCTTCTGTTTTTTCAGATTCACTTTCTTGAGAGAATCATTAAACATAATAGAAAATGATTTGTTCCCATTGATTAGATGTCGCGCCCATCTGACAGTCATAGTTTTTATATTAAAACTATTAATTATGTCATGAATGTAATTTGCCAGAATCAAGAACAAGTCACTCAGGATCTGACTGATGGTTGCTTATATATATATATTTTTTTTTTAAATAAATAAAAGCATTTTTAGAAGAAATAAATCTTGTGGTTACAATAATAGATGAAAAGGGTCACCTTATAAATCACCACAAGTTCAGGGAAACTTTCTCTGATTGCTTCAGTGGTAGGTGCTGAAAACCTGGATTTCTCAAAACATCCCTCTTATTGTGAAATTCTTAGGATAATTGTTAATTGCAAGCACTTAGAAAAGATGGTTTCACATTGTTCACTGAGATTCCCTCCTCATTCTCAGCCGTTGCATTACTTAAGGGTGATGCAGAGCGTGAGACAGGCAGGCTTGCCCTGGTCTTCCTGAAGCCTCCCGTGACTGGGCACACTATGCTTATCTATTTCTCAGGAACTTTCCTCTCTGGGCAATGTTTGCCAAAAAAATTACTGATCAAGAAGGCAGGTAGCTCTACTTGGTAGCCCAGCTCTGGCTTACTGCAAAACTCCAGCCTGGAAGGGACTGTCTGGGTGTTGGAAGTAAGCAATCACTGGGCATTTTCTAGAAACAATTTGGTTTCAGCGTGTGGACTTCCTGTCCCTATTAGATTCTACGGGCCTTACCTACCACTCCGATCAGTTCTTGGGGAGCACGGGACTGGTTATGAGTATTTTCCCAGTTTTGACAGGTACCCAAAATATAAATGGAGGTTTTCTTCTTACCATGTGGAAAAACGAGGCGCTAGGCTGCCTTCATGCGCCTCTGAGCTGTGCATTCACACAGGGCTCTCTATTCAGAAGACTGGGCGTGTGGTTTAATGCTCTGTATTGCTGTCTTGAAATTTTAGTAATTTTTGAATCAAAGGGCCAGTATTTTCATATTGCTCTGGGCCCCACAAACTATGTAGTCTGTCATGAATAGGGTTTGAGTGTGTACTATGTTCACACGTCAAAGTGACATGAGCACAACCCATTTACATGAATCAATGTATGGAATGACCACTCCTTCATGTGGGTTTCTTCTAGGTTTTTTCCTTTCTGTTTGCAATAATGAGAAAATGCTCACGATAGTAATTTCTGTGTCTTTGAAGAGTAATGAGAGATTAAATACTGAAGATTAATTTTGTAGATACTGGATGGGAAATTCCTAGATAAAGGCAGGCTCTCTGTTCCAGGACGATGAATAGGAATTTTTGAAGTTTTCTGTTAAGCAGTACATGCAGATTCGTTGTGTTGTCGTTGAGCAGTTAGCCAGTATTATAAAGTAAAATTGCTTTTTTTGAATTTGGGTCTCTTGAGAAGACATACCAAGAGAATCTTTGTTTTTGGTATCGGGGATTGAACTCAGGGGCACTCGACCACTGAACCACATCCTAGCCTATTTTGTATTTTATTTAGAGACAGGGTCTCACTGAATTGCTTGGCACCTCACTTTTGCTGAGGCTGGCTTTCAACTCGTAATCCTCCTGCCTCAGCCTCCCAATCCACTGGGATTACAGGTTTGTGCCACTGTGCCCAGCAAATCAATGTGGTACCTACCCATTATGTGGGTAAGAAAACATGGTCTATGAAAAGGTGCTCAACATAACTAATCATGAGAGAAATGTAAGTCAAAATCCCAGTGAGCTATCACCTCATACCTATTAGAATGACCTTTACAAACAAAACCAAAATAAACAAACAAAAATCAACAGAAATTAGGAAGTGTGTGCAAGAACATGGACAAATTGGGACACTTGGATGCTATTGGTGGGAATGCAAATTTATACAGTCATTACAGAAGACAGTATGGAGAGTCCTCAAACAAATTAAAAATAGAACTACCATATCAGTCAACAATCCTACTTCTGGATGTTTATGCACAATAATTAAGATCAGAAGTTTGAAAAGATATTTATACCCACTTGTTCATTGTAGCCAAGAAGTGGAAATACCTAATGTCCATCAGAGAATGGTTGGAAAAAGAAAATGTAGTGTATGTACACAATAGAATATTGTTCATCCATAAAAGAAGGAAGTACTGTTACATGCTATCACATGGGTGAAACTTGAGGACAGTGTGCTAAGTGAAATAAGCCAGATCCAGAAAAACAAATACTGCATGATCCCATGGACATGGGGCATCTAAAATAGTCAAAGTTACAGACAAAAAATAGGAAGGTGATTGCCAGGGTCTGGAGGAAGGGGCATGGGGGAATGCTTCTCCTTGGGTACAGAATTTTAGTCATGCAACATGGGAAGGTTTAAAGCTGTTGTACAACTTATAGTTAGTGTTGAACTTGCAGTTTTGGTAAGAGCATTGATATCATGTTACATGTTTTTTTTGTCCTCTCAATAAAAAAGAAAGCAAGGCAGCAATTCCTTCATCAAGAGACAAATGGGCCCTGATGCTTCTGTGTCCCCAACACCATTAGTATTCACATTCTCAGACGAGGGAGACCAAAATATTTCTACTCTAAATATGAAGGTTCGTTGAGCTGAAGACAATTAAGATACAGAGGAACTCTCTGGCCTCTCTATGTTTGTGGAACATTGGGACAAAAACTTACAAAGACTAAAGGTCCTTCCCTACCCCTTTCCACCTAAAAACAGGATGTGAATTCACTGTGACTGTAGACAACTATTATGAGCTCAGGACACGAGAGAACCAGGGAATGTACAAGAAAACTGTACTTCATTAGTGTCTTCCCATGTATCTGCTTTCCCACAGCTTCCTGCCACTAGGAGTACAGGTCTGCTTGCCTTTGTCTTGCCACTCCTCTAAATAGTCTTGTTCTCTGTTATACATACTGTATAAGTCAGACACGTAAACCATGGCCTCACTAAGGTTTTACCAAGATTTCTCCCTCAGGGGTGCACTGCACATGTTCATAAACTTGCTTGATTTTCTCTTGTTAGCCTAACTTTTGTTATAGGATTCTGAACTACAAACTTCAGAGGGTTGAGAGATACTATATTTTCTCCGCTTCACAGGCAATTTGTCTAGATTACTTTAGTCATGTTGGTCTAGGTATTAATTGGTTTAGATTTACTTTATACAGAACATAGGAGTCCAGGTAGTTACATCCATAAAGGGCAGGGACTGAAGGTTACTTGCCCTTACTGGTCATGCAGCAATTGCCTGGCATACCTTTCTGCAGGTGGATACAATATGGGTCTTTTTCTTTTAAGTAATCTCAGGTGTTTATACTTATCTTTGACTTACTTCTAGTAGAGGTGATGGATTTCTTGCTCTTCTCTATGTCAAGTTGCATGCACGGGAAAACTGAGGCTTGCTTACTCTTGTCCTCTGTCATCTTCATGACAAGGACATGCCTGCAGTTGATGAGCTTGGCCATCCTAGATAAGCCAACAGCTGAAAGTAGGAATATAGGGAAAGTGATAAGTGTTCTTGAGTATCCAGATCAGTACGTAGCATCATGATCTAACAGAGAACTTGGCACAATTCCTTCCCCATAGAGAACTTGAGAAGGAATTGATAAATGTGAGTGAGCAGAGGGGAACATTTACTCTCCTGCTTTATTTGCTATTTAGGACAACTCAATTTTGGTCTGTACAATCCAAAGTAGCCTGGATATTCATAGATATTTTCTAAAACATGTTGTTTCCTTTCTATGAAGGACTGGTTGTTGAAAACCTCTTGAAAAATTATCAAAAATTAGACCCGAATTTGGTATAATTCAGCTTTAAATTTTTCTTTTTGAACAAATTAATCATATAGAGATGATGCAAAGTAATACTGTGACTGTTATTTGATAATGAGTATTTAATATATTTAAAAGAACAAAAGGTTTTGTTTATTCCATTTTCCCAAACTGGCGTAGTTATCTATCCCTAACATTTGGTGCCTTTGAGGCAATATTGAATGAATTCTTCATATTAAAATATGGTCTGTGTCTGAAAATAGTTAACTTCATTCAAAAAAATCTAAAAAATTTTCAAAACTAGTCTTGTTGTATTTTCAGCAAGTGCAGTTTAGTGACATTTTATTCCTGGGGTGGCGGGGAATGTAGTCATTGAACTCTTTTGTTTATTTTGGTAGAGGTTTTAAAACTTTTTATTTTTTAGAATTTTGTTTGAAAAATCTCAATATTCCCAGAAAACCTTATTCTGTCTCAAACCACCACCTGATAGGAATATTACTAAAGTGATCTTGGTAGATTTCTTCCTCCCATTCAAAACTGGGTAGCTACAGAAATTGATTTCTGTGGAGTTTGAAAACATCATATGAAGTCATCGCTCTGCCACTTGGTCCCCTCCCAACTTATCATTTCTCGTCCTCCTTGTCAGGAAGAGGCTACCCTGTGGATTCTGGAGCTGCAGAATATCCTGACAAGAAAGAATCCCTTGATGAAGCCTAAACCCCCTTCACCAGGCCCTTGCTGGGGGAGGCTGTGGACAGATGTCCCTAATGTGGACATTTCTATACCTGCCCCTGAACTAGATAGGTGAATCTGGGATCCTAATTTCTGATTTGACCCACTCAGAGCTTCTGTGTAATTTCTGGTGACTTTTGCTTAGTCTCCATGACAGCTCCATGATGACCTCAGGCAAGGACTTTTCCTTTAAAGAGACAAGTAATACGTATTTTACGCTTAGAGAGCCATAAGATCTCTGCTGTAATTCCTCAGTTCTGCATTATAGCAAGAAAGCAGCCCTAGAGGATATGTAGATGCATAAGAGAGGTTTGTATTTCAATAAAACTTCCTGGATATTTGGTAAAACTTAAATGCTATATAATTTTTATATGTCACAAAGTAGTAAACTTCTTTTATTTTGATTTTTTGTTGTTGTTTATTCATTCAGTTTTGTTACTTTTTTGGGGGGGTACTGGGGATTATATCTAGGGCCTGGGCCATGCTAAGTATGTATTCAACTGCTGAATTATTCTCCCAGCTTCTTGATTATTATTATTATTTTGTTTACAATTTTAAAATGTAAAATTTGCTCTAGACTCACAGGTCATATAAAAACAGGCAGCCGGCTAGATTTGGTCCATGTACCATGATTTGTCAAGCCCTGGGTTGCCTTCTCTAGCTGGTTTAGCGTTACAAACAGTAGATTACATTGCACTGGAAGCCCATGATGTGAGAAGCTGCTTTAAATTATTATTACTTATAGGGAGAAAAATATGATCAGTTCATATGAACTATGCTAAATCAACATGATATGGTAACAATTATGTTTTCAATAAAAGAACCCTAAATCTTAAGCCTTAAATGCAGCTACTTAGGTTACCTAATGTCAAGTGGCAAAATTCTTTGAATAATGAATTGGTGATGATTGAAAAAGTAATATCACAGCTGACTGTATACTCAACAACTTACAATTTACCCATGGATAAACTTATACCCATATGTTTTCTCAGTGCATAAATATTTTAACCCCAAACAACAAACCAACAGAAATCATCCCCTCCATTCAAAACAAGGCAGCCAAAATCTCCTTATGAACATAATTTATAATTCATTGAATTATGAATTATGTTCATAACTCAAGAGCTAATAATTTTATTACAGTATTTACTTAAGGAGAAACTTACCCCAAAGACCTGTAGTCATGGTGCAAATTCAGCACAAGAGAAAGAAAGAGCAGGGATGGAGTTTTAGGAGCCTGATTTAAAACTTAGGTTCTTAGGTTTCACGGTGTCTGAATAGGTAGTTTAACATCCTGAACAGTCAGAAGATTGGTCTTCTGTTAGATGTTTTCTGAATGTCAAAGTCCTAGATTATGAGATGAGATTTTATTAGTGCGGGCACTAATTCTGGGTCTTATTAAACTCTACTATTACCTATAATGTTGTTCAGGATGAGGAAAAAAACGTTAAAAAGAGAATTATAGCAATCACATAGCTCCTTGAAAAGACTGACTGTAGCATGCTGGTAATTGAGGAAAAATTATTTTGTCTTTTCTAAATTGTGAGGGTAACTACTTTAATTATCTACCCCGGGGTGTCAGAGTGGCGTCTGTCCTGGGGTAATTGTAAATTGTGGATCTTAGGCAATGTAACTGCAGGGGACTGGCCTGAGGAGTGGAAGAGGAAGAAATTAGGGGCAGAACTGGTGGAAAGGGTGACTGCCTTCATCCTTGACTTCCTGGCCGAGGGGGTTGGGGGGACAGACATGACTGAAGTCTACAACTTCCTACGGGAGGGAAATGTTGAGATTGCTCTAGGGCAGTTAACTCCATGTCTCTTCCAACAGAAAGTGGAAAGATGTGTCTCACCTTCGATTGCACCTCCACCTTGAGCGTGGAACACAGGCAGCATTGTGCTGTCTAAGCCGTTTGTCAAATCTACACGTCAGGATCTATTTATTACGGATGGGCCAGGCGCTGGAGCAGACGGGTGAAATCCCTGGTTTGACTGACTCGTGGATTAATTTTCTCGACCCACCTGAACTTGTTTTGGGTTTGCTCAGCTGGCACTGTGTGGGCACAGCTCTCTGTCGCCAGGTCATGGGAGAGGAGGAGCCCTGGCCAAGGTGAGGACTAGCTCTGCTGGTCTCCCTCAAAACACTTGAGCTGCTGCCTTTGAGACTCCATCCATCTTTTCCAGCAGGGAACTGCAAAGCTCACACAAAAGAGAAGCAGAGACAGCCCGGTCCCTGTCATCTCTGTTGACTTTTCACTTAGTAGACTTCTTTATGGATTAAAAAACTTTTTTTCTGCTTCTTGTAAAGCAGTGTTCATTGGAGCTTGGCCAATAGATGGTATCACCCCTTTCCAAGTCTATGCTATGGGTGGCCTATGGAAGCATATCTGTTCAAGGCATTCAAGCAAATTATTACTTATTGCCCTATATGCTCATAAATTAATAGCTTCTCTGTGGATGAAAAACAGAAATTAGACAACCATTAAGGTTGAACAATGTTTAAAGAATATTAAATATTAATATATGAAATGAAAAAATATTGCAAGCGATATCAGCAGATATGCCAAAAGCATAACAAGCCAAATGTAAGAATGCAAATAATGAGGACATGTTTTCAGCTAGATATTCTGGATGGTTTAGTATTCAAATTAAAGTCATTTTTTTTCTCTTTCAGTAAAGACAAAACAAAGTATTTACCGCCGTTGTCATATTGTGTGAGGGTTTATTTTCATCCTCAGAACAAAAACAAATTTAAGGTGAGTAAACTAATCAGGTCTGGGTTATTTTGGTCACTATTCTTGAGAGAAGAATTTTCTTTGCAACATTTAAAAAGTTTTCCGTGGATATTTAGGGGGAAAAAAGCAGTTTTTATCAGTCTATGATTTTTTTTTTTTAACTCCAGCATGTTCATAAATAATTGTCAAGTTGGCAAGTGCAGCCCGATGACTTTCTCTGCCAGACAGTATAAACTTGGAACAGAAATAGGCCCAGGACTCTTCTGGGTGAGAAACTGGCGCAAACCTGATCCTCAGGTGAGTACACATGGTCACCAGCATTTGTCATTAAGATGCTGAGGAGAAAAGTTTCATGACTAGATGCCCACCTTAAAAAGTCCACTCTGCCTGCCCAAGTGATGAGTCCAAAAGGGCCCCAGCTGTGACCCTGAGCCCACTTTGAAGTAGCTGTGAGGTCTTCTGCAAGGACCCCTCTTGGCCCATTCCTTTTTTTATTCCATGGGGCGAATACAAACCCAAGAGGCTTCACAGAGGTACTAGATTTGGTTGATCTAATGAGATAAACTGCAGCTGGCATGACAATACATTTAATTATTCAAATTTTTACTTACTGAGCATTAACTTTATGCAAGCACTCGGGTAGCTGTGGAGGAAGCTCTGGTTTGGATATGAGGTGCCCTCCCCCAGAAGCTCCTGAGTCAATGCAGGAATATTCAGAGGGGAAATGATAGGATTGTGAGAGCTGTGACCTAATCAGTCCATCCTAGTGTGAATGAACTGACTGGGTGGTAACTGCAGGCAGGTGGGCGCGGATGGAAGAGGTGGGTCACTGGGGACTGCCCTGGAGGGGTGCATATGCCCACAGCCCCTTGTCCCCCTTTCTCTCTGCTTTTCAGCCTCCAAGAGATGAGCTGCTTTCCTTCACTCTGCCCTTTGACCGTGTTGTTCTGCCTCACTTTGGGCCCAGAGCAAGAGACTTAGCCATCTGTGGGATCTCTGAAACGGTGAGCCCCAAATATGCTTTCCATCCTGTAAATTGTGCTTGGCAAGTATTTTGGTCACAGTGATGTAAAGCTGACTAACACAGAGGGGGTGAACTTGAATAATCAAAAATGATAGCAAAAGTATATCTCATAAATATATCAACCCATTGCATTCTCACAGTGACCTTATGAAGTAGGTACTTCAGATTATCCCTCTTCACAGACAATGAAACTGAGACACAGAAAAGTTAAGGAACTTATCCAAAATCATACACAGCTAGTAGCAGGACTGAGACATGAGCCCAGCAGCTGGCTCTGCAGTCCCTACGCACCACGGTACCAGCTGACTCTAGACTCTATTATTTTTTCAGGCCCTCATTGTCAAAGGCGAATCCTTGCAAAACAATAAGGAATGCAGTAAGAGAGCTGGGTGCCCGCCATCAGTATGTGAGTCCTGAGAAGTGTACGTACCTAACCAGCTTGGAGCGTGTGTGCTCTGCTGATTAGGTGGAGACAAGCCAGGGACAGCTTCCTAAAATAAGTGGCCCTCCACTGCACAGGAGGAGTAGGAAGGGCAGGCTGGGTTGGGATTATCAGAGTAGAAGCACCCAGGCCAGTGTCAACCTGGAATGTGCAGGGTCATGCGGCTGTGTCAAGCTAGGATGGTTGGGCCCAGATATCAGGGGTCCCTGCAGGCCAGGCTCAGGAGACACAGTGGAACAATAATGATGGAGACAGACTGATTCAGGCTGTGAAAAGTTATGCAAAACCTAGTGCAGAACACAGATGGCTGGGTGGGAAGGATGTGGAGGGCTGGGGGCTGGGAGGTGCTCTGTGATACAGACACTTGAGGGAGGGACAGAGGCTTCTCAATAGGTAGGAGTGAGTTCTAAGGAGGAACTTCCTAGATACCATTGCTTTTCAATCTGTAATAGGCATGAGGCTCACCAGGGGCACTTGTTCACATGCAGATTCTGATTCAGCTGTCTGGGAATGGCCTTGTGGTTTCTAACAGTCTCCCAGGTGAGGCCTATGTTGCAGGTCCTGGCCCCCAGGTTGGGGTGCAAGGCCATATGGAGCATATAGAGGGGAGAAAGAGCTCTTTGTTCTCTAGGAAACTTCAGAGGTAACCCCAGAGAACAGGTGTGAGCTGGTGTGTCTTAAGGTGGCTGCATCTGATTGCAAAGTATCTCCTGTGTCACAGACTGGCCCTGGTTTGAGCAAGGCTGCTGACTCCACGTTCCTGAAAAACCATGCATGGCTCCCTCTTAGGCATTTGGCTTACCCTCCTCCAAGACCTGTTCTAGCCTCTTCCTCCATTTTCTAGGAAGGGGGGCGGGTTAAGAAGGAAGGAAAGCTGATTCCTGGGATTCCAGATCCCTTTGAAATTTAGTATTTGATTGATTGGTCCCATCTTCCCCAAATTGCTGTATTTCACATAACATAGGCATTCATGAAAATTCAAGAGTATTAAAATCATCTTAGCTTTGCAAATCTTTAGGTAAATCGAGGCACACCCAGAGGAGGGCTTCGCTGAGCTCCCGTGTCTTTGCAAAGACTTTCAGGAGAAATAACTTTGCATTTCTCACATGCCCTGGGAGCATCATGCTGCCATAGGGGCTTTGGGAGTCACAGCACGGGGTGCCTGCTATGGAAACTCGACATCCTGGATAACAGAGTTCCCGAAAGAGGGATCTACAGGCCTTGCAGATGTGGGGACATCTGCAAGATATCCTCTCTTCCCCCCTTATCCAGAAAACTGTAGGTGTGACTGAAATTAGTTCTAGTAATTCCTCAGAACAAAGAGTGAGGCTGAAACCAAAGAAGACAAAGGGGAAAACCTCAACCCAGATCCATATAAATAAAATTTCATAAAAGGTGGCGTGTGGTGGCAGTTAGAATGTGACAGGTGACATCCTAGATATGCCACGAAGTCCTTGGTTCTCAGATTTAGCTCTGAGGACCACTGCACTTCCACAGTGGTGCTGAGCATTGCTGTGCTTCCCATGATAGTGACTCCATGTCATTCTGGACACTGGGGAGGCTCCCAAAGGCTGAGTTCTGGTCATTCTTCACTGATTTATTTTTTCATCATCCTCTTTCAATTGAAAGCAAAAGTTTATGTTGTACATATGTTTTTTTTTCATTGAGCAAGGACCAAATAGGCATTCTAGAAATTTTGGAAGAAAATATTCAAGCAGAGAGAGTATCAACTTTAAAATTTTATTTTTATTTCTGGAACTTTTTCTAGTTTTAGTTTGCTGGGATTATGAGGATGTGTAAAATTGCAAGAGGTTAAAAAAAAAACTGTTTCCTAAATGCAGCAGAGCTGATCTGGGGCCATTCACTTGGTGGTCTCTCCTGCCAGGAATTTATATGGTGCCCGTCTTGTCCATGTGCTTCCTAGGCAATGAAGAACAGGAGGTTAAAGAGGAGAGAGAGAGAGAAAAGAGATGCAGGAAATCGTCTCAGGACACTGATATTGTGAATAAAATGAAGCAAAAATTAATACAAAATAAAGTAGATCAGTGGGTCAACTTCATTCACTCAATGATTCAGTGAAAACACACAATACAGATTTGTGTCTTTTTTTTTTTTTTTTTTTGGTACCAAGCATTGAACTTGGGGGGCACTTAACCACTAAGGCACATCCCCAGCCCTTTTTTTTTTTTTTTTTTTTTTTTGCATTTTTGAGACAGGGTCTCACTGAGTTGCTTAGCACCTCGAGATCCTCCTGCCTCAGTCTAACGAGCTGCTGGGATTATAGGCATGTGACACCACCTCCGGCTTCTTCTGTTTCCAAGTTTCTGTGTTTATATTATCTTTCCCCAAGTAATGTTCTACTTTATCACAATTCTTTTGCTTTGTGTATTTAGAGAAAACTTCAGAAAACAAGAATTACATCACTTAATTGAATTTGATATGGCCTAGGTAGTACACACTCAAGGTCAGTATGCAGAGAGCACAGCCCAAATGTTTGTCTGCGAACTTACTAATTACTCTGCCAAACTCCAGATTAATTCTACTCTAATGAAAATCTGGTAACACCAGATTGGATCTCTTCACTCTGAAAACCCCACATTTCTTTCTCCATTTATTTTAGTCAGTGAGGCATGGAGTTCCTCCAGCTCCCAACTAATTTTCTACAGGTTCTGGAAAGATGAAAGGTTCATGGGCATGGTTCAGATCATTGGGGCTTAGAATCCCCTCAGTCTGTCCCCCATACAACCATTAAAAACTAACTAATTTACTTTTTTCTTATAAACTTCCTTAATTATTCTATTAAACAACTCATCACAAATATTGACCACTAGATAGCACCCACAAGACACTAAATATTATAGTGGTTAGAATCTTGCAACACGACTTAAGCCCAAAGGGAAGCAAAAAATAGAAAAAGAAACAGAAAATTCACTCAAAGAAAACAAAATGTGGAGCTTTCTTAGATTGGGCTCCCTGGGAAGACTTTGAGATGGAGTATTGTGTGCCAAGCTTTGCTGGGAGATACACCTGTAAGAAGCAAGAAAGGGAGAGTTAGACTGAAGGAGCTGTCCCGCAAGGCAGTTGCAAACAAGTCCTTAGCCCATCCTTCAGGAAGCTCTGGAGCTGAGAAGGAGCTTTTAGAGCATCCAACATTGAGCCTTTATACAAGCCATAGCCACTCATTGGCTATGAATTACCCCAGGGAAAGAGGCATATTCCAGTTCTGATTTGCTATGCAAGAAAATTCTCCAAAACTCAAAGGCATTCTATCATATCTTACAAATCTATTGGTTAGGAATTCACACAGGGTTCAACTGGTTGATACTTCAGATTTAAACATCATTGGCAGGGTCATTTGACCTGGAGAATGAGGCTGGTCTGGAGGGTCCAAGATGGCTTCTCTCACATGGCTGCCCCAGGCTCTTCTGAGACTCTCAACTGAATTGTCTGCATGTGGCTTCTCCAGCGTGGTGGTCTCTGAATAGCTGGGCTTCATTTATAGTAGCTTAGGGTTCCCAGAAAATCTTCCAAATGAAAGAGAGTAGACTTTGCTAGTCTCTCATGTTTTGTGCCCAGAAATTGAAACAGCATGACTTCTGCTGAATTCTACTGATCAAGGCAATCATAGAATTCAAGTTGGGTGGGTGGGAGATTCAACTCCACCTCTATGGGAGGAGTAATAAAGAATTTGATGTCATCTTTAATTTTGACACAGGGCATAAACCTAGGCAATTTCCTATGGCACTGAGAAATCCCTGTTGAAGAATGCAGTCCTAAGATATCAGCAGCTGATCTTTCCAACAGGTAGGGGCTGTGTGTGTTATTTCTAAAGAGAGAAACTGATGAGGCTTCAAAGCAACTATTATAAGAGCACTGATATATGGTTTCCAGAATATTCCCCAGTGGGCTGTTAACACTGAATTGTATCTTGGGGAGGAGAGAAAATTGGTTCCATCAAGCAATTTCTCTTGAAGAAGGATGAAGAGAAGTTAGCAGAATTTCCAATAAAACCATGAGATCAGCCCCCAAGTCTGCTGATTCTGTGATGGGTAGATTTCTGTGGCATAAACCCCAAAAGAAGTTATGTTACCTCTGATCTGTAAGATTCACTTGCAAAAGATTAAAAGAAAGGATTTTGAAGACATTTACTTAGAAAGGTTTATTCCACCTTTATAACCATAGACTCTTAAAACTGAAAGCCACCAATGACCATGTGGCCCAGTTTCTTTGGAAAGAGGAGATAATCTGGAGAGTGAAACACCTTGTCCGAGATCACCCAGCTTGCTAATGGCAGGGCAGAGTAGAATCCAGAATGCCTGTCCTCCATCCCAGTTCTCTTTCTTCCTTTTGAACTGGAATTCTTCTGACTGGCATTGGTGTGGTCTCCAAGGTACCTTAGGAACCTAGTGTGGGGTTGGCCCAAGATAGATAGATAGATAGATATATATATATATATATATATATATATATATATATATATATATATATACAACTTTTGGTAGAGAAATCAATATTATTATAAGGTTTCTACTATTTAAAAAATTTGAAAATGATTCCTTTAGAGAAGAATGCAAATTTTTTCCACATTGTTTTATTTATTGGTAATCATAGTTACACAATAGTGGTGGGATTCTTTGTTACACATTTGTACACACACAACATAACAATATTATTTGGAGAATGAAAAAAAAATTTTTTTGTTTCTCTCTTTTCTTTGATGTCTGCATATCCAAAGAAGATCATCTAAAGAAAACATTTGAATTTCTTTTCTTTTTGTTTGGATTCAGTCCAGTCTAACAGACTCTTGGGGCCTCTGAAGTCCAATCTACTTTGCCATTTATGATTAAAAAACTGAGCAAGCTATGAAGTCGTCCCCACCCCCCACCACAAACTGTTTTATTCAGCTTTTTTGCTGCTATGAATAAAAGACCTGACAAGAAAATTTTAGGGGAGTAAAAGTTTATTTGGGGGCTCACAGTTTCAGAGGTCTCAGTCCACGGGCAGCAGGCTCGATTCCTTGGGGCTCAAGAAGAGGCAGAACATCAGGTGGAAGAGTGTGGTGGAGGGAAGCAGCTTACATGATGATCAGAGAGGAGAGAGAGAGAGAGAGAGAGAGAGAGAGAGACTCCCCTCACCAGTATAAATAAATACCCCAAAGGCACACCCCCAATGACCCACCTCCTCCAGCCACACCTTACCTGCCTTCAGTCACCCCAGTTAATCCCATCAGCAGATTAATTCATTGATTGGGTTAAGTCTCTCATGACCCAATCATTGCTTCTGTAAACTTTTTTGCATTGTCTCACAGGTGAACTTTGGGGGGACACCTCACATCCAAGCCATAATATAAATTTACCCTTAATTGCATAGTTACATGAAAGCAGCTCTGCAGAGGATCTTGAAACTCATTTAAAACTGCAGAGACTAGGGAGCCACTGAAGACTTTAGACCATGGGAGTAGTACTGTGGTCTTTCTAGGAAAATATTAAGAAGCTGTTTCAGTGGTCCAGATTGGGCTAACTCTTGGGAGCAGGAGGCAGGTTTATTAGGATGTCAAAGCTTTCATAGGGAGATCCCCAGCTGTAGATTTAGTTTAATCACATAGCAGGACTTGCAGAGCTGACTAATTTATAAGCAAGACCAGGGAGGGCAATGCTGCAGGAGGCGAGTCATGTGACTCTTGCTGTCTCTAAGATCCCACCTTAGGTTAAGTAAAGTGGTCTCTGTTGTCTAGCAGATGTCTAATAAACACACTCACTTTTCAATGACAAATGAAAACACAGATACAAATTAATGGGCAGAGAAGGGGCCCTATTTGTCTGTTTGTGTTGCTTTACAAATGCTCGGCAAAAGCATCCCAGAGAGCTTCAATCATCCCATTTCCCCTTTTTCTTTGCTCTCATTACAGTCATTATTGGTCACAAAAGGCTGCTCACAAAACAGCGAGTGATTATAATTTAATGCATCCTTTCTGAAACCTGCAGGGAAATTAAAGCTGGGAGCTAGCTACCTGGGGGACTGGGGCAGGGGACTGGGGCAGGGGACTGGGGCTGAGCACGGAGGAGGCCATAGCTTTAAGGCTAATTGTCCACCCTCTCCCAGCGGTCTGACAGGGCTGACCCCAGCCCGTTCAGGAAAGCAAAGAGTCGAATCATGGTGGAATCTGAAGAAGGGGATCCCGGCCAGAGTTGCCTCCCAATCCGAGGAGACTAGTGAACTCTGACTGAACCCCAGAAATGTCTGCCGAAGACATGGGCATCCACAGCCATTAGAGGCGGGGCAAGTGTGTGTGTCTTTTGGCTTGGGTTCTCAGGGTGGCTGGCGTGACCTTGAGCTCCAACCTTCCCTGCTGGTATTGGTATGCAGGGTCACAAAGAGCTGAATGAATTTTCTTTCCAGCGCTCTCTGCTATTCCTCCATCGCTGTCCTCCCAGCTAACTTGAGGTCAGATCCAAGTGATCTGGTAATAAAAACCAAAATTATTGAAACGAGGGGGAAAGATATTCATTTAGCATCCGAAATACTCTTCAGATAAGATATCTGATGACAGTTTTCAGTCTGAGAATAGTTTTTTGATTTTTGCAAAAGCCCTAAATCTGTGCTTTTAATCATGGTAGTCACTAGCAGTATGTGTCCATTTACATATACATTAATTAAAATTAAAGCTTAATTTAAAATTCACTTCTGTCACAGTAGCCAATTTCAAGTGCTTCGATGGTTCTATGTGGCTACCAGTTATCATGTAGGACAGTGCAAATCTCAGTATATACATAATAGTGAAATGCAGCAGAACAGTTAGGAACTGATGAGTTTTGAGTATTTTGAGTTTGTGCAATTTAAGTTTACACAATTTAAATAATGACAGTGCTTAACTACCACCTTATGAAATTCTTTAATATGTAACAATCAGGTCCAAAGAACCAGCAAAAATAGTTTCAACACACCACTAGAACATTTCCATCATTGGATAAAGTTCCATTAGATAATGTTGACCCAAATGATGCCCCAACTTACTAGCATGACAATAGAAATGTCCAGAATGAGGCAGCCCCATCCCTCACCGGCCGCAAAGATAAGAGATTTCAAAGATCCTAATCTCTCCATAAGTCCTCCCCTTCTTCAACCAAATTTCTTGTTACTTCTTTGCAGGAGAAAAATGCACACTTAATTGTTTTAAGAATGCACCACTATCAGCTGCTCACTTTGCAGCAAATTCCCTCCTCCATCCTCTGGCGCACTCCATAAACCTCTTCTTCCTTCATTTCCTCTCTTCTTCTGACTGTAAATCTTTTTTTCTCTAACTTCATCATCACAGTGAGGCCCGAGGCCCATGATTATCCAAGTCACCTTCCAATTCACCAGCATCCCTGGTGTTTTGCATAGAATTCAGGACAATGCTGCAGGCTGAAACCTCACCAGAAATTTATACAGCAACATAATGTTCTTCTGCTTCCCCAGGCATTCTTTCCTTGATTGGAGTCTGGGATCCATTTGCTTTCTCCAGATACCAGAGCTTTTTTTCCTGGGTCAGAGAATTCATAGTAAGGTTTGTTTCAGAATAGAATAAGCACACAGGCGATTCTTTCTTGTCAGCAAACCCAAGACAGAAGCTTCCTTTCTTTCCTTCAAGAATATGCTCAAGAGAATATCCGTAGGAGGTGATGCCAGTGATTTTTGTTTTTATTTTGGTCCAAACTAGCGAATGACATTTTGGTACTGAAGATGAGTGTTTCCAGGGACTAGGGCCAGAGAAAGACATGTTGTTCTAGAAAGAACCTTCTCAATAGAAAATACCATGGAGCTTTTGCAAAACGAAGAAGCCCCAGGCCCACTGTTGTAGTCTAATATGTATGATGCTTGTATCAGTGTGTGTGTGTGTGTGTGTGTGTGTATGTGTGTATTTGAGAGATATATGTGTGTATACACACATATGTATATATCTAATTTTATTTATTTATCTAATTGTGGCAAAATACACATAGCATAAACTTAACCATTTTTAAGTATATAGTTCAGCTGCATTAATTATATTCACTTAGTTGTGTGACCTTACCACCACCATTATTCATATCCAGAACTCTTTATCTTGTAAAACTACATCTCTATATCCATTAAAAAATATTTACCCATCTCCTGCTCCCCTCAGCCCTTGACAACCACATTCTACCTTCAGTCTGTGAATGCGACTACTTTACCTCATATAACTGAAATCGTCGAGTATTTGTCCGTTTGTGACAGGTGTATTTCATTTAGCATAATGCCCTCAAGGCTCATCCATGTTGTAACATATGTCAGAATTTCCTTCCTTTTAAAATACTGAATAAAGTTCCATTGTGTGGATAGATGACATTTTATTTATCCATTCATCCATCTCTGGATACTTGGGTTGCTTCCACCTTTTGGATATGGTGAATAATGCTATATGAAAACAGGTATACAAATATCATATATCAGTCCCAGTTTAAATCTTTTTTGTGTGTGTTTATATACCCAGAAGCAACATTGCTGGACCATATATTCATTCTGTTTCATGTTTTGAGAAATCACTGTACTGATTTCCACAGCAGGGGTACCATTTTCCATTCCTACCAACAGTATACAAAGGTTGCAAGTTCTCTACATCCTCACCTATGCTTGTTATTTTCTATGTTTTCTTTTTTTTTTTCTTTAAATATAGTAGCCATCCTACTGGGTGTCAAATGGTATCTCACTGGTTTTTAGGCATCATTATTTTTTGTTTTTGTTTTTGAGACAGTGTCTCACTAGTTGCCTAAGTTGTCCTCAAACTCATGATTCTCCTGCCTTAGTCGTCTTAGTAGCTGTGATTACAGGCCCAGCTAAGGTGATGATATATTTAAAGACTCTGTTGATGATTCGAATGTGCAAATGGGTTGGGAACCATGGCCAGAAAGAAGCCACTTGTGTTTCAGGTAAGGACATCTGGTATGCATGGTTGGATAATTTCCCCAAAGAAGCCAGAGGAACCTTGGCTTTAGCATCAGATAACTCTACATGAACTTTGGGTGAATTAGCTGGCTGCCCATACTGGTTTCCCTATGACAAAGCCTTCTCTGATAGTTGTTGTAATTATTACCTTGCACTCAACTGTCATGGGGAATTGTAATGTTTAAAGATGCAGAACGTCTCACCTCATCCCTCCGAAACTGAGAGATGAAGAAACTGATTGAATGTAAGTAAAAGGAATTTTCCTGAAAATGTCACCTGAAGTGTCAGTACCTAAAATAAAATTCAGGTTTGGAGACACTGTTCCTGCCACCCTCTCCTTCTTATTTGTGATTTCCCAGAGGAAAGAGAAAGTGCAACACATCACGTTTCTATAGACTCGTAAATGACTAAGCATAGGTTAAGAATGACTGACCATCTGCTCAAGATGATGCTTTAAGTTAGATGGAAAAGCATTAAAGAAAAGAAATTACATCCCAATAATGGACTGTCTTCATCCTGCAGGTGAAAGTAGGAGAAAAAAACAAAGGGTAATTGTCCTTACCATTGATCATTATGTCCACGGAACCCACCTGATTTTTGTCTTGTTTCTCTTCCACAGCCCTCTCTTGAGTGTGATCTCGTTGATTCCTCATGCCGTCCCTGTGAAGTAGATGTGGCAGGTAAAATTCCCCCTGTTCTGCGGATGATAGACACTTGGGAAAGGGGATGGCCCCTTTCAGTGTGCAGGTGAAGAGATCTTACTGCACCTCTCACAGGTGAGCAATTTCTTGTCTTACTGAGAGGCCTAAAGCTAGAGTAGAATTCTTTCTTTTTAAACAACTTTTTAATCTGCTTAGTTATGTGTTTTGAAACCAAACTTTCTATTTTTCTACCTCATACAGAGTTTTATTTTAATCCTGGTCAAGTTTACCCCTCCTCCCATGAAATGGGGGAGGCTGATCTAAAAGACAAATGTTTATTTAAAGTAACAATAATGTATAGCATAAGGATCAGTGAATGAGTGACAACAGCATCCCAAGGGGTGTGAAGAGGGAAGAACAGGGGACACTGTCTAAGGTGGCTAGGCTATATGTGAAGTAGTATGGTATAGGTTTATTTGAAGAAGTACTCAGCCAGGGGGTCAAGGTCAACACCAACGATGATAAGCCACAGTGATAGCAGGTACCCGTGAGAAGGTGTAAGAAAATGGCACATTACCTACATGGTCCTCCTCCCCAAATACATATCTCCAGACTAACTATGACAAAAACATCAGACAAATCCCAACTGAGGAGCCTTCTACAAACTACCTGACCAATATTCCTCGAAACTGTCAAGGTCATCCAAAATAAGGACAGTCTGAGAAACTCTCATAGTCAAGAGCAGCGTAAGGAGACATGATGACTAAATGTGTCGTGGAATCTGGGACAGAATTCTATAGCAGAAAAAGGACATGAGAGGAAAACTAAGACCATTGGAATCAAGTGTGAACTTTAGTCAGTTTGTCACTATTGGTTCAGTAGAGGTGACAAACATCCCGTACGATGTCAATCACAGAGAAAGCTTGGTGGTGGTGGTGGTGGGGCATATGGGAACTCTCTCTGTCATCTTTGCAGTATTTCTCCAAATCTAATACTGTCCTAAAATTCAAAGTTTATTAAAAAATGTAAAAGTCCAGTTATATGAAGAAGCACAAGGCATAGAATACAGAAACTATGACCACTAATAGAGAATCATAGAATTAATATAAAAATGCAATCCAGAAACATTACTTAAAAGAGACATATCTAAAGCAACAACAAAATATCAAAAGGTTAAAAATAAAGGAATGAAAAGGTAATAAGAAGAAAGCTGCTGTAGTAATAAAGCACAATTTAAGATAGGAAGTGTTAATTATGATAAATAAGAATAAAATGAAAAATTCTCTATGATGTTATAACAATGATAAGTTCCTATGAACCTAGCAAGACATAAAGAGCAAAAAATGAACAAAGATTAGGAAAATTCATAACTACAGTGGGAGATTTTTAAATGCCTCTCCTAGAAACTTACAGATAAGCCATTCGCAAATTAGAAATAGCCAATAAATTTGAATCCCATAGTTAACGATATAGATAAAGAAATGGAGCTAGGGTTGATGGCGTATGTCTGAAATCCCAACAGCTCAGGAGGCTGAAGCAGGAGGACAACAAGTTGAAAACTAGCTTCAGCAATTAAGTGAGGTCGTAAGCAACTTAGCAAGACCTATCTCAAAATAAAATAAAATAAATAAAACAAAGGGTTGTTATGTGGCTCAGTGGTTAAGCTCCCCTGGGTTCAATTCCTGGTACCAAAAAAAAAAAAAAAAAAGAAGAGAAAGAAATAGAGAATTTTCATGTTTTGGCAAACATACACATAGCATTCAGCAAAGCTGACCAGATGCCAGGTTTCAGAGAAGTACCTATACCTTTTAAAAAGAGATCATCATAAAGTTCACTTTCCCTGACTACAAGTTATTAAAATACAAAACAATAAAAATACCATAGAATGAAAACCTTTATGTTTTATAAAAGAGATTATTAAAGAATTAATAGCTAAAGAGGAGATTATAATTTAAATCATAAATTATATAGAACTAAGTGACAACAAAAATCCCACATTTCCAAACTTGTGGGATTCAGCTGAGTTGGTACCTACAGGGAAATTTATAATCTTAACATACTAAAAATATGACATTAAAAATGCATAAGAATTCAGTTAAAAATATAGAAAACAGTAACTCAAAAAGGAAATGACCAAGATGTATGCAGAAATTAATTAAGTAGAAAATAGAAAGAGATGTTATCCAGAAAAAAAGAAGATGTTTCTTCAAAAAGACCTGGGGTGGGGGTGGGGGGAAACCGTTAGCCAAATTAATCAAGACAAAGAAATAAAGAAGAAAAAAAGAAAGAAGAGAGAGAGAGAAAGGGAGGTGGGAAGGAGGGAAGGCAGAGGGGAGGGGGAGAGAAAAGACAAGAACAAACAAACCATTCTAGGAACCAAAGAAACGGCCCATAACTACAGAAAGTCGAGGTTTGGAAAATTATAAAAGAATATTAAAAATTACTTCATACCAGTAAAATTGAAGACGTAGTTGAAATGGGAATGTGTCTAGGAAAAAAAATCGACTGAAAATAAAGGAAAAGGGTACAAAACACCATCCATTTTTAAAGAGAAATTAGTCTGTGGTTTGAAAATAACACTGTGACACTGTCTTGTGAAATACCCCCAGACTAGAAAACTCTGCAGAAGAAAATAACCAATATTTTAAGGAAAGGTGCTCCTTACCTTAAACAAAAAGAGAACATAGGTAATAGAATGTCATCTTATGAGATTTTCATAACCTAGAACCAAAGCCAAAGGGTTGTACAATATTAAAATCTATACACGAGTTTTGCTTATGACTAAATATATAGTGTTTCTAAATAAGTAGTGAGAATATGGAAGTTCAAGTATAAACAGGCTAACTACAATGAGCAGTCATTCATTGTGATCAAGTAGGATTCACTGCCAAAATGCAAATGGATTCAACATCAGAAAAGAGTAATATCATTCCAACATATATATTAAAATAGTCATTTTCCCCAATGCACAAAGAACATATGAAGCAATGTAATATTTATAAAGTATAAAAGCATTGGCAAACTAGGAAAAGAAAGGAATCTCCTTAAGATGACGTTTTCCAGGCCAAGCATGGCAAATACTGAAATGTTGAGTGGTTCCATTGAAGTTAGGATTGAGCAATGCTGTCCCACAATAAGCATTGGGTCTGTCATTGTTCTAAAACCCTAGTCAATGCCAAAGGAAAAGAAAAAAAAAAAGTTGTAAAGTTTGGAAAAGAAGACACAAAAAATCATTTGTAGAATAGGTGACTATCCACATACAAAATAAAAGGAAACCTGCAGAAAAAGATTATTAGGATTAGTTCAAGTTTAAAAACATGTTGGATACAAAGTCATTGCACATAAATCAAATGTTTTCTTACAACAGCAATGACCAGTTGTAAAATGTAATAAAACATTGCTCTTTCCCACAATAACTGAAACTATTGGGTATATGCTGATAAATTTAACTAGATATGAGAAACTATTATGGAGAAAATACCATTGAAAGGCATCAAAATCTGAATAAATAAAGAGATTCATCATTCCTATTCACTCTGATTCATTTGTGCTCATGAATAGGAAGTCTCAAGAGCATAAAGATGGGGATTCTTCTCACATTAATTATTTAATTCAAAGTGATTTGTATCACAGTACTAATAGGATTTTAGTGAAAATTGACAATAATTGTAACATTCATATGTAAATACTTAAGATGTATAAACCCAGGCATTAGTCTGTGTTTTATTCACTGATTTACTTCCAAGCCCATGGAGAAAAAGTGCAAGTCTATACTAGTTATAAAAAACTGGAAAACTTATACTTATAAAAGTATACTTATAAAAGTATAAGTCTATACTAGTTGCTCAATAAATATTTATTAAACAAATGAGTGTCCAGGGTGTGAAGGCAATATGGATGTAGAGTGAGACAGAGGCCACTGTCTTATATGAAGCGGAACAAATTAAAAGGGCACAGTATGAATGCAGGGATAGATAACTAAAGCAGTGGAGAGAATGGAGAATCTACAAACAGAGAGAGGTAAATGTAGGACTTGACACTTGGAATGTTTGGGACCATTAGTTTTCCATATTAGAAACAATAGGAAACTGGATTTCTACTTCACATCTACATTATGAGCCTCATATGTCAATGACCTAAATCTGAAGAAAATTTAAATATTAAATCAGAAAAAAATAATTTTGTAATCTCAAGAAAGAATGATTTAGTAATAAATAAAATATGAGTCATGACAAAACTACAAATCTGACAAAACTGACTACTTGAAAGTTCAAATCTTGTGAATGACAAAAAAAAAAAAGAAACGGAGATGAATGATTTTCAACATATATGTAAGGTAAAAAAATTAATATTCTGACTATAGAGAATTTGCAAGAATTATTAGCAAGAACACAAACTACTCAAAATTTTAAAGAGGGCAAAGATAGTCATTTCACTGTCATGAGAGCCTGAATGTCCACCTGCTGTATATTTCTTTTTTCATATTGTTTTTTATTTATTTATTTTTGGGGGTACCAGGGATTAGTATTTAACTGCTGACCTGAATCCCAGAGTCCTTTTTAAATTTTTTTTTTATTCTGAGACAGGGTCTTGCTAAGTTGCTTAGGGCCTCACTAAGTTGCTGAGTCTGGCCTTGAATTTGTGATCCTTCTGCCTCAGGCTCCCAAGTTGCTGCAATTACAAGTGTGCGCCACCGTGCCTCCAGAACACCTGGCTGAAGTGTGTTTCTTAAGACCCAAATATCTCAGGATTTCATAGTTGACATCTTGTGAGTTTTAATGATGCTGTTGTGACCCTTATGTAATTTCAATTATTTGAAATTTTGTAAACTTTGTTTTATAGCTCAGCATAAATGTTTTATAGCTCAGAATATTTCACATTATAGTTGCTTAGTGAATATTTGTTGGAAAAAATTAATGCAAAGTCTTAAAAAAATGAATGCTTCTCTTATTTTCTATGGCAGAAATGAATATTCTCATGAATCACAGCTAATGCTTCCTCCATCTGTCACTGAGGAATCCAGAGTTAGCAGCAAAGGTAAACTATGACCAAGAATGCCTAGATTCTCATTCTCCGTGGGAGGTGTCCTTGCTATATAAGGAACTTACTGATTTGCTAATGACCACAGGAAACATCAAAAGGGGTAGAAAATGTGCTTGTAGAATTCACATTTATAACCAACAATATTGTGGCTACTTGGGTAGCAGTTCTAATGACTTGATACATTAAGTGAGCAACGATATCTGAAAGGCACTGGCCCATGGCACTGGGGACAGTCAGGTGTACATCAGTGTTGCTAAGTGATACAGGTGCTAAGTCACCCAGGTTCCGAAGTCT
This sequence comes from Callospermophilus lateralis, assembly GCF_048772815.1. Classification (NCBI taxonomy): domain Eukaryota; kingdom Metazoa; phylum Chordata; class Mammalia; order Rodentia; family Sciuridae; genus Callospermophilus; species Callospermophilus lateralis. Next base: position 96,791,443 of record NC_135316.1, on the reverse strand, counting down.
CTTCTTTCTGGAGCACAGTGCCAAACACAATAGAAAAATTTTCAGGATGTTCCAGAAGTGTTGCTTCTCATTTGCAGAGAGTATTTCATTTAAAAAATAATAATATTAATAATAGTAAAAAGCATAAGGGCTGCAGATATAGCTCAGTGGTAGAGCATGTGCTCAGCACGTTTGAGGTTCTGGGTTCAACTCTCAGCACCAAAAATTTAAAAATTATTTTTCACAAAAGACTTTGAAATAATGGAACATTCAAACAGTGATCTCCTTACCCCTAAGGAAATTTTGCATATTATTTAGGCCCCCTTTAAAGGTGCCAAAAGGTAGAAAAGGTGAATTTCAAAAAGGGCTACTTTCCTAATTAGCTGCGTTTCTCAGAGGAATTTTGAAGTAAGAAATTTTAGTATTGTGAGTAATCTCTCACATTCCCTCACAGAAGGCTTCCTGGGAGCCCAGAACTCTCTTTGTGGAGCATAGCGGAGGCTAGTTTACTCAGTCTTCTTTTTCTGATTTGGAGCAATAATAAAACTTAGTAAGCAAAAATGCTGGTAGAATTCAAGTTTCTTTACTGTCTTAAGGCATGTAGCATGCCAGTCATCATTGTTGAGAGTGTGAAACCATTCTAGGTGTTCATCCATTTTTTTTTAAGATTTCTTTCTTAGTTATAATTGGAACACAATACCTTTATTTTGTTTGTTTATTTTTTATGTGATGCTGAGGATGTCCCACACATGCTAGGCGAGCGCTCTACTACTGAGCCACAACCCCAGTCTTATCATCCATTTTTATATAAGCTAAAATCATATAAATTCACAGTCACAAAGCCTTTTTCATCACACATATGACTTGATTGGGTAAAAATATGGTCACAATGAAATGAACAGGATTGGCCCCAAAGAAGATTTAGAGATGGTCACACAGCAAGATCCCTAGAATTCCTACATAATGTGCACTCAGCAGGTACCCACCACTAAACCTGCCTGATATCATTGCACCACACAGCTCACTAGATCTGATTCTTTTCCAAACTTTTGATAGCTCCAAGTATGACATGAGGGGAAAGGTAGTGGAAAGGGAGAGTAAAGGAAGGGAATCTGTAATACTTCCTCTTTCCCAGAGGAAGTAACATATCTAGTAAGAAAATTGGTCCTGATGCTAAACGTGATGTGAGTTCCTCATAAGAAGGGTACAAAACTCCTCAGACACTGGAGAAATGTGTGCCTATTCTCTTTGCACACGTCTATTACTAATCCAGGTGTGCAACAGTCCATTCCATTGGTGGGAGAGTAATACATTCTTTCACTGATAAAAAGCTAACTAAGGTCATTAGGTGCTATGAACTGAATGTTTGTGTCCCTGCCCAACTCAGAAGTTGAAATCCTTCATCCCTATGTGAGGGTATCCAGAGGTGGAGCCTTTGAGAAGTAATCAGTATGTGGGTGAATGGGATTAGTGCCCTTCTAAAAAGAACCTCAAAATCAACTCCCTTGGCTTCTTTCTGCCACATGAGATATGAGAATTTGGCGGGATGCTGCATGAAGAAGGCCACCACCAGAACCTGACCAGGCTGGCACTCTGGTGTTGGAATTCCAATTTCAAGAACTGTGAGAAATAACCCTTTGTTGTCCATCCAGTCTAGGGTACCTTGTTATAGTAACCTGAGTAGATGAAGACACAGGAGAGAGAGAACTGCTCTGTGAGCCCTTGTAGTGCTGTTGACAAGCTCAAGTTTATGTTTTTCTTTTTGTTTTCAGTACACAGCATTCTGGCTTTAGTTGGTTAGAAATAAAGAGGGTGTCCTGCAATATTACTTTGCAAAGACAGAAGAGCTTTATACTTCAAAAGTCATGAGCATTAATGTGATCAAATACCTATGGAATTTTAACTGCCCTTATTGTCACGGAAGCCCAGGGTTTAGTAAGTATGCACACATTTATCCTATAGCACTATTTATTAGTGTTTTATGAAAACTCACGCAAAATTGAATTCTATTTTGGTAACTAATCAAGTTATACTGATTTTAAAATGTGTTAGTTAATAGTAAGCATCATATATTTTTTTTTTTTTTCACAAAGGACTATAAGTATTTTGGGCTTTGTGGGCCCTATGGTCTCTGCCGGAAATACTCATTCTGACATTCTGTAGTGTGAAAGTTGCAATAGGCAATATGCTTTTTAAATGAACATAGCTGCATTGCAATAAAACTTTATTTTAAAAAGCAGATGAGTGAGCTATATGTGGTCTGAAAGTCTTAATTTGCCAACTCCTGGCCTGTAATATGAGCTGTAATTGAAACTATTAGTATCGACTCAGGAGTCTCCACATGGCCTTGGCCAGTGCAATGCGTGAGAGCTGAGCTGTGGCTTTGCCACTCCACACGCTGGCTCATGAATGTGCCTCCGGTTTAGCCTAAGGTACGTTCCTCAGAGAGTAGGAGAAAGATGCTCTGTGCCTTTTCTCTGTCATTGTTCAGTTCATCAGAATCCCCCGGGATGACAATCTATGAGTGCCAGGGTTTGAATGTTGGTACCCCTACCCCCATATCATATGTTGGAACCTGATGCCCAATGTGATAGTTTTAAGAGGTGGGGCATTTGAGGAAGTGATTAGGGTCCTTGTAAAAGAGGCTGAGGGAGATGCCTTGCTTGTTTTGCCCCCGTGAGGATGCAGCCAGGCACCACCCACGAAGCACAGGGGAGCCCTTCCCAGACACAGAATCTGCTGAGGTCTCCATCTGAGACATCCCAGCCTTCAGAACTGTGAGCAATAAATTCTGTTGTTTATAAACGGCCGACTCTGAGGCATTTGGTTATAGCAGCCTGAACAGAATGAAACCCTGAGGTATAGAGGGGACACTGAGAATCTGGCTTCAGTTTGAATTTTGGCTCAGCAACTTAAGAAGCAGCATAAACCAAATGAATTTATTTCTCCAAGATTGTCTTCTATTCTTAAAAAATATTTACAGAAATATTTCTTGGGGGATTATGGTTAGAATTAGAACTAAAATATCCAAAAAGGCTAAACACATTGTGAGAACAACAATTGAAACAATTTCACAAAGTTCACCCAGATGTCTTAAATATATGTAAATTGGTAGTTCACTTGCATGTTCATGGGGCCTTCTAGATCACTGATGCAGTGACTCAACTTTGAGAATAAAATATGCAAATCTGAGCATGCTTGTAAGTAGCAACCCTGAATAAGGAAAAAAAAAATGCCTGCAATTGTGGGTCCCCGAGAGATGCTTCTTTCTTGCAGAATTAATTCTAGAAAAATACCATGTAGGAGCTGGGGTTGTGGCTCAGCGGTAGAGCGCTCGCCTAGCACAGGTGAGGCCCTGGGTTCCATCCTCAGCACCACAAAAATGAATAAATAAAGATATTGTATCCAACTACAACTAAAAAATAAATATTAAAAAAAAGAAAAATACCGTGTAAAACTCCAAGGGACATGGACACAAACACATATGGACACATATACACATCTCTAAAGCAGAAAAGAGGTGATTTTTTTTTTTTTGAGTACTTGTGCACTTGAACTAGAGATTGCTACCCAAAGCATCCAATAGAGATTTCCTGAATGAAAAGCAAATAAAATGAACAGTGCTCAAAAAGTCAAAATCCATTTACAAGACTATTGGGCAAATAAGTAGCAGAATTTGGCTAGTAATTCTTTGGGAATGTAAGTCAGCGAACATATAAATCCTTGGCAGTTTGCAGGTCTCCTCCAAGCTGAGTCACCCTGAATTTTAGAAGTCAACTGGTGCAGCTGCCAGCTGGCAAGCCGGTGACTGCCGAACGCACTGGCAACGAATCATGCATGTTAGGGAACATGGGGAGGGGTGGGTTGGATAAAGGATGATGCTTCACAACAAGCTTTTCACAATTAGAAAGGAAGTAGTTCCTGGGGATAAAAGGAAGCAATTCAAAGACTCCCTCTTTTTGAAATGTTTGTTTCTAACTCTAACTTTTAAATTAAAAAAAAAAAAAAAACAAAAAACACAAAACATTGGGCTAAAGAGGCTTGCAGGTAATTAGGAAAAGTTATTTGTTAGAAAAACGTTTCATTGAGTTCTCACAAATTCCCATCTCCTATCAAAAAAAAAAAAAAAAAGATGTCTTCTTTATTTTAAAGACTTTTTGCTTTTTATTTACTCATGTTTAGGGGTTTGCTGAACTCCGTCATTGTTTCTCTAACAGTGAATTAAAAAGAAAGAACAAGGCTGTTGCTATCTGGGACTACGCTCTCCCAGAGAGGGTTGCCCAAGCTGCTATCTGTCCCTGACATTTCCTTCGGTGTCGTTGGAAGTGATGGATGTAAAACAGTGTTCCTCCATCTGGGGTCCTCAGATGCTTAAGGTATATTCTTGGAGGTCTGGGAGTACTCTATAACAATTTTATAGCTTTGTGTTTTCATTTTGATGACCATCACATAATCACTACAGAATTATAAATATTTAAAAAGAGAAGAGTAGTTGAAGAACTGAATGATCACATAGCACATGTATGCCTTACAGGCCAGACTTAATAAGTCTGTGTTGTGCCAATCGGCTTGTTTTTATATTACAAGTTTGCAATAATGTTTCAGCAAAATAACATCATAATTTAATGGTGTTAATTGGAATTTTTATGATACTTGATTTATCTCAAAACCATAAATATTATGAGGTATTATAGGTTGGATCTGGATTAAAGCCAAAGCTTCATGTATTCAAAGTTTAGTTTCCAGCTGGTGGTGATATTGGGAGGTGGTGGAAACTTAGAAGGTGGGGCCTAGTTGGAGAAAGTTGGGCACTGGGGGTGTGCCCTTCAAGGGTATATTCTACCCTGGCTCCTTCTTGTGCTCGCTCTGCTCCCCCTCTTCCATGAAGTGAGCAGTTTTGCTCCACCATGCGCTCTCTTCCATGATGTCTGCCTCATCCCAAGCCCACAATGATGGGGCCAACAACTGAAACTTCTGAAATTGTGAGCCAGACCAAATCTTTCCTCCTTTAACTTGTTTTGCTCAGGTGTTTTGTTACAGCAACAGAATATTAGTGCAGGAACTTGTGCCCAGCTTTCTATTACATATCTTAAGTAACATTAATAATGAAAATCATGTGTCAACCCTTAATGATCCAATTTTCCCCTTAAAAGAAGTCTCTATGTACTTAAACTTGCAAAGTTCTAACAAACTGATATACGGTCTATTGAAATGTACAGTGACAAAGTTAGTCAAGAAAATGTGGTCCCCGTGCAATGGAAAACAGTATGGGTGTTCCTGAAAAACTTAAAAATAGAATTACCATATGATCTGGGAATCCCATTTCTGGATATATTCCCCAAAGAATTGAAAGGAGAAAGTTGAAGAGATATCTGAACTATCATCTTCATTTCAGCATCTTCATTTCATTTTACGATAGCCAAGATATGGGAAGAACTTAGATATATATTGATGGGTTAATGAATTGAATTTTCAACCTTTAGAAAGAAGAAAATCCTGCCATTTGTGACAACATGGAGGACATTCTAAGTAAAATCAGCTAGATGCAGAAGGACAAATATGACATAGTACCACTTATATGAGAAATCTAGGATATTTGAACTTAGAGTGGCAAAGAGTAGAATGGTGGTCACCAGGGAAGGGGAGGGTGGTCAAGAGGGAAGGGGAGAAATTGGGAGGTATTAGCCAGAAGGCACAAGACAAGTGGTCCTAGAGGTCTGCTGTACAGCAAAGTAACTATGGTGGACAGTGCTGTGTTATGTGCCTAAAATTTGTTAAAAGGGTAAATCTTATGTTAAGTATTCTTATCACACACAAAAAAATAAGAAAAATTAAATAGGGCAGGAGAAAATTTTGAAGATAATGGATATATTTGTGGCATAGATTTGGTGATGGTTTCACAGGTATATATTTGTCTTCAAATTCAAGGTATATACATTAAACATGTACAGCTTTTTGTATATCAGTTATATCTCAATGAAGTGGTTTAAAAAAAAAAAAAAGAAAGTAGGCTGCCTGGATTCTAGGAAGGGGCTGTGGGCTGGCTGACTTGGTCCCCCAATGCTTTAGTGCTGTTAGGGGATATGTGTGTTGGGACCTTCATTCCTTGGGGATCTCAGGATTAAAGAGGTCAAATAACCTATTGTCAGCTGATTATAGTGTCCTCCAAGGCCGTTTCCTGCAGGCAGCCTCTCTGTGGCTTTGGATCTATACTAACTGGTGGTCTTTCCCAGCTCAGTAGTTTCTGAGTGTTTTTTTGATACAAGGTCCTTTTTTCAAGGTAAATATATCGGATCCCCATTCCAAAGATAATTGTCCTTTTAGTGGAGAAAATATGTCATAAATTCAGTAATGCTAATAAATGCGTATTAGAATTTTGATCCTTATAACACATGCATATATATTTTAAAAATAATCTCTATATGCATGAATATTGCTGATTTGATCTCCTGAGAAGGTTTGCTATCCATAGGGATGGGAAGATCCCTTGAAATAATTCATGGCCCACCAAGGGTTGGAAGCCCACAAGTTGAACCCACTGCTATAGTTCTTACAACTTTAAGTCACCTGAGTTAAGCTTCTGTATTTGTGTACCTGAAATGTATCATATATATAGTATCATATATATGTGTTAATTTGATAGAGGTAAATGTACACAAATACTCGTGTGTGTGTGTGTGTGCGTGCGTGCACATACACGCACATAAAATTCTATCATTTGCTTGTAGACCTGAGGTGGAGAAATTTTTTGGCAAGACTCCGACACATTTCTTTATTTATGCAACAAACGCTACCAGGAGGACTTCAGGAAGCAGAAAACATTATTTATTTTTAAAGGAACTTTTTCCCTTCCTAGAGTGACTAGTCAGCAATGGACAACAAACAAAAGTCATTAAGAGTGACCTGGTTTCCTGGAAAACACTTCTCCTGCTAGACTTGAGCAAGTAAGTGGCTGAATTCCAGAGTGCTGACTGTTGTCAACTGAAGGAGTCGAAATGTTCCCACCTGTTTAAGCACCGCTGACTGATGGATATTCAAAAGCAGATTCAAACAGTCGCACCCACTCTTCAAGCTTCAGGGAAACCAGATGAGACCAGTGTCTCCAAGATATGGTGTCAATGGAGGGGATTTTCTTTCATTTTTTTTTTTTTTTCCTCAGCAGAGTAGACGCAGGAAGGAAGCATTGCATTAAAATGTAATGTTTATCAATGGCTGTGATTAAAAAGAGAAGGAGGAGGAGGAGGAGGAGGAGGAGGAGGAGGAGGAGGGAGGAGGGAAGGGGGAGGAGGAGGAGAGAGGAGGAAGAGGAGGAAGGAGAAAAAACTTCCAGCCGGTTTTGAGCAGGTAGGCAGCTATCTGAATACATTGGGAATGCGAGGGCTGATTAGTCTGGGAGGCTGCCTACAGGTTAGCAGGCCTCATTTCCAATCTCTGACAGCAATATGTGTCGTTTCATGCTTCATCCTCATTCCCATGTTCAACACAAACCGGGGTCACTCTATATATGGAAATCACTGTCTTCAGGGCAAAAAAATTAAAAAAGGTGAGATTGCCGCTTTAACCTCACTGGCCTCAGAAAATATGTTTTAGTCTGATACATTATACTAGTAGGAATTATTTATCAAGAAGATACAAGCTTGATATTTCAGAAATAATGAGATGTTCTGGTTTTGCAGCTGAAATTTTATGGTCCACAGAGCATCGGCTATGAATCCAGGGGAATGAAGTAAACTTGCAATGAATGATATACACCATGCAGCCACAGAAAGGTGGCTGTGGGAAGGGTAATATGAAACTTAGAACACGAGCAAGGCTTTTCGGAAGCTGAAGTTCCTTTGTTGCTAAGAGAGAAAATGTGTTTTAAGTCATAATGCAAAAAAAAAAAAAAAAAAAAAAAAAAAAATTCCACACATAAAAATCTCTTAGTTGTTCCCATTTCTTCCTGGTATTTTATTTGGCAAATGACCTGCAAGATGAGGAAACTGTAATAAACATGACAGTCTATGCTTTGCATGAACTATTTAAAAATTCATAGCAAAATCATCTGACAAGTCTCATGACCTGACATGGTTATAAAGTTCTGCAATGTAACGGAGAAGCTGAAATATGAAGAAATGAATAAACATGCATGATGGTGCTTTTTGGAAATGTTGATCTTGCTTATATATTTCTTGGCTAAATTGTCTTAGTGAGGATAGGCCATTTGTCTTATCATAATTCCAGGACTTTAGAAAGACTCCCAGGAATTGACCAAATTATGCTGTTACATTGTGTGCATGTACAGATATATCACAATGAATTTCACTGTGTGTTTAATTATAATGCACCAATGAAAATGAAATGAAATAAAATAATAAAAGGAGTCCCAGGAAAATATTGACATAGAAAAGATGTTGGTTGCCTTCAATCAGCCTCTCTGGTGTATGTAGTTCTTAGTGAATCCTTCCGTATCCCATAACCAAATTCTAATCTTTCCCTGTTCTAGAGTCACCTCTGAGCATCTCTGAGATCCATCACAGTTGTACAGTACCAAAGCCAGGACGAGCCATACCCTAAGGCCCAGCAATTTGAAATCATCCACCAGTGATTCCAGGCCCCTGTGGGATATTTAGCTAACAAGCCTCATCACGAGGGCTCTCCATTCAAGCACACAGCTTTGAAATGCATGCTTCCCAGCACAGAATCTTAGAAAATAAACATCAATAATTTAAAACCCCTGGCAAACGTAATTACCCGAAGTAGTAGGCTTCTGTGAGCCTCACACACATCTGTGTATTTTCATTGTCAGTCAAGGTCACCTAAAAGCATTAATTAAATACTTCAGGGCAAGAGGTGCTGTGTGAGGCTATGTTCTGGGTATCAAACAGAATAAGCTCTGTGTGCCTAATTTTCTCAGCTGAAAAATAGAGATAGCAACACCTACTTCACGGGGTTATTATAAGAATTAAATAAGTTAATACATGCAGAGCTCTTAGGACAGAGCCTGGCACAGTGTGTACAATAAGATAGAAAGATGTATTAAGTGCTGTCAGCTGCCTTTTGTGAGAAAGATGGCTATTTGACCCAAATATCGATTTTTTTCCCCTAGTTGCAGAACGCTTGGTCTTTAACTTGCCACAGAGCCACATGGAATCAAGGTGATTTTCCCCAACTTCCTTTGCAGTTAGGTGTGGCCAAGGTCTTGTAGGAAGTGTCATGTGCAGCTTCCAGGAAGTATTCTTAGTGTCCTTTTCTCTTTTCTGTTTACAGATGCAACTGAATGGCTGGAGCTCCAGCCGCCATTTTGAACCTTTTCTGGGAAGTTGTGCACTGAACGGAGCCTGATGCTGCCTGGAACGGAGACCACTTGATGAAATTGCTTTAGTAGATCTGGGTTTCTCACCTACGTGGCTCTGTCATATGGGAGAAATCCATTTTTATTTTGTCTAAGCCACTGTTATTTTGGGTCTGTACTATTTGAAGTAAAAGCCAATCCTAAACGATATATCCCTTCTGATATTAAATATCTTTAAAAAATTTTAAGTGGAGCTGGCTGGAGAGGGCATTGGAATCCTAGACATATCTACTGTGGAAGATGTCTCAAGGAGATAAGTCCATGGCTGATATACATTAGTAAATAAAAAATAATTTGTACATCAGTAACTAAAAATATTTAACATGCTAGATATTTGTAATTAAAATAACAAGCTCTGGGTTTCATTTTAATCTTCTTTCTTTTTTAAAAAAATGTCCATGGCCATTCTGCATTTACCTGTGATGGTCTTGACCTTGGAAATAATGAGTGTCAAGCAGGAAGGGGTAGCAGCCTTCAAGAAAATTGAGATGGTTTCTCCCATGGAAAATGCTGTTTTGGAGTGACTGAGCATGCAGCAGTCTATGGTCTGTAAATGGCTTTTATGCAATTTGATCAAAACTCAGATGCATTTTAATCAAAAATTTTCATAGTGTACTTTGGGTTACCAAAGTACAAGCAAATAAGACAAATACATCAAAAAAAAAAAAAACCCTTCATTTTAAATGTTTCCTATTGTATCATCTATGATTTATATGCTACCATTGGGATTTTATTGGTATTTACCTTACATATTATATTTTACATTTGGTGATATAGTTGTTTTTCAAATTTTTGTTTTTTAAAAAAATCTTATTTTGCTGCAGACTCTCTTGACTGCTTACTCAATATCCATTTCCTTTTCTTCCTTGCTAATTCCAATTTTGTTCAGAACAACAATGTGCCTAAGTAAGTACCGTACTCAGTTTCCCAGATGCCAGGAAGAGAGGAGAGTCATGTGACAAAGCTTTGCCCAGTTAGAAGTGAGCCTGTGGCTGCCCAGGAGGGGTGGGGAATCTCTCCCTTCTCTGATAAAGGCAGACACCTGTGACTCACGCTGTGGGTTTCATCCTGCCTCTGAAGAGCCCCAGAGCCATTTACCTGGGCTGACAAGTACAGGGACAAAAGCCAACGTCCTGCAGAGGGTGATGGGAGAGAGCCTCCGTTTCCTAACAACACTGAGGAGATGAACGCACATTCTCCATTACCTCCAAGCTGCTTCTCGTAGACAGGAGTAATAGCCCTTCACTCTTTAAACCAATCTTACTGGGCTTCTGTTACTTGTGGCCAAAGTCATCCCTGACCAATATCCTTTCAAGCAAATAAGACAAAATAACAAGAACCCCAAAGCCCTTTCTCAATATCCCATACCTAATACATGCATAGATGAAAAATTTTGATGATTTTAATAGACGATTTTGAACTGAACATGTGTTTCTGCTGACGACCTCAGGATCCATTGAGGAACATAAAGAAGGGAAGCTAGTGTGATCCTATGCAATGCAGAGAGACTGAAGAGCTTGACCAGTGGATGAAGAAATTGGAAAATTCTCTGAATAAAAGAGAATGGAGAGAAAAGTGTTGTCCAAGAGTAGGAAGCACAAAGCCAGCCATATGCATGACCTCCCAGCTGACAAGTGCTGCCTGTCTATACTAAGTACCCAGCCAGGCTTCAGGGGCTTCCTACATAATGGTCAGCCAAGAATCACCAGATATTTTGATGCATCCACCAGGTATCCCCACCAAAGAGACCTTCACTATAATTGTGACATATAAGCTTCTCCAGGGACCCATAATTCTTCTCCAGCATAAGTAAGCTTCCTGTCACCAAGACTTTATAAAGTGTGTCCACAGGATTTCACAGGACTTCTGCAGAGAGCTCAGTGTGGTTTGAAGCTGAGTCTTTCTTGTAAATGCCAGATTTGCAGACAAATGTTGGGATAGACTCCGTCTCAAGAGAGCTTCCTGTACAAAAGTTACTGTTTCTCCTTTCTTGATAAAAACTTGGGAAATCTCTGTCTGGCCTAAAATATGGGACAAAGAGTAACTGTTATATTAAGCCAGGTGTGGTGGCACACACCTTGTAATCCCAGTGGCTCAGGAGGCTAAAACAGGAGGATCATGAGTTCAAAGTCAGCCTCAGGAAAAGTGAGGCACTAAGCAACTCAGTGAGACCCTGTCTCTAAATAAAATACAAAATAGGGCTGGGGATGTGGCTCAGTGGTCGAGTGCCTCTGAGTTCAATCCTGGTACCCTTACCCACCCCCACCCCCCCAAAAAAATCAATCAAGCAAGCACTAAAAAATAAAACAAAACCCTTTAAAACAAATCCTCCAATATGAATTTTAGAAAAACAAGATAATATGTCCAGAAAATAAAAGTAATATATGATGAAGAGGAATAATGAGAAAACTTTCAAAATTAAACACCTAGTTGCTGAAATCAAAACACCAATAGAATGTCTGAAGAACATCTGCAGAATAAAAACCTGAAGAAAGAAAAGCAGACCACTCATTTAAAGACAAGAAATATGGGAGAAAGAAGGACACAGAGAACGCAGAGAATGTTCTGGTAAGCCAGTGCACAGTAGCAGTTCCAAAGACGAAGGCGGGAAGAATTGAAGATGGGGAACAATGGCAAAACAACAGTAACCACAAAACATGAGTATCTTCCAGAACTGAGGGAGGCGCAAATCCTCAAACATGTGGGGCCTGTCACTTAATAGATAGGTTGCATAAAAAGGTTCGGGCACCTGGACAATTGTTAAATTGCAGAATGACAAAAAGAATAGGATGTGTTTAAAACATTTACTGAGAAAAAAATAGATCACTTACAAAAGACCAAAGATTAAACTGTCATTAGGCTTCTCATCAGACATTCAGGATGTTAAGAGGCAATGATCAGTGCCCTCAAAGATCTGAAAGAGAAGGCATTTTAATGAATTTCTATAGCCAGTTAGAGAGTTCATCAGTAATAAAGGCAGAATAAATAAATATACTTTCAGATTCATGAAAGGCCGTAAAGTTTCCTTTTCATACACCCTTCTTTGGAAAGACAAGGATATGCTCCAGCAAAATGTGGGAGTAAACCCAGAGAAGGAAGATCTGAGATTTAAGAAACTGTAGATTCAATCAAGAAAAACAAAGAAGAGAGGTTCCAGGAAGACAGATGTGCAAGGGCTGAAAAAATAACCAATTCAGACTTTTACAAGTGGATAGAAGGCTCCCTGAAGGGATTCCACCAGATGGGTAGAAAAATTAAGGTGTTGGAAGAACTTAATGGTTTACAAAAGGTACAGAATGTACAAGATACTAATGAGGATTAAAAAAAAAAAAAGCAATACAAGAAAATGAGGATCCAAGCTGAAGCAATTGGTCCTAACTGGCACAGAAAGTCAAAAATTTTCATGAAAAAAAAGATGAAATTGATTCCAGAAAAAGAGAGTCCATCAGAATCTCCTGGAAAAATCAAAAAGTTGTGCAAAGTGTGATGTGACCACAAAGCAAGCAAAATGTGACAAAGTCTTCAATAAATGATGGTGTCTAATATAGAGGATCCCAGTGTTGCAGTACTCATTGAGTGGAATTAGGCACATCCGTTTAGAGCTATGGTGAAGGGAATATAATAACCCTACTTGTGATGCTTGAATCTGCAGTGGATAAGTCCCTGTTAACTTTTATTTCTATTAACTCTGTACGGCCAACAGAAAGAGAGAGGTTCACATCAGCGGGAAGAACTGGAGAAAAGAATGGAGGAGCTAAGGTCCTCATCTTGCAAAGCTGGGGATCAAGGTGTACTGTCTCCAGTTGAGAAGTTTAAGCATATGTACTAAGTTGCAAAGGTGAACCAATAGAAGTACAGCCTGGTCAATTTAAATATGGAGATGAGGGTTATCAATGAAGAAAGTGAAGAAAGGGGGGCGAAGCACATCATTCAGACAGTTTCAGTAACCACCAACAGTACTAAAGGAGGCAGTGTTTAAATCAGCTATCTCTAGGGAGGTGGCTGCCAGCAGGGAGGGCGGGGGGGACCCAGTCTTTCCATTACAAGCTCTTTGTACTGTTTGATTTTTTTAGTCATATGCATACATTACTTTTATTTTAATTAAAATTCTTTCCACATAGAAATTTGCCACAGGAATTGAAACAGATTATCAAATCAATTTAAATGAACTTAAAGCAATAGATTATTTGCTGTAAAAATATTTTCATTTATTGAGAGTGTTTCCCCAAGGGAAGTGAATATTATATCAAAGAAATCAACTTCTTCATAAAGAATATTTTCCAATAGTAACAATATCCAACTTTTAATTACTTTATTTTTTAAAAAGGGGATTTCTACTGGTTAGTTGAATTCAAAGCACTCTAAGTACAACAGCAGAATTCTCAAAAGATTCTCCAGATATTTAAGTCTTACGTTCATCATGTTTTAGAAGCGAATTTAGTGACCAAAGGAATTGGTTTCTTAAAAATATAAATATGCATTTATGTAACACAGAACTAAATTAAATTTAAGTGATTCTTATTTTAAAACCATCAGCTCTGTGTGAGTTTAGAACTTCCAAGGGTTCTTTGCTATACAAGAGCGTGGCAAGAGAGGAACCTCTCCTTAGAATCCTCCCCCAGCACCTCTCCAGCTCAGCCTGTGGCCAGCCCCAGCCATGATTCAGGACTTGGCTCATGTAGGTTCCTGATGTCACTACCCTTTGTGTTCTGCTGTGTACTTCTGTGTCTCCCTATGTAGACAACAGGTACCTGTGAGATTCCTTGTGTCCAGGTTTGCACCAACTCATTCTAGCACAAAACCTCTCACCCAATAGCAGCCCTGGTAATGGTTTCTGGATGGTTCTGTCCACAACTGTCTTTGATTTTTTTTTTTTTTGCATATGCATTTGGTTCATTTAAGAAAACAATATTTGCAATAATTTGGTTCATTTAAAAAAGCATTCGTATAGAAGGATATAGACAAGGATATCTGTTTTTTTTTAAATGAGAAGAAAAATGCTTAGTTGTCAACTAGTCAAATCCCAATTCCTCCCTCTGTTGTGTTCTCACCTCACATCTCTCTCATTTCCACCTAATTAAGAGGAAAGTTTTTGAAATGATGCACAATAAGACAAAATGTGTTTGCTTATTTTACAAATATTCATAGATCACCTATGTGCCAGGTGATGGGCTTGGGTGGTAAGGATGTGACCCTGCTCACATGGAGATTAAGCCCTTGAAGGACAGAGTCGTTTCTCTGATTGAACAGAAAATTTGCTTCTGAGACTTCAAAATACAAAGAAAGAGAAACACATTATAGTAAGTTGCTTTTATTTTGTGTGATAAAATGTTTTGAAAAGACTACATTCCCCTTAGACATGTACATTGAGAAGATAAAGTGAGAGAATGCATATGATAAAAGCACAAATATTTATTACAGTCATTCATTCAGTTATCGCATAAAGAACATCAAATGACATTTCAATAGTGACTTTGCTGGGAAAACTTAAATGCACATCATGCCTGGGCACAATATAATCCTACCAAAGCCTTCTGTTATGTCCATATTCCATGGGAGGAGTAGAAACTTAATTTCAGTTGACTGGAATCTCCCTGCTCCCTTTCCCCAGAGTTTAAAATAGAAGTCAAGTTCATAATAAAATAAGAGGTGTTGCATTCCAGAGTTTGTGGACTGAGTCATCCTGATACACGTGAGAGCTCGTCTAGGGTTGCTGGGATCTTCGTGCAGTATGTAGCCACCTACACCACGGACAGACTATAAACCTGAGGATTAGAGCCAAGGTATTTAAGCAATGACCTTCAGTGAAGAAGGGCAGAGCAGAGATGATGTGGGTGCTTGGAACTCACTGCCAGTCAATGGTTCTGAGACCGAGTTTGCAAGAATACTGACAAAGTGTTCAACTCTGGTCAGACACGGACTGGTCAGTAGATGAAAGGAGAACTAAGTGTTAAACCTTGCTGGAGATTGGAGATGACACTAAATGCTTTGATGTCAAGGAGTGCATCCAGAAAGAAACATCAACAATGTAACAGAGCTGACTCCATCTTTTGTTTGGTTGCTTTTAAACCTCATTCTTTTTTCCTCTCTGCCTTACGTTCTAGGGAAGGTGGTAAGAAAGCATGGCTGTCTCTCCTTGGTTCTGGGGAGAAGTACAAACCACTCGTGGAATCCTCGACCCAGTCCCACCTCCCACCAAAAAACTCCAAGTCTGTCTCTGTTATGCTCGAATTCGGGACCCCCAAAAGACCACCAGAGACCAAGATCGATGTGAGAAGCAAAGAGGTGTTTAGCGAGCTAGCTCGGTCCTCCACGCACACACACAGCAACTGATGACGCTGAGAGGCCCCGAGCCCAGGGTTTGCAGCAGTTTTATACACTCTTTGGGGAAGGCAGGGACTTCACATACATCATAGCATCTCTTAGCAAATCATCACACACCACAGGAAAATCAAATAACAACTCTAAAACATGATTAGCACATTCACTGGCGGGAACAAGTTGGGTAGGGGTGATTGGTTACTACAAGAGGGGGATTCATTTGAACTGATTGGTTTAAGCCTAAGAGGGGTGTTCGTGCTGAACTACATGGTTTCCCAACACGTTATCAACCACCATAAACTACTGGGAGGGTCATCTGGCATCCCAGGTATTTCCCTGTCTCATGCTGATTGGTGGCTGCTAGGGGGTGACCATGGGTCCCCACCTAGCCTGACTGAGTCAGGGACACCTGGTGCAGCAGATCTCTCCTGTTATTTGTAGATAAACAACTTAGCAGGGTGGGAATGTGCCTAGGAGTGTTCTTTGGGTCTTTCCAAGGACAAAGGTCATGTCCCTTCCTTGGACAGGCTTTGCTCTGAGGTAGAGGCTGGTTTTTCATCTCTTCGCTGTCCTTCCAGGAACTCCCAAACCACCATTAGGGCTGGAAGAAAGACTCAAACAACAGAACAACCCAATTCACTGAAAAAATGAACAGTGGGAAAGGAGAAAAGAGAAGAGCAAGAAAATATACTTTAAAAAGACCACAAATATGATGGCACAAATACATCAGAAATCACAATTAGAATGAAGTCATTAAATTTCTCTTTAAACTGAAAGGAGATTTCAGAGTGAGTTTAAAAACATATTTCCTACTACTTATAGGAAATATGTAACTTTAAAAATATCAAAAATACAAATCATGAAAATGGGAAGAAAAATAAAATGATGGCAGTGATGTCATCAGGCAAAATTTAATTAAGCATGAAAATATTGAATGGAGCAAGGAGGAATGCTTTGTATGGCCTAAGTACAATAAGCCAAAGGTTGGAATGACCTTCAGCCTTTAATATTCCAAATATGATAGCTACAAAACATAAAGCAAAAACTGGTAGAAATATGAAAGAGAAAAAGACAATTTGATAACCATTATGGGATTTTCCTGAGAAAATCCATTTATGACCTGCAAATGAGACCTAGCCTTTTATGGGGTTTTGGGGGAAATGGAGATGTTAAGAGATTGGCAGATTTTTCCCAAAGTGGGAGTGTTCAGAATTGCTTCCTATTATCTGTAGAATTGCAGATAGATACTCCAGGGAGACTTTCTTGTTAGTTGATATAAAATGTGTCCATTAGAATGAAGCTGTTGTTGATTGACTGGCTTTCAGAAGCCTCTTTACTGATACAAAATTGTCACCAACCAACCAGTAGGGACACATATAAACCAGTTCTGGTGATTATTGAAGCTCTGGGCAAAGAACAATTGGTGCTTTTGCACAAGAAAAGTTTCCTTCTCAGGATCCCACCTTCAAGGAGTCTAGTCTACAGTAGTGAGGATGAGATGAGTATACAGATACCCTAAATGAAGTAGAGCAGTGTTCGATCATGAAGGCTAGGATTGAGTACCAGGATCTGGGTTTGCAGTACAGATATGTGAGATGGTAAGTCGATTAACATTTCCTGATTTAAGCTTCTAAAAACCGCCTTCAGGTTCTGGAAGCTCTAAATACTAAGCCCTGCTTAATTCATGGTGATGGATGAACATATAATAAATTACAGCCTGTAAATTGATATCAGTTAAAAATAAGACATTATCATTATGTGCTATAAGAAGAAACAACAGAAAACCTTTAAGATTAAAACCAAGAGAATCATTTCAGTCATAAAATTGGAAGAGAGAAAGTGAGTCTCATAGAAGAGATGGCAAGGTACGAGCCAGAAGAATGGCTGTATGTTACGAAGGACCCAACACACAGAGGACTAAGGTAAGGACCTTCGTGGCAAAAGCAAAGGTATAGGTGTGGAAAGCAGAAAAAATTGACTCTTGAAATGTGGGAAAATATAACAAAAATAGTAGGAAAGAAAGATAGACTATTACATCCAGGAAGCTAGACTATAGGAAGCCTTTCTTCGGTAGAAAGGTACAGTTCTGAAGAGCCTTGAACCAGGTTTACCTAGATATGTGTCTTGGGAAGACCAATTTGACCTGGTTAATGATCACAGAATGAATTGGGGGGCCAAGGTGGTGAACCTATGGTGGGGAAGCAGAAGGGAGCTATCACAATTTAAGGAAGACATTCTTGAGACCTTAGTGAAGGTGACATTGTGAGAATGGAAGGGGAGAGCAACAAAGGGAACACTGCTAAAGCAGAATCAGCAAGGTGCAGCTAAGTCTGAGAGCAAGCGTCAAAGAAGACTTCAAGACTTCAAGCACCAGTGACCAGCAAAGAGCTGTGGGAAGTCAGAAAGAGGAGAGGAGGACAGGTTCTGTGGGAACAGGAAAAGCTTGGGAGACACACACTGGGCCATGTAACTGGGACTTTCAGTCTAGAGCTTGAGAGTCTATGTACTCTGTGTGTGTGTGTGTGTGTGTGTGTGTGTGTGTGTGTGTGTATGTGTTTGTTTTAGGAGTCACTCAAGCTAACTTGACAGGTAAGTAACAGGAGGAAGTGGTGTGTGAGTAGAGAGTTTAAGCCAGAATCTTGGGGACTCGTGTTTAGGGAGGGAAGAAGGAAAATGGAGTCATGAAAACATTTGGAGGAACTTAGGAAAGTAAGAGGAGACCCAGGACCGTGCACTACAGGTAAAGCTCGGAAAGAGTAAGAGGTGAGTAACCTGGAAGTCTGCACTGAGGCAGAATGACGCAGTCTTACAAGTCAATGGTTTTAAAAGCCCACCATCTTTACAATGGAGTAGCAAGAAATGAATGCGAGTGTAGGACACCTTTCAAAGACACTTAGCAGTGAGAGTAGAATTGAAATGGGATGCAAAGATTCATTAGGCAGAGAGGAAAGAACCATGGAAAGAGGAGAGATTGAAGATGCTGGAGAAAAGAATGAAATGTAGATAAAGCAAATTTCTAGAGGGAGCAGATGTGTCACATTCTAAGGGAAGAAGGGCACTTCTTCTCAGCATTGTGAGGATGACCATTGTGATCAGGGCTGCAGAGAAGATGAGGGAAGTCAAGGAAGTAGGAATTGAGTGTCCTGATTTCCTCTAAAAGAGGTAAAGTCATGTGGGATGGTCCTTTGGTGGGGCAGTGTGGTAAGTTCAGGGAGGAAAAGGCTGAGTAGGAATGCAATTAGAACTAAATAAGAGAGAGCAGAGGTTATCAGCTACCAAACGAGGTCAAAGTTAGTATATTGTTAGCTCAAAACCAGTAAATTATAAGACAGCCGAAGTATTAGTAGTAGATGACATTAAGCCAATTGGATTGTTTTATCTAAAAACCTCAGCATCCTTGCCTGGGAGCAGGGAAAGTGATGTCACCAGGCTGGAAATCAGCAAGGTGACCCAGAAGAGGGTCAAAGGAGAAGGAGGCTTTGGGGGATGGGAAGGGCTCCCTCCACAACTTATCACAAGGTCAGGGAAGGGGTTGGGGTGAAACTAAGGAAGAAGATGAGGAAGAGCAGGAAAGGACGGAAGAGCTGGGAAATTCCCAGGGACAAGATGGAGGAACTGGGCTTGGACATCAAGGGGGAGCTCTGAGTTCAGAGTCGTGGAGGTGAAACAAAACTGCATCAATGAAGGTTCCCTGTTGGGTAATTCCTTGAGAATTGGAAACTCTTTGGACTTGAGGGTCTCCATGGGTTAAATGGTAAAACAGACATGGTACCACTGTCCTGGCACCCCTTCCTCCACAGAAAATCTTAACTAAGCTTCTCCAGAATCTTCACCATGATTGATTTTAGGACTATCAGCAAAAGAGTCTCTACAAAAGAGTTCAGTGTTGCTGAGTTCCTGTTGCTCTATTTCACTCGGCCACTGGCTTGGAAGAGATCAACACTCCAGGTGCTGAATACCCCCTTATTAGTTTTTCACAAGCATTTATCCAGTATAATAGTTTGTAGAAGTGTGTTCGCAAATGCAAAGTGTGATTAAAAAAAAAAAAAAAAGACAGATCCTTTAACAAGGCTTCGGGCTCCACGGTAATAGCTGGCAGGGGGAGGGAAAATAGGGGAGAAGAAGCTCTCCCCTTCTCAGGTGTTGTCCTTGAAGGTTAACTTGCCCAGGACAGTAAAAGGAAAAGCTGTTTTTATGTGAACTTCTGCAGACTGTAAACTTTTGAGCCCTTCCTCTTACATGCTGGGTATAAAGTTCTGAAACTGCCTGAATTTAGGGTTCAAGGGGATTGATTGATTACAGTGAAAGCTTTGCCCTCTGAACTTGGCTATAGCCAAATAAACCTGCTTCCTGTTCCTATTTGGTGTCTGTCCCCTGCAACACTAGTATATGAGAAACACACTGTTCTTGGTAAAGAGGAGGTTGTCACTAATCATAAGGAAAGTATGGGGCAAAAGGTCAGGACAAAGTACAGAGGTCATCAAGGAGGATGAGAGCTGGTCTACAAGATCAGTAGTGCTGAGTTTGGTGGCGAATGCCTGCAACCCCATCAACTGGGGAGGTCAGGGCAGGAAGTTTTCAAGTTTGAGGCCAGCATCATCAACTTAGTGAAACCCTGTCTCCAAATAAAAAAGGGCTGGGGATGTAGCTCAGTGATGAAGTGCTCCTGAGTTAAAGCTCCAGTACCTAAAAAAAAAAAAAAAAAAAAAATCAGTAGTGACTAAGAGTAATCAGAGATGACACAGCTGAGCAATAGTGATTAAAATAACTACAACTGGGCTGGGGTTGTGGCTCAGTGGTATATAGCACCCGCCTCGCATGTGAGAGGCCCTGGTTCGATCCTCAGCATCACATAAATAAATAAAATAGAGATATTGTGTTTAGTTACAACTAAAAAATAAATATTAAAAAAGAGCTATAATAATAATAATAATAATAATAATAATAATAATAATAAAATAACTACATTAATATGGTAGAACAACCTTTGGTCAGAAGGCTGTTACAGAGGAATCCTCTGTGTCCTATGTGGAGGGTTCTACTCTGTTCATGAAGGAGTAGGGAGAATGGAGATGAGCAAAGTGAGGAATTGACTTGTGAGACTTCTCTAAGATTAGACGTTGAAGAGTGCCTCCTCCATGTGGCTTCCTGATGTGTGATGTTACTCATGAAGTTTCACTTGGTTTAAGCCAACACACAGGCTTCTGCCTTTGCTGAAAGAACAGCGCAAAGGAGTCTGCATATAAGCATAACTGATCATTCACATGGGCGTGTGAGTGGACCCTTGACAACATACAACAGAGACAGGCCAAGAGAACACTGGCCTGCATCAAAGAGGGTGGAGATGCTCCCAAGGAGGAAAAAGAGCAGAAGGGGATGGCCGAAGGTGTAAGAGCCAGCTCATCTGCACAGGAAGAGCAGTCGGCAGGCCTTAGAAAGAAGGGGTACCATATAGAGGAGAGCGCAAGGATGCTTGGGATTTGAATTTCATTTGGAGAACTTGATATCTTCTTTGAAAACTAGAGTCAGTCTCCTTCTAGTTATGATACTGGCTTAGATTGCCACCATTGTGGGTAGACATAGATGACTAATAGATAACTGTATATGTAACAGTGCTGTTCAGTAGGAAATATAATGAAAGTCACTGATGTGAGTCACAAATGCCATTTTAAATTTTCTAGTAGATACGTTTCTAAAAGTCAAATGAAACTGAGAAAACTAATTTTAATGACAAATTATTTAAATCAATAAAGCCAAAACATTTCAACATATACTCAAAATTTTTAAATTATTGAGATCTCTCTCTCTCTCTCTCTCTCTCTCTCTCTCTCTCTCTCGGATAAGTCTTCAAAATCCTGTACATATTTTATCCACATAGCACAACTCAATTTTATCTAGTCATATTTCAAGTGCTCTATAGCTACTTGTGGCAGTGGCCACCATATTGGACAGCACAGGTATATAGTTTAATGCACACCTGTATCAAAAGTGCAGTGCAGATAATACGTGCCAGGGGAAATTAGGACGGGGCAGAGATTAAGAAAGTCAGAAGTTGTCAGGTTGAGGAATTCTTCATGGAATTTAGGATGGAGTTTAAAATTGGGATGAGAGGAAGAGAGATGGGAATAGACCATTCCAAGGAACAGAAAAAAAAAAAAAAAAAAAAAAACCCACCTTCAGGACATTGAGAGAGGAGAAAAGGAGGGAAAGAAAATGCAATTGTCCAACAGCAAAGGGAGCAGAGTCAGGAGTCCATCTAAGTGGCTATTTGCTGAAAGCAGCACAATTATTCCTCTCCATCTTTATGATTCTTGTTTATTTGGGCGTGGTGCCCATGCCCAAGCTTACATGTGGTTCCAAGTCCCCCACTGTGAGTGTAAGCAGCCAGGCTTGGCTGAGCCAGGTTGCACTGATAAAATGTTGTTTATAACTGGGCTTTTAATTTTCAGATTTGTTTTTTCCTCCACAGCTTTCGATCCTGCATCCAGCAGCATTTTATGAGCAACTTGGGGCGGGGGTGGGGGTCAGAAATAAAAGGAAAGAAAATGTTCTCACCAAACAAAAACAGTATTTTCAGAATTCACTCTGCTGCTTTCAGACTATTTCCATCAAACCTCTTATTCATTTTGATTTATTTTCATCCATAAGCAGACTAACGCTTCTCTATGCTTTTATTGTTCTTCAAGAATAGGCCTTCTATTGGAGGAAAATAATGTCCCTACGACCACCACTTTGCTCAATGCAGATCTTCATTAATCTGCAGCCACAGAGCAGGCTTTTAGCAGCGAGCACTTTTGATGGGAATTGAATTTGATATTGCATTATGGTTGTAGGGCGTCTCACAATAGACTGTGTTCTTTTCTGTGACTGAGCACAATCAGAGAGACCCAATTAAATAATTTGGTGCAATAATGAAGAACAAAAGAGTATGAGGGCTTAAAGTGAGGGCTTCAGCATTTGTATTCTCCCTTTTCTGTATCATGTTAATTAATTTGCCTCAAAACCAAAAGAAAGAACACAATGCGGAACAGCGGAGCTCATCTGCGACTTGTAGCCACTTTACATGCAGATTCTTCACCGAATGGACTCTCAAGAAAAGGGCAGTGTATTAGTTTCCTGGGGCTGCCATAACAAAGTGCCCCAAACTGGGTAGCTAAAGAAAAAAGAATTGTGTTCTCTGACAGTTCTGGAGGCTAGAAGTTCAAAGTCAAGGTGTCAGAGCCATCCTCCCCCTGAGACTCTGGGTACAATCCTTCCTTGCCTCTTTCCAGATTCTGGTAGTGGTGGCCCTCAATTCTTGGCATTGCCTGCCTCCACTGGTCCCTCCAGTCTCTGCTGCTGTCCTCACCTGACCTGTGTGTCTCCAGGTCTTCATCTTCCTCTGGGTGCCTCCTCTTTTAAGGATAGCAGACCTATTGGAGTAGGGCTCTTCCTAGTGACCTCAGCTTAGCTTAGTCACATCTGCAAAGTCCCTATTTTCTTTTTGTATTTTAAAAAATGTTTTTACTAGTGTATTTTTAATTAGTAAATTACATTATTTTCATTTCTATTACATTGACATGTTAAAATAAGCTTCACTAGACTGATTAATTTGGTGAAAAATACATATAGAAATGGATGAAATGATAATGATAGGGATTCCAAAGAAATAAAACCTAAAAGAGTCTGTGCCACTTCTATTTGGAATTATGATCTCTCGTACACTAAGTTCAATTTGATTCCTTCATAAACAGCATATCATCTACATCATCTAGTGAGTTTGTATGAGACTATGACATATGGCATTGAAATAATATAGATATATCTAAGTTCTAATCAGATTGAAGGGTATGCAATGTCCATATTAAATATGTTCAATTAAATACGGAAATAAGCCAACAGACTCAGATATTAAAAAAAAAGAATGAAACCAGATGTCTACAAAGTCTGCAAATTCATAAAGAAATAAATGCAAATACAAAACTTATCCTAACATAGCATCATTCTGATTTTTCCAAAGAGGCATAATTTCTTAGTTTTACCATGTCAATTTCTTTCTTTCTTTTTTTATTTATATATGATAGTGGGATGCATTACAATTCTTGTCCTACTTTTAAATAAGATCACATTCCAGGTGCCAGTTGTGAGGACTTCAGTGTATCCCTGGGGGGTGGACGGGAGCACAATTTAATCAGTAACGACCAATCTATTCATTTTCATATAAGGATGAAAGTTGTTATTTGTGCTAGCTCTGAATGTTTCCTCACCTGGTCCAGGTGACACTTGCAGTCACTACTGCCTGAGAAGTTGAAGAGCACTGGAATTCCACAAAAGCATCTCATAGCAAATAATGTGACTTTACAATATAAGTGAGGAGGGGAAATGAATAGAGTAAGCCTTCTAAGAGATAATGACCTGGTTATTATAGACCAGGTCACTATAGAGATAATGAACACCACCAGAAACCTTGACCCTCAACACTTCATCTGAGGCACATTAGAATGGTCCTTGCAGCCATCTATGGTGGCTCAGGCCTGAAATACCAGCTACTTGGGAGGCTGAGGCAGGAAGATCACAAGTTCAAGGCCAGCCTCAATATGTAGTGAAGCCCTAAGCAACTTAGAGAGACCCTGTCTTCAAATAAATAAAAAAAGATGGGCTGGGGATGTAGCTCGGTGTCAAGAGTGCACCTGGGCTCAACCCCGAGTCCTGCAAAAGAATGATCCTGGTTCCTGCATTGGGTGCTTCTGGGCCCAGAAGCTGGGTGGTGTCTTTGACCTTGATGCACTCACTCATCATCTCCTGTCCTGACCCATGACTACAATGTATCCCTTTTCAAGGCTTGTCCCAGGTTTCTGCAAAACCCAATAAAATACAGACCTGGAAAAGGATGGTGCTAATGGATGCAGATGTGGAGTTGCTTATGTCTGTCAATCTGTACCAAGCAATCCATTAGACGAACTTCCCTTTTTACCTGGGACCTAAACAAGTGGCATCTCTTTGTATATCTGCCCCAGGAGTGTATATTTCTAAAACTTAGCTAAATTGATGGCCATTATATATGTTGGCAGTGAGGGATGAATGATGGTGACAGGGTCATGTGTTGGTAAAGGCCCTCTTCAGGGTTGAAGATGGCCAGCATCTCATGGTGTCCTCCCAGGGCAGTAAAAGGTTGAGAGAGCTCTCTGGGGTCCCTTTTATGGGACTTAATTAGCTCTCAAAGTTCCTGCCTCCTAAAACCCTCATTTTGGACATTAAGGTGAATGTGACTGGGGGGGAGGGGGGTGGGAGACACATTCAGTCCAGAACACTCACCAAAATGGAATTATACATATTTCCCCTTTTATATCTGACTTAGTTCACTTAGCAAAATGCTATCATTTCACCAATTGTTGTAGCATGTATCTGAACCTCATTCCTTTTAAGGCAAAATAATATTCCTGTGCATACATAGCACATTTTGTTCATCTGCTTGTCTGTTCCTGGACATTCAGGTTGTTTCTGCCTTTTGGCTTTTGTGAATGATGCTGCTATGGAGGCGGCAAACCTTCTGTTTGGTTTCCTGCTTTCTGCTCTTTTGAGTATTTACTTAGAAGTGAATTGTCATATCATACGGTAATTCTACATTTAATTTTTTGAAGAACTTTCAACCTGTTTTCAATAGTGGCTGCACCATTTTACATCCCCATTAGAAGTGCACAGGGTTTTCAATCTATCCACATCCTCACCAACACTTGTGATTTTCTGCTTTTCCTCTTTTAATATAGCTACCTTAATGGCACAAAGTGGTGTGTCTCACTGTAGTTTTGGTGTGTGTCTGTTTAGTTGGATTGTTCACAACAATGCCAGCAGAGTATTATTCCCCTGACTTTTGTGACAGGAAACTGAGTCTGGGAATCTGTCCAAGGTAATAGGAATAGACAGTGGTGTGGCAGGACAGGATGTGAGGCCATGACGTCTGTAAGTACGTGTGGAAGTGTCCTTTGGCCCTAATTTGCTTACACTGAGGTTAGATTGCTTAGTACCAGATGGGGGGTGGGGTGGGGTGGGGTGGGGGTGGTTGGGTCGGGGATGCTGACATTTCTGTGGCTTTTCTCAAAATATGGCAGCATCATGTTCCCATCAGAGTTCCAGATTTTTCTCCCCCATGTCACCCAAAATTTTGATCATATCACCAAGGGCCTTAGCAATAGCTCCTAAAAGCAAGGACTCATAGATCTCATGAAAAACTGTGGTATATATGTGTATTAAGAATTGTAATGCAAAAAAAAGAGTACATGTTTAATGGCATAATTTTGGCGAGAACATACTTTATATACAGAGTTACAAAAAACTGAGCTGTAAATGGGTAATAATGAGTGTAAGGCATTCCATTATTGTTATGTATGTAAAAAATAAATAAATAAATTTTAAAAAAAGAAAAAAAAAAAGATCTCATGGTTGGGCTCCTGGGGACACGCTTGTGAGGGTCGCTTTTTAACATGGACTCCCCTTTTCCCCGGGACACAAACTCGATTCTCCCAGCCCATAGAAGGTAAGGCAACAACAGGTGACCCTACAATTATTAAGACTACAAGTAACAATAAATGTTGGCCAGGATGTGGGGGAAAAGGTACACTCATACATTGCTGGTGGGACGGCAAATTGGTGCAATCACTGTGGAAGCAGTACGGAGATTCCTTAGAAAACTTGGAATGGAACCACCATTTGACCCAGCTGTCCCACTCCTCAGTTTATACCCAAAGGCCTTAAAATCAGCATACTACAATGACACAGCCACATCAATGTTTATAGCACCTCAATTCACATAGTCAAACTATGGAACCAACTTAGGTGCCCTTCAACAGATGAATGGGTAAAGAAAATGTGGTATGTATATACACAATAGATTATTATTCAGCCACAATGAAGAATGAAATAATAGCATTTTCAGATAAGTGAATGGAACTGGAGAATATCATGCTAAGTGAAATAAGCCAGTTTCCCCAAACCAAAGGCAGAACATTCTTTCTAACATGTGGATGCTAACCCATAACAAGGGAGGGGAAGATTAGAATTTCACTGGACTAGACAAAGCGAAAGAAAGGAAGGGAGGGGAGATGGAAATAGGAAAGACAGTAGAATGAATTGGACACAATTGTCCTATCTTTATCATGAGTACACAACCAATGTAACTCCACATCATATACAGCAATAATAATGGGATCCTAATTGGAACAAATTATTCTATGTGTGTATAATATGTCAAAATACACCCTACTCTCATGTATATCTAGAGAGAACAACAACAAAAACCCAACAGGTGGTCCTAGGTGGCCAACCCCTCAGCAATGAACAGTCATCTTACCTTCAGTCATCTTTCCTTCCAGGGCAAGGGCCGGCAGGGGGGCAGAGTTTGGAGAGAGGAAAGGCTGGGCTGCACCAAGCCTCTGAAGTTCCCAAAGAGGCACTCCCTGGAGCACGGTGTTCTCCTTCCTCTTCTGGAGAGAGAATGGAAACATTGATGGAGATATTCTTTGTAGCTAAAAGCATCAGATAATGAAATACCTATATATTTTGTATTTTCACATTTTGAAAAATATACAAACACAATCAAAGTTCCTTTGAAGCCCATTAACAAAAGAAGATTTAATAATGAAGACAATGGCTGTGGGAACCTGCCTGTGTGGTAGTGGAAGAGGAGTTTCTCCCATTCCCAAGTTACACCGGTCTTTGAGTGGAGAGAGGAACTCCTGCTCCCCAGTTAGCCTAGGCAATTGCCCTGGAATTGGAAGGGGTGACCTAGAATAGAATACCAGGCATCTAACGTGAAGTTAGAGAGCATCACAGTGTAGAATGTTATTAAGCTTTGGTTCTTAGATTCACAGAGTGGGAAAAAAGAAGAAGAACTTTAAAAGCTATGTGCATGAGATCGGAAGGCAGGTATATGGAGGTTGGTGGGAGGGAGAAGCCGGGAGTGGACCAGTGTGGTTTAGATCCTTGTGCTTTCCTGAGAAGGTCAGGTTGTCTTTCTGTCTCACTTTACAAGCTAAATTGGAGGGAATAATCAAGTCTCCCATTTAGAAAGATTTCTCTATGCCACCAACTCTTCCTGTCAACTGGGTACCAAGAGCATCCGCTTCTGTGAACATTTACCTTAGAGTTGCTGTCCTTGAACTTTAAGGTGAAATGATTACCTTATACTACGGATATCTCTATGCTCTGGTCACTTTGCATAAAGGATAGTTTCAATATCTCACTTCCATTTCATATGAGTTATAGGACATGAGTCCTTCCTCATCCATACCCAGTCATTTCCTAAGGTGCTCAAAACTTGATTATGACCTTGCTCATCTCAATGAGCTCCCTGGGATCACACTTTTGACACCATGCCTCTGTGACAGTGTGGTGAGTCAGTAACTGAGGTAGAGCCAGAGGCTACCCTTGGGGTCCCCTGGCCAAGTTACTTTACTTGACTCTATTAGTTGTTATGATGGGAAGCCACGGATGAGATAAGCCTTTGTTACTGTACCAGCTCATTTGAAAAGATTTGTACATTGCCATTATTGGTGCTGCCCATTCTGGTGGCTCTCTGGGCCATATTGAAATAAACCAGGCATACTTGTGTGACATTGCATTTCTGATTCCTTCATAAGAGGAGGGAGACAGGTGAACACAGAATAAAAAGGGTTTGCTCAGGTCTTCTTAAATGCCTATAATAAGTTGGTGGAGTGGTGGTGCTGGTGGGGTAGGCAGAAAAGAGAGGGGAGGGGGAAGAAGTGGAGGTACAGCTCTGCATTTCCCCATATTCTCAATTAATTCAGGCTAAAAGCATCACTCTTATTCAGCAGCAGTTAAAATAGGCTGTGATGAGTGCATGACAATTTCCAGCTAAACTAGAGGATAATTAGAAATGCCCTGTAGCAGGCAAGTCAGTGCTTCAATTTATTTGCTGTTTATTACCAAGTCCCTGCCCCTTGGGTGTAATGACTGTAAAACCGCGCCGGCAGCTTCCCTGGGTTTGATTTAGTGCCGTAAATGGTGCTCAGAGAGTAGATTAAGCTGGAATGTGATCAAACCTTATTTGCAATCCGATTATACAAACTGCCTCTTGCACTGACCAGATTGAAGTAATTTCCCTATAGAAACGTTACCCTCACTTTGGTGTAAAAATGATTAACATTTCCTGACTGTAGGTCAGCCTTTCACTGCCACTGTAATCCTTTATCAGGCAATATGCCCATCTTTCTCTTAGGTTTGTCTTGTTCACGTCTTGCGTGGTATTTAACCAAGGCATGGCATCTCAACCTAATTTTTTAAAAAATTTAAGTAACCTCTCGGGCTCTCAATGATGAATGATGATGATAAACACACACTCTGGAAGAAGGGGATTAATAGCGTTATTTTCTTCCGGTTTGATTGTTCAACATTATTGACTTGCTTAATGATCTAATGGAGAACTCTTACAGACCTCAGAAGAAATTCCCCTCTCTGCTTGGCAAGAGCGGTGGAGGTACTTAGAGACGCGCATCTTTAACCTCATATGGGTTGATTTATGGGGACCAATATCAATCACGGTGCCACCCTTCAAAAAGTATTTAAATACCAAGGGCTACTACTAATCCTTCCTCTTTTAAATAATCATCCTCATAGGGCGTCTGGGTTCCAGCAACCTTCCCCTCCCTCTCCCATATCAGAATTCCTGGCTGTGAAAGCAGTTTTCATACAATTAGCCCCTGGTAATGAAACGCCACCAACTCCATGCTAAACACTGAAACCAAACCCTTGGCTCCTAACATATTTTTGTGACAATCAAAGAAAATATTTGAGTCTGAAATTCATTATCATAGCCTAACTCCAATACCCGCAATAACATGTTTTGTTGTACAACATATTTAAGCTGATTTTCTTCAGACATTTTTGGCCTTAACTCTTTAGAAACCATATGTGCTCTGTAAATGTTCCCAGGCTTCGGCTACATGGTTGACAAATGTAGACCAGCAGAGGCTCATTGTCTCAGTGAGTATTCCTAAGTGATTTAAAGATGGAGATGGCCTGAATCCGAAAGGGCCACATTTAGATAATTCTTTGTGTATATATATATTTTGTTGTTGTTGTTGTTGAAATGTACATGATAGATCAATTGCATCTAAAGTCTGCGCAGATTGGAGGAGGAGACTATTTTTTGTATTTTCTTCACGCCAGAACAGACTCTGTATTTCTTAAGGTCAGGAAGCTTCTGGGTAAAAATAAAACGAAACAACAACAATGTAATTTTTAGGTGCGTTACTGATTTTATTTGGAATTTCGGCCCATGGAGTGTATAGGAAATGACCTCAGACATTTGGATCCAAAGCTCCAGGAACAGGGCCATACATTCTTTTCTTTCCAGGAATCAGGGAACACTTTGGAGCCAAGATGTACAATACGTTAGGGCTACATTTGACCCTTTCCGAAGGATATGAGGATTTACACAATGGCCAGAGTTTACCAATTAGAAGTCAGAAAAGGGGTAACAAAAAAATAAATCTTATTGTTTGATCATCTCCTTTTATAGCAATGATTTATTCAGATAGATATCAGGTCTATCGAAAGCCATAAAATATGTTCTTCATGGATTTTTGTTGTTACAAAAGCAAAACTCTTTTTTTTTAAATAAAGATTGAGAAAACCACAATGAAATTAAAATAAAAATCTTGAACATATTAATGCTCCACCAAAAAGTTCTACCTAGAGCTTTTAGAAACAACAACAAATAAACAAACAACCCTAAAATCAAACAAATCTCAATGCTGCCTCCTCTGTTCATTTGCTTTTGGGTTCTGACCACAGAACACAGAGATGAGAGCAGGACCCACCTGATTCTGTTGCATGGGGCCTGCTCGTCCAACCCTCAGAGCCTTCAGCTGAACAAAGATGAATTGTCTCTCTACCAGTCGATCTCCTGGTAAGAGGCACAGGAGAGCCTCAGAGGTGGGAGTATCTGGGTGCCCTCTGTGCCCAGAGACTAATTGCTAGTCCTGGGGGCAAGGAGAAAGTGGAGTCTGCCCTGGTGAGCCTGCATTGCAGCCCTGCCTGGGGCTTGCCTCTCATTTGGTAGTGTCCTGAGCCCTGGAGGGATGAGGCTATTGAGTGGCCATCCCGCCTAATGGAGCAGATGTGGTTTCTGGAGAACCTGGGGGCAAGCAAGCGTTAGTACAGAGCCCATCACCAACACATGAGAACAGGAGCCAGGCCTGTTCTCCTTACCTTGGCCTTTCTTGGCCTAGCCTGGTCTTCCTAGGAGCCTTCGAAAGAGCCGTCTTTGAATGGCCAGATTTTCTCTTTTTTGACACTCAGTATCTGCAACTTTTGCTAATGTGAAATTTTCAAGTAAAGAGGATGCTAATTTGTAAGAGCAGGAAAAGAAAATGAATGCATGCCAAGGAGAATCCAGGGGACAGAACGGTTAACAACTCATTTCAGAGGCGCTCGGAATATGTAGAATGTTTTCCGTGCATTTATTCTTAAATTATCCCACCTTCAGGGAAAAATGCAAGGTTGGGACAAGATGTGAAATTTATCTCCAATGTGACAGCTCTGAAACTGTCTTACGAGCAATGCTTTGTTGGCACAAATAAAATATTTTCACATTGAATATAAAGGACAGGGTCTGTTTCCACTTGTGCCCCAGGTCCCCAAGGTCTTCCTGTTTCGTGTTATGCATTTTTACAAAGTGTGCTGACTGGCTAATTTTGTAGTGCCATGTATAAAATAAGTAGCATATGTATTATTTCCAACCTATAAACTCTTGTATTCAAATATCATAAAAATCACTGATTTGGGAAGTATGCATATTAATGGTGTTTATTTTCTATTTTTCGTGCTTTCCAACTAAGAAAATGGACTGGAGCTTGTGATCCACAAAAGTGACTTACCTATTGCTTTAGGAAGATGGCGTCTTTTGATTAAAACTTTAAAAAATAATTATTGAATTAGAAAATGAATTATTTTGAAAATACACAAAGTTGTGAGCCTTGTTACATATATTGTGACATTAGAGTTGTAACCTCTTGTCTTGGCCCTGCAGCTGTACTCTTATATAACTATCAAAATGATATTTAAGTGATTGTTTTCACTTTTCAAAATACTACCCCTGTTGGCCTGCCCTTGAACTTGACAGTGCAACTGTATGCATGAAGCACCAACTTTCACAAGTTTCTTACAAGCTCCAAGGAAGATACAGAACTCACAGCCAGTCTGGCACCTGAGATGCATTTATCTGTGACTTTGTGGATAACTCTGGTTTCTCAATAGTTGCTGCTGACACCAGAACAAGTAGACTTTTTTTTTTTTTTTTTTTTTTTTTTAGTAGTTTTCTCTGGTATAAAAAGTTTAGTTTTCATTCCTAGTAGTTTGAAAGTTCATGGCACAGATTCATTACTGAATAAAGTAGGGGTAGCCTTACTACAAAACCCAGCAGGAACTATTCCCTGTTCCCTCCTCCTCTTCCTTCTTTCCTCCATCCTTTTCTGCTCTATGGATCCTATCTGGATCGATCTGAATATGTTAAATCTGCTATGCATAAAACAAATTAGACCCACCTATTTATAAAACAGCAGACAAAAGGAACAAAGAGAAATAGTGAGATTTAGACACAAGTTTTTAGGGTCCAAGACTTAGGAATTAAAAAGAAAAGTGAAGGCAGGACTCCAGGTGCTGCTTGTGCAATGCTTTTTGCATACACATTACAGCAACGGTGTGGACAGTAGAAGGCAAATTCTTAACAGTACAGAAATTCAAACCCACATTTTCCGACTCCCATTGTACATTACAGTCATTCATTGAATAAAGTTGGTTTGGTCAGTGGAGGACCACGTACCTGGCAGTGGCTATGCTGTAGAGTCTAGGTGTGTACTAGGCGTGCTTTAAGACCCAGGTTTGTGCAAGTGCAACTGTGATGCTTGCATAATGACAAAATCACCCAATGACACATTTCTCAGAACTTGCCCTGTGGTTAAACAGTGCAGGACTGGCCTTGTGGTGATGGCCATTCAAGCCAGCACCTGGTGTTTTTTTAAAAAACAGCAGAGGGGGGCTGGGGATGTGGCTCAAGTGGTAGCGTGCTTGCCTGGAATGCGTGCGGCCCAGGTTCGATCCTCAGCACCACATACAGACAAAGATGTTGTGTCCGCCAAGAACTAAAAAATAAATATTAAGAAAAATAATAATAATAAAAAAAAAACAGCAGAGGCTATTTACATAGAAGGTTGTCTAATGTGTCACTAAATGTAGGGTTCTCGGAAGCACTGGAATTAGGCTCATCTTTCTTAAAATGGAAGGCTTTTTCAGGTGTGACCTCCCCAACCCTGCCTCACATCTCACAGGGTTGTGTGATGCTTCCTGGAACCTGAGGATTTCCACGTGGCTTTTCTTTTGCTGCCTCTTTTCAATCTCAAGCCACACACTATGGTTTGTATGTGCGTGTGATAGATGTATGTGTGCATTTGGCTCCAATTCTGTGGCTCTTTTTGATATTTCTGCAGCTGTCACGTTTTAATCACGCTGAAGAACCTTTGTAATGGCTCTGGATGACTGCATTGCTAAATCTCCCTCTTGTCTGAAAACCTGGTTCCTTTGTGGTGAGGATGCTGCTGACATGACTGGAGAATGGCTGCTTCTGTGGTGGTTTCTGCCTGGGTTTTGGGGATCTTTCCTCATTATTTTACCAATAGGGAAATTGAGGTGGTTAAACCCATGCCAGGAACCGAATCCAAACATCATCCTGATTTGTTCTGTTTGTTTAATGTACCTCTTTAACAACCAGGAAATTTTAAGACTTCCTGATATTGTGACTAATGGGTTCATTTGGCAAGCTGGGACAAGATTCAATTTTTGAAGTAAAGTGATAGGCACCAGATGATGTGGCACATACAGCATCCCACTTAAAATTTAGGGGCCAAATTCATAATAAGCAAGGTGCCATCCATTTGGGTTAATGCCTTGCATATAGCTTTATGGGGCACTTGTCAGGCAGGGGCACAATAATGGCAAACTATGCCTTTTATTTTAAATTAGATTGGTGTGATTTGGCAGTATGGGAGGGAGAGAACTGGCCTCATCCTGGTATAGCCCGTTCTGAGGGATAGCCTGGCCCACAAACAAGGACATGTAGAGGAGACAATATTCAGTGTGGGGGGACGCATGCATCTCCCATTGGAATAGCCCAGTCATTCCAGGGCTGCAAGAGGTGCCTGGATGGGCCCCCAGAGTTCCGAAGCTGCAGTTGCAGGTAGACAGCCTCGTCTTGTCCTGCATATTGATAGCCACTAAAGCTGGCCCACTGCTATCCAGCAATGCAGAGCTGCAGAAGGCCCGAGAGCAGCCGGCATCGCTGACGTTCCCACACAGTGCTGACCTGACTCCTGTCTGCCAGCTGCTTCCTCAGGACGTGGCAGCAGCCCCTCTCCCCTGGACCGCCCAGCCAAGATAGCACACATGCCTCCATTCACGGGCCCTAGCTGCATCCACCAACCCAAATCCTGCAAATGCATCCAAAAGCTACAGAATAAAGTCCCTACATACGAATGGTCCAGATTGACTTGGTTTCCTGCAGTCACAGCCCTGAGAAGTCTTCTTCAGGTCATGCAAGCTAGCACTCTCACTTTTAAGAGGGGAAAACTGGACCCTGTTCACTGGCTGATCAGAAGTCATAATATTGGTTTGTGGCAGAATCAGGTTTGGCATCCACATCTTCTGGTCCTTTTGATCTCTTTATTGCTTGCCGGGTTTCCTGAGGTAAGCTTGGAACATTAATTCAAAACATATTTCTTCTCCTTTAAATGCTAAATCTATAGAGAACCACATCTTCTATCTCTTTGTCCCTAGCACTGAGCACAGAGTTAATTACACTTGATTGTTTATTCAGAAACAATTTATTGAGCCCCTATATATGTGTGTGTGTGTGTGTGTATTTTTTTTTTTTTTTTTGAGACAGTGTCTCCCTATGTTGCCCAGGTTGGTCTCCAACTCCTGGGCTCATGTGATTTTCCTACCTCCACCTCCCAAATAGCTGGAATGATAGGCATGCACCAAAGCACCTGGTTAATAATTAATTTTTAAATGAATAAAATGATATAGATCACTTTTTTTTTTACCTGTCCAAAGTACAGGCAAGCCATCCAGAGCACCAGGTATTGACTGGCAGATTGGCAAAATAAAAATAAAACTTGAAGTCAAAAATATTTAACTCTACTAATAGAGTCTATCCTTGGTTCTTTCTAGAAATTGATGTTGATGGGCCACCAAACAAATGACATAAGACTGCTTTGTCATATAACTGACTTTCTAGTGCTTAACTTTGAAATAGAATGTTTTAGGTTTACACCATTTTTCAGCTTATCTGGCATCTTCTGTAATGATATTGGTTAGGAAGGGAGTCGGCGATAACTCAGAAGGTTGCTGACTGTTGGATGAAGGCAACCTGGAATTCAGAATAAAAATGATGTGGGTGGCCTGGGGAAATGGATGACATTTGTTACATTTGGTAATTGTTCTGAATTTAGTTCTTTCTGATAATAGTTATGTCCTGGGCATATGGGGTTCCTAAATGGATCACTAGCAACAGCCCAAAGTCCCTTGATCTTCCATTGTGTAGCTGGTCTCTCTTCTCAACCAAGAACAGGAACTGGGCTAGCAGGAGACTCAGTCTGATGAGCTCTGGGTGGAATGGGCAGCGGGATTGGGCCATGTGTGCAGGTTAATGTGATACTGTAGAGGTGCACTTAACAGGGGACATACGGTCTCCACCAGAGGGTGGTGGGAAAACCAAAGAATCCTACAAACTCACCAGGGACCCAGTGCTTGATCAGATTCCAAATACTTCTAGATATTTTGTTTGTATTAAACATGGAAGGTACCGAAACTGCCTTTTCTTTTAAAAACCTATTTCAGGGCTATTTCTTATTAGCTTCATGGACTTTAAAAGAATAGAATGGGCCTAGGAAAAAAAAATTAAGAAATTAGTCCTACAAAGCTTTGTTCCTGGTGCTCCAGGCACCCAGTAGGGTCTCCCCAGCCCCAGTAAGGATCATACATTCTTCCTTCTGTGGAGTGGCAGCATGTATAAGGTGGCGACTGAGGATGCAGCTCCTCTTCTGGCTAGCTCATGTGTTCCTTCAGGAGATTCTCTGAGGCCCCACCCATGGGAAGATATTACCTAAGGGGGTTACTTACAGTCGTGGGGCTTGGCGAACTCCTCGAGCCTCAGAGCACACTCCAGAGATCACAGCGAACTAATATACAGAGACACCCCCAGTGCAGTAGATTGTTCACTCTGATGATGGACGATGACACACATGTGAACGTATGTCTGTCCAACTATGGGCATGTACACACATGTGTTTCTTGGGACAATACAACTGACATGGTTTTGACGTGAAATATCCTGAATGTGAAGCAATCCTAATCTCCAAGGCTTTGTTGAGATGGCTGCTCCTTTGTGGGCTGGGGAGAGAACTTTTTGGGTCCCTCTGCATTTACACATGCTTCTATATTGCATTCCTGCTGTGGGCCAGGTGGTTGAAAGAGGGGAACCTCTGGTGTAAATGGCTATTTCTTCCCCATAGGCTGGAACTTGCTTCCTGCTCCAACCCACTCCTTTGCTTACACCCAGAATCAGGGCTCTTTAGGAGCTTTGAACATGGGATCCAGCCGGAAGTCACACTGAGCTGCCCAGCCATGGGGTATGTGGTGAGGGAGGCAGCTATCTTCCCCCTGCCCACCCAGGGCACTTGGGCTACTTCTAACCATCAGCCAGGCTCTTATGGCCTCCAATGCCTTGCGCCCTTTTCATAAAACTGAATCCACTGGCCAGCCAGTCCCAGGGAAATGATTCTAAAAAGTAGGTTGCAAGCTTTTCCATTAGGAGTACATTATATGGGTAAGTTACTTAGAAAACTGCCAAACTCCATTTTGGCCTTGTTTTGTAAATTTCTGAGAATAAAAGGCTGTCTATATTCTCTCTGGTTGAAACTCAAAAGCAGTTTTATGAAGGGAACAGTCTGTGGACAAGGAAATTGCACACAACAATTTGGGGCAGCATTTTCTTATATTTCTGCTAGTTCTCTGATAAATTGCACAGCCCTGAAATTATTGGGAAATAGAAAATAACAGGAATCAACTTTTCCCTGTAAGGTGAATTTTAAAATATCCACCCCAATGTAAGCAAACCAGGCCAAAATCTCCATTGGTATAGTTAAGAGACTCATTGTAAACTCATCTAAAAGATGCTGAAGGTCATTGTCCAGGCATAAAGAATAAGTTTTAGTAAATAATTAAAGTTGTCTTGACTTTTTCTGAAATTATAAATGTTGGACACATTTGAGTTTCTTCTTCCATTTTATCCTGTTGAGTTTTCAATTCTGATTAAAATATTCCTAGGGGGCTGGGGTTGTGGCTCAGTGGTAGAGCACTTGTCTGCATGTGTGAGGCACTGGGTTCAATCCTCGGCACCACATGTAAATAAAAATAAAGATATTGTGTCCACCTAAAACTAGAGAATATTTTTTTAATATTTATGAGATAGTCTCTTTATGCGACTATCCTATAATAATATTCAATCATTTTCTTAAACATCAAAAAAGTTTCTTAAAATGTTTGCTCTAGCTCATAAAATTTTAAAATTAAAATGATATACTATTATTTGAGGGACCTAATAAGCTAAGATTTAAAATGTTAACACTCAGTATAAATGTTGTGAAATGAAAACACAGATGTATGAATGTTGTTTTGTAAATTTCTGAGAAGAAAAGGCTATCTATATTCTCTCTGTCTGAAACTCAAAAGCAGGTTTTTTTATGTAATTTTTTTTATTTACATATAACAGCAGAATGCATTACAATTCTCATTACATATGTAGAGCACAATTTTTCATATCTCTGGTTGTATACATAGTATATTCACACCAATTTGTGTCTTCATACATGTACTTTGGATCGTAATGATCATCATATTTCACCATCATTAATTACCCCATGCCCCCTCCCTTCCCCTCCCACCCCTCAGCCCTATCTAAAGTTCATCTATTCCTCCATGGTACAGCATTTGCCTAGCACATGTGACACAGTGGGCTCAATTCTCAGCACTGCATATAAATAAATAAAACATTGACAACTAAAAAAAAAAAATATATATATATATATATATATAAATTACCCATACTTTTTCCACTCTAAGGATGGTATCTTTGGGTGAACTCTAGTTCTTAAATTTCAAATGAAGTCCTAATTATTGTTTTCCTTCATGTTCTATTTAAGAAACTGATGATTCTCCAAAATTAAGACTTTCTTCTATGTGATCTTCCAACAGTTTTTAATTTTCCCACTTACCTTTAACATCAGCTGGCTTTGAATCCTGCATATGGAGTGAGGTGGGTATTAAGAATCCACTTGTCCATGCAGACATTCGGTCATTGACTCGGATTCTGCTCACTCTTGACTGTTTGCCTTGTGGCTTTTATTTGCTTCCATTTCTGGTTCTCAGTCACTCTCCTTTGTCAATTTTGAATTCTTCCCTCTCTGCCTTGGGTCTATTAATCACTGCCCCTGTATAAAATATCTCTTTTGGACAGATTTTTGTTAGCAGGTGGGGAGTCTTGCCATAGTTGAGACAGATGAACACAGGAATGTCAGATGTAGGGGCAGCTGGCTGAGGGCTGGCTGGGAACTCTGCACTACCTCTGCAACATTCCTATAAGCCTAGAACTGTTCTAAAATTAAAAGTACACTCCAAAATTAAATTAAATTAAGAATCCAGCTAACATCCAAGTACAAAAGTGTCCTCCATTAGAAGGTTTGAATGCAAAGGTGAATACACATCTATTTTTAAGGGTTTTTTTCCTTCCCCCATGAAAAGCCTTATTCAGTGTAATGGTAAGTACTTGATTCTGCATCACAGTGTCCATAAAGCTTATTTATGGTCACACTTACATCATGGGACACTCAGAATCACTTGTTCAGAACAAAGTTCCTGCCTCATGGCATCATCAGCATGTCTGTAGCCAGCAGCCCCGTGGGGTTGAGAATGATCACACAGAGCCAACAAGCATGGGCCCTTCCAGTAGCCATCCTGAGCTGGAGATTTGCTTCAATCATATCATGACCTGCAGCTTCCTTACTGAAGTACATTGTTATCCAGATACTTCTTGTAATGCTCAGGTTTCCAACACCACCACTTTCTCCAGTAATTAATGAAGATTTAATTATTGCAATCTAGTAGTAATTAAATTCTTCCACTAGGGTAGGCCCTGGACAAGGCATGAAGTATCCAGTCACAGAGCATGTCCAGGAGGCCAAGTATAAGCACTCTCAAGATAAGCACATTGCAATATCATTTTGTTTCTTAAGTACCAAGAACTCACTTTGTCTTACAAATATTTGGTGGTGGTGGTGGCATCTGAGATGTAGGTTGGCTGTACCATGCAACAGGAAAAGCAGAGGCTTTGGAGTTAGACAGATGTGGGTTTTAATTCCAGCTCCTGCATTACCTGGCCCTGGGCAAGTTACTTAGTCTCACTTGCCTTATCTGGAAATGAAGGTGCTACTGTTTCTCTGAAGTACTTCTGCCACCAGTGGGAACAAATGTGAAGTGCTTTCTTAAGATTATTTCCCCATGCACCAAGCACATGGAGGTTCACGTGGATGCCTACATGTGAACAAAACAAACAAAACAACAAAAAAACCCAGTATTCTCTTTAGGAACTCTCAATTTACAAGACAAAGATGGTCATGCAAAAAAGAGTAATGTCAACCCAGTATACGCAGTGGAGGAAGAAACCATCTCTGAGTGACTTCTCAATGCCACCTTGATTCAAGTCACTGTCATTGCAATGGATATGGCTAAGAGGAAAAACATAGTAACATATTGTGATCCATTCACTAATAATTGAACATGGTGGCCTGAGGATGTAGCTCAGTGGTAGAGTGCACAGCATGTGCAAAACCCTGGGTTTAATCACCAGTACTGCCAAAATAATAAATTGAACATGGAGTTAGGTGTTTGAGCAAAGAACTGACATCATGGACTCATGATTCTGAGATAATGGTCCAAAGTGGAAATCCAGTCCAAAGACACATCCTAAAAGATGCATCCAAAAGAGAACATT
This sequence comes from Callospermophilus lateralis, assembly GCF_048772815.1. Taxonomy (NCBI): domain Eukaryota; kingdom Metazoa; phylum Chordata; class Mammalia; order Rodentia; family Sciuridae; genus Callospermophilus; species Callospermophilus lateralis. The sequence continues at coordinate 96,751,709 of NC_135316.1, read as the reverse complement.
GCCCCCTTGCTGCTTTCTCTCAGCCACCGAATGGGAGGAATTTGGAGGGGAAGGGCACATGTTTGATGTCCGTTCTTCCATTTGCTCAACAAATATGTATCCGGAACCTTCCATGGGCCCGGCTGAGTTAGACAAGGGGTATTCATCCATAATCAACAAACTAGTCAGGTAGACAATACCCTTGCCTTCATAGTGCTTACGCTAATCAGTAGACCAATGGTAAATAAGAGGGGTTAAGAAAATTGCCTAAGATAAACCATATCTGGCTTAAAGACTTTCTAGTATCTAATTCCCACAGCACAACTGAGAGGATCCTGGGTAAATATTGACTGAATCTCTCCCACCCACGAATCTAGAATGAATGTGCTTGGATAATAGCGTCTACTGGATAGATAGGTTGAATCCTCTGAATGAATGGGCCTTCCCCAAGGCTGTGGAATTTGATGGAACCTGCCATGGACCTAGAGTCCAAAAGGATATTTAACATGCTGCCCATTTGCCATATTAGAGCCAGGTTTCCAAAGCTAAAGCACCATGAATGGGCGAATAAATCACTTGGATTGCTTCACCCTCCCTTAGTACTCCGCTCTGCTCTCTCGTGCCCTCTCTCCTCCTGATCCAAATCGCTTTTGCTTAAATTGTGTAGAAAAATTACCTAACTTTTCCTCTTCCTCTGACTACAGAAATGTGGTCCATCAGACCTAACCAGTTTCCAGAACGATTTCTTCTGTCTGCCTGCTCGTAAGTGGGTTAGACTATTCTCTAGCATACATCAGCATTTGGACAACCAAACTCTGGGCAGAAAACTGAAGTCATAATCAACATTTAAGTTAGTAGTTTTTTAAGTATGGAGAAGAAGTATCTGTCTGAAAAAGTTATTATTAGTTACTAGTTAGATTGAGTCACCAAAAATCTTATTTTCACACACACACACTAAAATGCAGAAGTAATACCTTTTTTCTCATATTGTTGCTTGATATATTACCTTAGTCCACTAAAATATCAATAAGCTTTCCATAGCTATTTTACAGATTTTCTTAAATATTTGATAAGCCACAGTTGAGAGCTTTGGATATACACAATTGTTACAGAAAAAAGATGTGGTTTCTGGTATACAACCAGAGATATGAAAAATTGTGCTGTATATGTGTAAAAAGAATTATAATGTATTCTGCTATCATATATAAAAAATAATAGTTTAACCAAAATTATTTTTCAACAACAACAACAAAAGATGTGGTTTCTTGTTTTCAAGCAAACCTAACCTTAGTTTCCACATCATTATTGCTAAGGCCCCTTATAACGATAAAATTCAATTATTTTTAACACATGGTGATCTGCTGAAAGCTAAGTTGAGCTAAACAGAATAAAATTTAATAGAGTTCTTTCAAACAAAGCCATAGGAAAAATAAGAAAATTTTAGTAAAACAAGTAAATTTTAAAAGTCTGACATAGCTCAAAAATTCCAGAAATGTATATTTTCACATATATTTATGTATATACATATATTTTTTCTTAAAATCTGTATATATATATACTTTTATGTGTTTTTTCTTGAACATATTGTTCTATTTTGTGTTAATTATGAAGGACAAAATTGCACAGAGCTTTTCAGTAAAGCCAGGTTATGTTTATGCTGAGAATAATTATTTTGAACTATTAATTCGCCAAGATGCAACATAGACTATTTAAAAGGAGTGAAGAACTTTAACAAGAAGAAACTCTAGGCAGTGAGATATTGTGCACATAAAAACTAAGATCAATTGTTTTCCCATTACATAATATTACACTGGTTTCAGGTCAAATACCTGGTGTTATTATGAGTCACCAATGCAAATATCGTTTTACTGCAATATGTGCATAATAACACTTTAATTATCTTCATTCCAGCAACTTTCAAGTTGTTGTTTTCCTCTAAGTAAAACGTGTGTGAGTGTACAATTGTTTATTCTGGGGTCAGAGGGAATGTGAGAATGTGTAAAACCTATAGATCCATCAGATATTTCAAATCACTATATGCTTGTAAGTATATTTACAATATCATATGCTACGCAAAAACTTTTCCCTCAAAGAACTCCAAGATACAATAGCTCCTGTTAAAAATTCGTGTGGCTATATTCTAAGAGCTCTTCAGTAGAGGAAAAAGAGTAACTCCATTTCTAATCACCATAAAATAGGAAAATGTGCACTTAGGATTTAGATTTGAAATAATGAGAGTATCAGAAATTAGTTAACTCTTTTTTGATGTAGTGGAAAAAACAAGGTCCCATATGGATGATATGTTGGACATTAACTCTGTTGTGTACTTGAAGAGGGAGGAATTTGGAACATAGAGCAGGGAAGGGGGCATATGCATGAAAGTATGCATGGGAAGAATATTCTGGAGAGTGTGCATCTGAGGCCACAAGGTGCATTTCTCATTTTCCAACCAAGCCTGTGTTTCAGTTGTTTGTTCAGTTCTCAGATTCCTACAGGGGTGTGCTATGAGTCCTCAGAATATCAGGCCTATATTGGATGCTCCTCCCTAGCAGTCTGGGGAGTGGGCAACCTGGACAGGTGGGCTCTATCCTCTGTTCCAAGTGGCTGCCACACCATGTCCTGTCTGTGGGCTCAATGTGAAGGCGGTTGGAATAGGCTGCAGGAGGAAGATGAGTCTTATTCACCTGAACTGACCTTGCACAGAGGCAAGGAGTACAAGTGTCTGTTTGCCTGAGCTCTCTTGCAAGTTCCAAAGACATGTCAATGGTCATGTCTTAAAAATTTCATCTAAAAAATGAAACCAGGTCCTGATCTATTTCCACTTCAACTAATTGCACCCATCCCTGCTCCCCAGCCTGGCTTCCTTCACTGATTCCAAAGTTCTTGTTCATAGCTGCATTCCATAGCAATGCAACTGGTAGAGAGATATTTCCCTACTCCACTGAGAGACACTTGAGGATGAGGTAGATCTTCCTGTTGTCATCAGCAACTTACGAAATATTTTCTGTGTGTTTGTATGTGTGCATGCGTGTACACATACACCTATAAAATGAAGTTACTGAGACTGCAAACATAAATTTTTCTTATTTGGATTAGTAGTGATGATGATGATGATATTTGCTGGGAGCCATCAGCCAAGTAGGTATGACAAATTCCTTGCCAGCTTACTCCCATGCTGTCTAGTGGAAGGACTTCTGAAAGGTGACCTTGCTCAAGGACCAGGGCAGGATCCGTGTTTAGGGTGTTCCCCCTTTAGAATAGGGCAGTTTAGCATAATAGGAGAGTAGGGTGTTTCCCCTTTAGAATAGGGCGGTTTAGTAATAGGAGATTAGGGTGTTCCTCTTTTGGAATAGGGCGTATCCTGCTGCTGAGTTCCTCTTGAGTGCTTAGGGTCAGACAGTATATTTTGGGAGACAGAAGCCCATGCGGGGTGGATTTGGGAGAGAGTGGATTAGGGCAGAGTGTGGATTTGGAAAGAGAACGTGGATTCCCCCAGAACGTGTTTGTAGACGGCCGGTGTGAGTTCGGGAATAAAGAATTGCTGTTTGAATCTACAAGCTGTGTGGAGACTCGTGATTTGTGCCCAGCAAAAGACTGCGGCAGATATTAATATGTATTAATTATTTTCTAGGAACCAGATATTGGGGTGAGTGTTAGATAAATGTTATCTCATTTTCTCAACCCTGTAAGGTAGGGTGCTGGTATGTTTCTATTTTATAAATGAGAGTGAAGAGGAATGAGAGATCAGGATTCCCCAACATCATGCTCATAGGAGGTGGAAGAGCCTTGATTCAAGTCAGGAACAGAGATGGGCAAGTGGGGCTCCCCTCAACCCCTCTCTGATATCATCAGGCTAATGGCTTCCTCAGAGGGTGAAGTAAAAATGCACCCCCAGAGGGCGTTCTAGAACTCACACTAGAGAGGGGAGGGGAGACTCTGAGATGGGACTCCTGGGCTCCCCAGGAACTCTTCTGACCATTGGTATGTTTTCATGGGTGCATATGTTCTGCATTTGTGTCTCATCTTGTTTTCCAAAGACATACTAGACAACTTAAGGAGATTCCCCGGACACTACAAAATAGAAGAAAATGTGTTCAGATGAGAAAAAAAAAGGAGGTAGGAATGAGACCAGCATAAGAATATTTAAAGTGCTGTGCATTTACTATTTAAGACCCTAAATTTAGCTCAAATCTTTACGTTTCAATACAAAAAGGGGTCCCGGACTAGTTATGTGCTTTGTTATTCATAGTAAAAGCCAACAGACTATTTCTAATATTAAGACTGGAGGAAAATTGTACCCAGGAAAATGGTTCTCTGTGTGTTGTAATGGATACTCTTGTCACCAGTACTCTGACAATAGACACAGCAATGAGTCTATTCAAGATCTTTCTTTTATTCAGAGACCGAATGAAAGACCATTTTCTACTGTTCACAACTGGGCCAAGACAGGGCCTGCTGGCAGCACCATAATTCTTGTTAGAAAACTAACAAATCCAAAATAAATAAATCTGCTTTAATGCCCCCCAAATGAACAACTGGGCCTCAAACTTCTGCTCCCTATAGCCCGATCCCATACATGACCTTACCCAGACAGCTGGGTCACTGAGGCCATGGATTTTCCGCATCGCTTCACCTCCAGTCCTGCACAAGGCTTTCCGGCCTGAAATATGCCCCTGCCTTTCCCAGCAGTGGTGCTGCAGTGGGGGGTGGGCTGCTGTCCCAAGAGGAGCACTGTGTTCCCTGATTCCATCTTCTTGTTGCCCTGTGATAACCAAGAGATCCGGGAGCCAAGTCGTTTAATAGAAAAACACACCAGTGTCCCCACAGAGAAGCCTGCAAGACCTCAATTTATTTTGCTTTGCTATCTTCATGCAGATAACATGTGCTATTTTGCTGTGTGTTCTGTTGGAACGTGGTTTATATTTCTTCTCTATCTTCTGTTCCCAAATTCATTTGCTCAAGCTTTTGAATGGTGCACGGCAGGCTTAGAACTAGATGACTGGGGCTTGCCTCTTGCACACCAGGTGAATTGACCCTCCATGAGATATGGTGGCCTTACCTCCTCTTTCCCAGAGGGACTGTGTGCATTTAATGATATGACGAGCTTAGTACAGCCAGCACAGCCCTTGGCACAGAGCAGGTGCTCGATACATATATGTAAAAGACCAGTATCAAGAATTCATCTTTCTCTTCTCATCCTTTCACAGTTGCAGGCACCCAACTTACTATACATATAGGATTGATGTCATTGCATTGGGCTATTTCCCAGAAATTTCAGGCTAGTCACATCCCTGATGAGAGCTCTAAGTAGAAAAGGCAAAGAAAATAAGAATTATTTTTCATAAAGTAGTATTGTGAAAAAAAAAATCTCTGAATACACTTATCCTTCTTTGTGGCTTGATTTTTCCAAACTTGAACTCTATTGAATTGTGATGTCAAGAGGAAGAACAGTTTCACAATTAAAATTATAGCTCAGGTTACTACTATTAAGTTATTAACTTTTATATTTTAAAATTATAGAATAAATATAGCCTTGAAACTAGCTAAACCACAGCACTGTACTTCAAAGGCCAATCTATGGGAAAAGCCACACTGAGGATCATTTTCATTAGTTTTATATGCCCCAAACATTTATAAACATTTTTAATAATATAACTTATAAGCCGAAACCAAACGACTAAGTACACTATAAAAGTAGCCCCCCTGGAGACTTATCCAGCATTGGGAATGTGTAAGGATAAGTTTCATTTTAAAAAATAAGTGTAATTGACTAATCCCTCAACTTGACATTTTTCACTTACCTTTAATTACAAATACATTGAAATATGATTTTCAAAAAATTTTTCTTAGGTGGCAATTGGCTCAGTTTTACCTTTTAAAAACTTCATGCATTAATGTAATAAATATAAACTATATTAAGCTGAAGTTTTAAACTATTTTATTAGAAACTTTGTTGACTAAAAAAGTAGCACTGCCATTACCTTGCTATTAAAGCAAACATTTTTAATAATTTTCTGATGGTAAAGATTATATGTATTCTTCATTAAAAATTCAGAAAACACAGAAAGGTAGAAATTTCCAAGAATAACTCATAAACTCAGATGGTGCAAGGTGCTCAGAGAGATTGGATATGTTCTTTAAAAAAAAAAAATAGTCTTCTAAAATTCACAAGTTTTTTTTTTTTTTCATTTATATCCATGACTTGGTGTAAATATCTGGCTACCAATGTTATTTTTTTTTTTATGTTTCACTCATTTCTCTAAGTTGATCTATGTACTTCTCTTGAGTAATTTTATTTTCCACACCTTAAAATAACATTGCATGTATTTTCATGTTCTTAATCAAACTAACATTTCTTTCATCAAGGGATATTTTATAGATAGTTCTTTCTTGCTCTTTCTCTGAATTTTTCAGTGCTCCACAAAAGTATGCACATATAATTTTGGTTGTCATGTAAGCCTAGTTGTGGTGATAGGCTATGTACTAACATTTAATGAGCATCCACTGGACATCTTGCTGTATTTCCATGTTATTTAATCTTTGCAACAATTCTTTGTACGTGGGTGTAACACTAGAACTTCAATATTGCAGAGGGGAAAACGGAAGCTCCAAGAAATTAAATAATTTACTTATATGTTTTCAGATATATTCCGAATATAGACTCAATAGAACTCCTTGATGAAATTGAAGTGGGTTGTGAAAATAAGAGGGGGTTAAGAAAGACCCTGAACTACTGAAAAGATACAGTTGCTGTTCTCTGAATGAATGACTGAGTGGTATCAAAATAGGAAGAAGGATATTAAATTGGAGACCTATCTAAGTCTTAAAAACTTGAGACAATCGTCTCCTTGTGTATGAATTAAATTAATAAAATCTAAACATCTTGTCTTGAGTGTTTTGGAAATGTATAAGACAGAGTGAATTGTGCAACAAAAGCCATTGTTTGAAGCAAATCCTGTAAATTGTGGGAGTTTGTTTATTGGAAATACTACAATGTGGCTTGGAGCATTTCCTTTCAGTGGAAGGGCAGCAAGATTTGTAAGTGTTCTGTGCATTCAGACACATTTTATAACAGTAGTATCCTTCATCTTGGTTTAGAGAGATAAAAGTAATTGACAATTAAAATTCCATGAAAGAATGAAAACACATTTTTACTTGTGGTTAAAATGAAGAGAACAGATAACTACAGTGGTGACAGCCACCACCAGGATTCCAAGATGGAGGACTTCCCAAGGAGGCAGGTATCCTATGCTCAGGTAGAGAAGCCTCACTAACCCATTTTTGCAGCCAACTGATTAATCAAGTGACTTGTATTTGATAGCCCACTGTCTCCCTTCCATTTCTGTGTAATTATGTTTCTTTAATGTTTTATGTTGCAGAACCTTACCTTGTAAATAGTTCTATAATAAATGCTATAATTAATTTAATAGCACTTTGACTACATTACATTTAAGGGTGTGTCCTCTCCAAGCATATTTTGGAGCCAGGCCAGAGAAGCCTCTGTGTAGGGGTAAACTTGCTATTTTCCCCAAAAAAGATAAGTTGGAGGATGGGAGAGGGAAGAAGGGCAGAACCTTGTAATATGACTCAAAACACTTACAAACCCAGTATTTCTCTCCAGAATCTACCACCAACAGTCTTATGGTCTGCTGGAAGGCAAACCAAGGGGGGTCCCTGGCAAGACAAGGCCTATATTGCCATATTCCAATTGACCTAAAAAGGGGGGCCTCTAGAAAATGTGAATATCCCACAAACAAAACTCCAGGACATTCTGTGTCCCCTCCAACTGAGTAAAAAGGGATTCCTGGTTCTGTCATGGCCTTGAGGGTCTCTGGGATACATAGTTTCTATTTGCATCAACAGCAGAAGAGGTTTATGGTACAGCTGCTGGGGAGATTGGTAGGTGGCGTGCAGGGGTTGGAGCTCAAGAGTTGAGCTTATTTTAGTATTGCTCTCTTAAAAACTTCAGGGCAAAGCTGCAGAGGTTGGCAGATAGCACATGAGTAGAGCATTTTCCCCCTGGGAGGCGTGTCCTAGAAGGAATTGCTGGAAGGAAATTCTCATGAATGTCCAAATTCAATAGATCTGCCAGCCATCTCTCAGGTTTATCTCTCCCACCAGTCAGCCCATCGTTATCACTGAATCTGCCCCTTGATAAAATCTGTTTGGTAGGTGATATGTTTTCACCTAAGGAGATATTCTGATTTAAATACACATCTTCCTGTAAATCACAGTATCTTCATTTTTATGGATTCCATGGTGCCTATTTACAGTCTAAACTTTGAAATAAATTCACACACTTAAGAATGGACTGTCTAGTGTATGAAATCTATTTGGCATAAATGCCACTCATGAAGGAGGGGAGGCTGTCCCTGTGGCTCCATTTTGTTCAAACTGGAAAATAAGTCTTCTAGGCTCGGTCTTTGCCTTTGGAGGCCTTGAACTTTAAAGATTCTACTTGGATGATCTTGTGGTTGGGATAGGAGGGGTGGCTTGGGCTTCCACACAGGGAACCAGATAGTGACTTTGAAAATTGAGGTCTATCTAATTACCCATTAATTCACATATCCTTGCATTCAATCAACAAATATTTATTGAATGTCCATGGTGCCCATGCTGGGGGAATTGGCAGAACATCCCCTGGCCCAGCTCATTCCCTCAGAGGACTTCCAGTGTAGCCAAGTGGAGAGTCATGTGGCCTTATCAACTTTTGACACCTATAAAATCAAAATCATGTTTACTTTGTAACAAGCAAGAAACATTTTTAAGTGAACAAAGTGTGTTATTGCTTCCTGCAGCTTCTGAACTCTTCGATGCCAAACTTTCTGGTCTTTTTCTGGCCTAAGGTAGGTCCCAATATCTTTTGGAAGTATGGTCATTAAATCAAATCAGCCAAAGTCACAGCTTCGGTCACAAATGTGGCATTAATAAAAACATTACCATATGATTATTAAAACAAGAACCATAAAAGCTGGCCCTCTGGCATTCAATTTTGTTCATACACATCACAGCTTGAAATAAATTTTTAAAAGTTAACAACGTTGAAAAATTAGTCATGTTGCACTTTAAATACGATTCTTTAAAAATCTTATATTAAATGTCCTTGGGTGATAGCACCTGAAAAGAACAGTGTACATCTTGAGACCCCTGATAGGATGTAATAATGCAATAAGCTCTATTGGCAAAACTAATCAATTAAAATTGCAAAATATGCCGACAGGAAGTGAGGCCCAGTATTCTCTGAGAATCTGTCCTTCACAAAAATGGATGTAGTTAGTGGTGAAGTTGAAGTTCAGAGTCCCTGAGGCAAAATTCAAATAGGCTGCCCATAGCCTTCTTGTTTGTGCACCGATGCCCTTTACAGTAGAGTGGGACTATCACTCTGAAAAGCCGTTGACCATGGGGAGGGTGATACTTAATATTTTAATAAGATATTTTAATACAAAGATAATCAATGCCATGGTAAAAAATATTATTGAGGAAGGTAAAAGATGAAAGAAAAAAAAGCAAAAATTTCCTACCCTTCCCCACACCCGTCTCACCCCACAGCCCTCTCTTAGACTCACCAGAATAAGGGCTGCTGGCAGTTTGTGTCTTTCCAGATCTTGTTCAATGCAAGAAACATATAACAATGAAACTTAAAACAGCCGAGGATATTAATTAAAAAGCAACACATTCCAACCCCTTTGTATGTTGGTCCCACTCGCCAAAGGGAACCACTTTGATCCACTTCTTCCTTTTATTTCATCTAGTGGTGATCTCCACCTAGCCAGATGTTTTGCCTGAACCTTGGTTTTGACTTGTCAGCTTTAAACTGCAGCCGTTACCAGAGAACCGAGAGCCCCCCTGAATTATGCTTCTTACCACCTCCTCCCAATTTCACATGTTCATTTTAGTTCTAGTGGTGAATTTTATGAATTAAAATAAGATACATGGTCCTCTACCTTTTGGAACGGCATAAGCTAAGGAAGTGAGAGCCCCTGCAATGTGCCTGTGCCCCTCTGCCTCTCTACCCACAGCTTCCGTGACTTGCTGGTCTTTCACTATAATCAAGTCTCAACTTTTCTATGTTTATTTTTAAATTGAAAGCCACACCAACTTCATCATCTACCCTTGTAGTGAATTTTAAAATTTCAGTTGTCATACCTCACGATTCTTCTTTGTCCTTTGAACTCTATTTCATAGCAGCCTTTTTTTTTTTTTTTTTTTAATGGATGCAATATCTATTCAAAAGTCTTGGTAGAAGTGTTGAAGCTTCTCCTAAGTTCACTGAGCAAGCTCTGAGGCTGTTGTTCTCTCTTCCGCCTTCTTTCTGGGTCATTGTTTAGTGTTGATGATAGATTTTCATCATATCTGTGCAGAGGCTGCAACCTGTCCATCCGTTCTTCTCCTGGTCCATGGCTAGACTTTAATTTCCCAGACATACTTGAAGTTCAGTGTTCTTCCCAAGAGATGGACCCCTTTCAGGAGGATGCTGTTAAGACTGTGAGCATGACTCCTCCAAGATTTCTTCCCTTCTTCCTGCAAGCTGAAGTGACCATGAACAACACAGGCTAATGGTGGCTGAGCTGCCTTCCCAGAACAGTTGCACGGGAAGAGCTACCTGCTGACTGGATGGATGCTGCGCAGTGAAATGCATTTTTATATTCTTAATCCACTAAATAATTATTAGGTATCTTGTCACAGCATCTTGGTCTACCTTCCTCATACAATTCCTAGCCAAAAAGCTGTGTGGATGTCTTCTAGATGTGGGTAGCCTTTCCCCTAAAAGAAAACTGACTCTAAGAAATGTATAAGGCATCCTTTGGCAGGGAAATGGCTAATATCTTTTTTTATTATTCTAAAACCAAGAGGTCTTAGTTCTGAGTACCCTTACCACTCTCAGTTTCCTAGATAACCTCAAGCAGTCATTTCTTTAGAGAGCCACGTGCAATTTTAATCTGAGACCTGCCTACATTGGCAGGAAGGGGGATGGTGTGATCAGGATGGAAGAGGAAGGGCATATGTATTCTAGAAACCATTCTTTTCACTCCTGTTCTCCATCACCATTCCTGGGCTCGGAACATTTCTCTGGCTCACCCACCAGAAGAAGACCTCCTACCCTCACGGTTCCTTCAGGACCCAGCTGAGCTGCCCCGCTCCAAGATATTATTTGACACGATTCCTTCTGCTTCCTGTTTTCCAGAAACGCATCTGCCTTTCTTACCTCGCTCCTTCTTCCCCGTCTTCTCAAGTTCCCTTGTTCCCTTTTGTTCTTTGCTCTTGTCACAATGGCATTTGGGAAGAAAGGAGAGTAAACCTTGGTGTGGAGTCTACCATCTTGTATGAGCCAGAACTCATTTTAAGAAATATGGACAGTTTGTGAAGGAAAAGGAATCAAAACTTCACTGTTCTCACTGGGGCCATGGGAGTTGGCTTTCAGGAGCAAGTTGTTTTGTAACCACTCCCTTTAGGAAGGAATAAAAGCAGTGACCCCAATGCTTCATGCTCTACTGTCCTGTTCATACAAACACGGTCATCTCAGCAGGACTGTCCAAGGTCCCAGAGCTTTAATCCTTAAACTCATCTGCAGGAAACCCAAGTCCTTGGGGATTGTCTTTCTCCAAACGTTTCTGCTAATTTGTAAGGGGTATTTTACATGCTTTCTTGAATCAGTCTATTTGTTTTTGGCCAACCCAGGGCTCTGACCAAAGAGCACCACTGCTACCTTGGGGCTATTAAAACTGGAATGGAGCACTTCTGTCTGAGCCAGAAGCCACTTCTGTCTGGTCTAGTGCCAGCTCAGCTGGCATTCCACCTTATCTTCAGAGGGGACACCTGCCAACTAGCGCTGGCGCTTGACGATGTTGCAAAAATGAAAGCAAACCCTCCTTCCTTCTCAGTGTTCTCAATTACAAATGCTCGCACAGTAGGACTGCTTTAGCCCCAACATTTTGAAGTATTTACCAGAACAGTTATTTTTTTGAATACAAAATAATATGGTACTTCCACATTCACAGGAGTCGCCATCTTGGTGTAGATTCCCTTTAAAAGATTGACCAAGACACTGATGATTTTTTGGCCTTCTCTGTGTTAGATGTGTTTGTGAACTTTTAGGAAAGAAGAGGCAGACACTGCTTCTCCATTAATCCCTGCTGGCAGAAAAGACGGAGGGTGATACAGGGCTTGGGGCCAGTGAGGATCTCCTAATGAATAACTTGAGCCCAACACACTAAAAAGTTTAGTGAAGCAACTCTTCCAATTCGTAGGAACAGTTCATCTGTGGCCACAACAGCCCACAGGGAGCTGTAACTCCATCCAGGCTCTGTTGCTTGGTCTGGCTCACTCCGTCCCTCTCTTTCCCTTTGCATGAAACTGGCTTCTGTCTCCTCACCCTCCCCTAGTTCTTTGATATCACTGTCTGACCGCTAACTCTAGGTGGGATTCAGGTATCTCCATTTCTGAAGCAACGTTCTTAGCCTCAGGTAAGTCAGTACATGGAAACAGATTCTGAAAGAAGGCAGTGTTAAATTAGGTCACATGGGCTCAGAGGGGTTTCTCTTTTCCAGACATCACTTATGGTTCCTTTTTTTTTTTTTTTTTTTTATCATCTGGATATTGTCAATTGTCCCTGACTCTGTAGGATAATTGAACCAAAAAGCAACTCTCAACTATCAGAAGAACCCACTAGTAGCTGGATAGAAAGAACCTTATTATATAAAGTGCTCCTACCTGGGCCATGAGCAGGGACATGTCCAGCATCCAAGCCTGTACATGAATAAAATTTCATCTCAGGGCCACTCTTCTCCTTCTGTGGGTCTGAAAGAAGGTGCTGGGTGAGTCCCTACCTCTGCCTCCGAAGTCACAGTACCTGGCTCCTTTTTATCTACTCAAGACCCTTTCCAGTGGACCACTTGGCTTCAAGGTCAGCCATGCTTCTAGGGATCCTTCCCTTCCAGGGAACACTTACTCATTTTTTGTACAAGGACGAGCAGTAAGGTATAGCAGAGTGGAAGTGACTTCTAATCCTGACTTTGCCAAACTCATTCACAACCTTAAAAATTTCATCAGCCTTTCTGGGCTTCTGTGTTCTTCAGAAAAATGATGAATTTAGATTTCACGCTCAAGATTCAAACCCTTTTCTTCAAACAAAATAGTATGGAGGTGTCCAAGTACAAAGTACATTGCTCAGGGTGAAGTAGGAATGGGGGTCCTAGGGAATCACTGGCTCTCCCCCTTCCTAACACTGCATGTGCTTCTGAGGCACCCCAAGGAGCCCTCAAAGCTCTGTGTAACAGAGCTGCCTTAGAATATCTTTAAGGTTTCTTAGAGCTCCAACAGTCCATAAGCCTAAAGCAAAGCTGGGAAATCTTCTTAAAGTGTCTCACTGAATGTTTTGCCAAAATGCAGTAGGGTTCCATTAGACCTTATTCAGCTCAGGTGCTCACAGAATTCCAGAGGAGGCATGACATGGCCCAGAGGTTCCAGCCTAAGACTAGGGTCATAGGACCTGAGTTCAAGCTCCCACTTCACCACCTGTTACTTCTGAGTATCTGTGAGTGACAGCTGCTGCAGGAGAGTACCACAAATGAATGGCTTGAACAATGGGGACGTTTTGTCTCACAGGTCGAGGCCTGAAGCTCAGGGGTCAGCAAGCTGGCTCCTTCTGAGAGCCTGGTCCAGGCCTCTCCCTGGTTTCTGGTGGTTTGCGGACAACTTTGGCATTCCCTGGCTTGTAGAAGCACCACCTCATCTTTGTCTTCAACTTCCCATGGGCTTCTCTGCAGGTGTGTCTGTATGTCTGTGTGTGCCCATATGCTTGTCCACATTTCACCTTTTTATAAGAAGGCCAATCATATTGGGTTATGAGTCCACCCTGCTCCAGGATGACTTCATATTAACTAACTCCATTTTCAGTTACCTGATTTCCAGATGAAGCCACATCCTGGAATTCTGGGGGTTAGAACTTGAACACATGGATTTGGGGTCATTATGTTACCTTACACCAATTATCTCACCTCTCTGGGCCTTAGTTTCTAATACCTCTGACCTAGAATAACAAGGAAAGAACAGAGTAAGGATTCGGTACCTGTTAGCTCACGTGATGAACATGTACTTTCTCTTGTTTCATGTTCAGTCCTTTTCAAAAAGAGGCCCATTTGGTATTGTTTTAGTGCAGCCATAGATAGGGTTTATTTTCCCGGGGACCATTTATGGAGACTTCCTAAATCCTCAGATGATTTCTTAGATAATTATCACCATTTAGTTGAATGAGAACTACTTTTCTGCTGTCTCCTTATCCGGATGCATCAAAGGTTACTTGTATTCTTCCTCCAATTGAGCTTTGAATGACTAGCTGAGTAAAAATAGTAAATAAAGCATGACTTGGTCCTGAGCTAAAACCCACTCAGAAAGCAAGTGGAAAGTCCAGTTCCCTCTCCCACTCAGCCTTTTGAATTTTTTTTTTTTGAATTCCTGAGATCATCTGACTGTTGTGATTTGTTTGTTTTGTTCTTTTTCTAAATTGATCCCCCATATTTGCAGGCAGGAAGTCTGTCATCCAGGTGTGTGCTCCGAACGTTTGGGATCCTTTGTGCTGCCTTTGATGGACAGTGAATGTGTGTGCTGTCTGTCTGTGTGACAGCCTCACCTGGCGATTTTTCACCCACCGCTCTTTTCAAAGGATAAACCTACGTCAACACCCATCGAGAGTTCTGATACCTAACGTAAAGCAAAGCATCCCAGTTGTTTTTATAAGCCTAATCCAGGACGTTGTCCTTGCTGCCGGGGAGGAAGAGTTGTAAGTCGACATGGATGTTTGACAAATAGGTTTCCAATCCCCAACACACATCTACAGGTTTTTATAAATCAGTCTGACGGGGGCTCTGTCTGCCTGTGTACGTATTTATCATTTTTTGCCAGAGGATCAAAGATGAGTCAAGCAGGCATAATTTTCTGTGGATTTGCAGAGCACTGCATGGACCCTTTAAAAAGTAACCTAACATCAAACTTTCTTGCTCTGGGTTTTGGCTGCAAATGTATCATACAGGCTAATAGCTATTTTTGAAGAGCAAGATTATAAATAAAATGACAAAATTGAGATGACAATAATACATGGTGGAGCCAATTCTCCTAAGACACAAAGAGGCTCTGTCAAATTTGTATTTTCTCAGAAAAAGATTCAGAGATTTTTGACTTAGTTTTGTGCCTGTGTCTTTGGACAAACATTAAATGTGATTTCTTTCTTGCTGAATAAATCATGCATTATTAAAATAAGTGTAAAGGAACAATAGTTCAAGTGGAAAGGAGAGGCAGTGACAGTAGAGATTCCCCTGGGGGTTCATTTATTACATACAATATAGACTCAGGTTAAAAGGTAACGAACCCCAAGAAGAGAAGATTTGACTTTAAAATTCTTTTAGGGGACAGAATGGAAAGAACCAAACCAATTGTAATACAGTTTGTAAAAACTATACCCCTCATGCAGAATTTGCAAATTCTTATTCCAATGTAAGAGATTTAAGGGAATTATGGCAAACCTCCAAATGCTGCCTCTCCAAATTTTTACACTCACCGGTCAGTATGAAAGAGACAATGAGCAATTTAACACCCACAGAAAACTACAAAAGGTCATTGCTTCAGAAAAAAATGACTGCCCTTTTTCATATATGCCTCAAGAGAAAAGAAAAGCAAGGTATGAGTTCTGTGGTGGCCACCAGCATGGACAGAATTGGTAGTCTATCCCAACATGTGTAGAAAAGCTAGTTTTGATCTTTCACATTAGCTTACAGCCTTTGTAATTTGCAAAGGTCAATATCAAATTGAACGGCAGGCATTACAAGGCTGCAGAATCTAGGTGTATGACAACATACGGTGTGTCTCACAAAAAAACGAAGATCTGTGGCTGAACTTCCAGAATTTGGAAACCCTCCCACCTTGTGCATGTGGCATCTCCCCATGCCAGCCAGCCTCTGAGGATGACTCCAAACTACAGCCACAGTCACGTGGTTTCACCAGACGTTGACTCCACATTCACTGTTGCCACTACAGATAATGAGCTTTCCTCCGTTCGAAAACTTTTATTTAAAAAACACACAATATCCTCCGTAACCTTCAACCACGCTGTGCTTACTGAACTAAAGCCTTCTATTTCCTTCTGAATAGAAACGCCTCCCGCCCAGACCTTGTGCAGCTAGGGATTTGAGTGCAATAGACAATTTCAAAGACTACTCTTTCTACTTAACAATTGGTGCATTAGGCTAAAATGTTCACACAAATGCAGTAGCAACAGAAGGGGTTTGCAATGTGGTGACAAGGTCCTTCTTTACCTGGATGTGGAGAATGATGAATGAGCATTAGCAGAATATTCTCTGGCCCTTAGGTTTACCTTGATCTTCTCCCAGAATGCAAATTGACATCATACCCACATTTCTAGGTATTTATTACCATGGTCATGATGTGAGGGCTTTTTTAATATGAATAGTGTAAAAGGGGAAACATATTACTGCAAAGAGACATTATTGTGCGAGGAATGTATAAACAGAGGAGAAGAATGGAAGGACATGCTCATAATAGAAACTGAAAGCTCCTCATTTTGTCCCGATTGTCTACCCTTCTCTTTTAAACAACCTTCCTTTTTTCTAGCTATCAATACAAAGTTCTTTTTGGTAAAATGAAGTGTATTCATGCTGCCTGAAAGCAGCTTTTAAAGTTGATCTGTGCCCACACAAAAGAGAGGCAGTGCTGGGTCTGACCAGTTGGGGAAGCAAACTTGGTCAATGTTCATTACTCATGGCTTGACACTCTGGCCTCCATATCATTTTGTAAAGAATCAGATAAACCTTCCCCATGATAAACAACTGAAATAATTTTTCTTCGCTGTCAGCTTCTTTTCTCCCTTCCCCAGCCTGTTCTCACACTCTTCCCCGCTCCTGAAAGCAACGGAGTGCAGCTCTTTGGTCTGATAAATGGGCTCCTTTCAACGGGTGGCAGGCTTCGGGAAAAAGAGATAATCCTGGATAATGTGGACACAGTTTTCATTTCATGTCACCCAATTAAACTGCAATTATCCGGAGTGCAACAGCAGAAAAACTGGAAAGAATGGCCGGAGAATGAGGCACGGAGGCTCCCTGGGTTTCTTTATACCACGCACATTAGCCTAGATTTGTTCTGTTCTGATAATAAAGTGCGGCCTCAGCGCTCACACACACAAAACCAAGGCCCCGCCAGCTGCAACCTGTAGCTGCACATGAGATGCTCAGACCAACTCGTTGGGAAGCAGCAGGTCCAGACACAGCAACTTTTTTCTTAGGTGATTTGCATCTGAAGTCAAGGTCAGTGAGGCAGTGGACCCCCACCCTGAGCCCTCTTTGGCGCTGACGCAGTCTTGCCTTTTCACAGACAGGACCAGGTGACAATGTGTTATCAGAGAAAAAAAAACCCAAACCCCAGAAAACAATACTTCCTCTGCCATGACAGACTTGGCACCACATGAAATACCATCCCAAGAACCGATCACTGAGTAGGAAGAATGGAGAGAATGATGATGACTCTGTTATTACAAACATATTTAATAAATCATGCAGAGACGTAGGAGTCTGAGGCCTAAATAGATACAAAAATTTCAGTGAACAGCTGGTTCATCAACTGGGAGGTTTTCCTCTCGCTTAAATGCAATGATATTCAGCCCCGTAAAGAACTACAACCACTCGATGAAAAGGAGATAAAGAGCCCCATCATCTCACATTTCTAAATTATGCCGTTTTCAGATGCTCCAGGAGTAGAAAACAGTGGGCTTGTAGTAGAGAAAATGAGGGAAAACTCGAACCTGAAGGGTGAGGCTCCTCTAGAAATAATTACTGCCACATGTGTAAATGCAGTTGAGAGATTAATAATAGTAGAATTTATTGGTGGGGGAAAAACCCAATACAATGGAATGAATGAAAATGACCTTTCAGGATGATATGGTCAGAATACAGTGAGATAAAAACGAGGCAGGTCCCAAACTCACAAACTCCAAAATAACATTTTCATCATCAATAACATAAATCTCTGGATTTATGAATACCGCCTAAAATAAACTGTGCAACTTTACCAGCTGGTATATTTAGTGATGAATCAACTACTTTAATCTCATAAAATTATTCTCTGGTGTGCTGTTTGGTTCTATATCTCTTCTTCTTTCCTCTTTTGGAGATGGATCCCATCTTAATCTTTTTGAGAATAGCCATTTATGGCTTCTAAAGGTGGCAAATGGGACAGAAGAGTCAGTCAAAGTTGGCTTTAGCCAGAATAATTTACCTGGTGTGGCTGTCAGTGAGACTGTGGGCCTGCAGGCTCCACCAGGCTCCTGGAGATCAGTGATGCTAAGGGGCCCTTCCTGTCTCCTTTTTGCCCCCAAGGGATATCAGAAGGCCAGGTGCTATCTTACCCCAGGACTTCAAACAATGTAGAAGAGCACACCATTGCAGTCACACAGGAAACATTAGAAACAAAACAAAACTGGAGAGATGTTGAGATGAATTTGAAAATTGGTTCATTCTTCGATAATCATAAATGCAACAATAATCATAGTAATGATGCTAACAACGCTTGACAACCTGAACCTGCCTTTCATCTAAGCTCAAAGCACTAGGCAAATAATGGTCTGGGCTAGGATCCCATCCTATGTAGCTTTATGGGAGAATCCACACAATTACAATACCATCATGATGCTATGATAACAATAATAATACCTTATGTTTACATAGTGCCTATCTCTGGGAAACCTAAGCGGTTTAGAGATGCTAATCTAATTAAACTCCAGGTCCCAGTCAGACAGGTAGACGGCAGGTATTTTTAATTTAAATGCTATTTAGGAAATGATGGGAATACTAACATCTCCCACCTCCCTTCCTCCTAGGTATTTGTGTGCATAAAGGAAAAAAGATTGCTCAGATTTAAATCTTCTAACTACATGGAAGAATAATGATAACAGTAGAATATAATAATACTGCTCAGATCACTTTTCATCTGATATACTTGTCTTTCAAATGATGGGTTGAATGCATATCCTATCTTCTTGCATGGGAGATTTTCACACAGCTCCAACCTGTGGAAGAAAAGGCAGGGATGCTGGTGGGCGCAGGAGCCCTCCCCTGGGGCCTGATTTCAACTTCCCTTGGGAGCTCACACAGGGTAAGCTCCTATAACCATACGTCGTTTGAAAGATTTTTTATACCTACCTTTAGCTTTTGGAGATTTTGAAATCAAAATATTAAAAACAAAGGAACAAATAAACAATAGTAATGAGACTAATTGGGGCTCAGATCAAATAAAATGACGAGGTGGAAAGGGATTCCCTTAAAATACACATATTATATATATGAATCAAGGTTGGGAGAATTTATGAAGGGTCCTTTCTCTCCCACTTATTACTAGATACTTTAAAAAAGACTTCATTTAAAAGCAATTTCAAATTTGATAGGAGCCATAACATTTGTCTCTGTCTATAATCATGTTGTTTATTTATTCACCTCATTATCCGCCTCCCAATGAGAAAATAAACTCCATGGACCAGGTCTGTCTTGTTCACTATTATATCCCATAGTAACATTAACTTAGTATATAGTAGATATTAAATAAACATTTCTTATTGGATGGATAAATGAAGAAAGTAGCTCCCACATAGTAAATGTTTAATATCTGGACTTTGCAGCCAGCAGATGTAGGTTTCAATCAGGATTCCAGTGCTTACTAGGTTTACAGGCTTGGGAAACATCACTTAAACTCTCTGAGTCTCAATTTTTCCATCTATACAATGGGAATTGTGTCTTTTAGGAAGAACTTTATGATCTTCTAAAAGGATTTAATTGAATGTGTTAGCCTAACACTAGATTGGTATTCCAAAAGAGAAAACTAGTTGGCTCCATTTAATGTGCAGCTTCCCCTTCCTCCCTGTTGCCCTTACCACTGAAAAAGTACCAGCTTATCAGCTTCCTTTCCTGGCACTGCAACCCAGGGCCTGGGTTTAAGGTCAGAGAATCAGCCTTAGTGACCACTCTCCTGTCCACATTCATGGGTCCTGGGCAGTTTCTTCCCTATACCCAGGTCTTGTCACCTTTTAACCCCTGAGAGCATTGGGACTCTGGGGGGACTCTGGGGCTGACAGCCTCTGATGTCTGACTCAGAGACATCCAGGCCATCCTAACGAGCAAAGGAAGGAGCTGCCAATCACCCACCCCTACTTCCTGCTTCATACTACCTCCAAACTTGGCTTTTTCTTGCAGAATGGCCAGTGCAGACCCTCATTTTAAGGTCGAGACAAAGGAAAAAAACACTGTGTGCCCCCAACTGTAGGAGAGAAAGGTTGACTGGGCTCTCTCCCTCCTGAGCTTCTCCCTTCCCCCAAAACAAATGCTTCTGGGTAAACACATTAGATTGAAGCATTGAAGGCAATCCTGGGAGACTCAGAGAGAATGCAGATGAGGCGGGGTCTCTGCTTTGCCAGTATGGGGACATCCTGGGCAGCTTTCCAAACCGTGTGCAGCTGTTCCGTAAATCCGTTCCCAGTTGAGGGCTGTATGCTGGTTAGGAGAGGTGGGGAGACTGGTCTCCATGAATCTGCAAAAGAATGTGAGCTGGTGCCAGAGAGGCAGTGGGGGGTCAGTGGGGATGGTCTCAGTTTCCTCTGCTCCTCCACATGGCCCTGAGTCAGGAGGAGGAACCAGGCCAAGTGCCGGAGAATACAGTGGTGATGCCAGGCCTTTTGCTCTCCTGCCTGGCACTTGGCATGTTATTTCACCTCTTCACAACCTGGTTTCCTCACCTGCAAAGGGGAGATAATAACCCCTTCACATAAGGTTGTTAAAAGAATGCAATGGGGCAATACAGGGTCAAATGCACAGCACGGGGCACTCGAGCACAGGAGAGATGCTGGCCATGGCTTTTCCTGGTGGGCCGTTTTTAGTAGCAAAAGAAAAAATGAAAAAAGAAAAAAGAAACTCAGGGTCTCACTGAGTTGCAGATGTCCTCTGACGAGGAACAATGGGAAATCCACACCATAATGACTGAGCATCACACAGTTATAGAATAAAATAAAGAGCACTTCTGTATACTGCTACAGAGTGAATCCAGGATACAAAAGAAAGGTGGAGAAGGTTGTGCTGCTTATCAGAAAAGAAAGGCTTTGATTTTACATTCATATATATGCTTTTATATAGCAATGGAAAGACAAGACAAGATGGAGCCAGAAGGAAAAAGAACTCTATGCTCAAACTTTGGATTCTTTTTTTTTTTTTTTTTTTTTATGTGCACATGGAGTATTTTTCTATATATTTTTTTAAATGTTTTTTTTTAATTTTATTTTTTTCATCTTTCATACATTTGATTCAAGTGAGTTATGCACTTCCATTTTTACCCCAAATACAAATTGCAGAATCACATCAGTTACACATTCACAATGTTTACATAATGCCATATTAGTGACCAAACTTTGGATTCTTATTAATAGAGTCTTCAGTTCTTTCTAATTTGTGTTTTTGTTGGCATCATCTTCTCCACCATCCTCAGAAGAAGAAACTTCAGTTTATAACCTTAGAGACTTTACTACTTTGCACGGGGGGGGGGGGGGGGGGGGGGGCCGGGGGGGGTGTTCATACACCCAAAGTTCAATGTTGCTGCCTATATCCTCAAGAGAGAATGCCGGGTCAGTGACTATGGGTCCTCTGGGTGGGGCCCAGACTCCATTAATTATTTCAATCTGGCTCCTAAGGCAGTCTCCCCTGTGCACTGGGCACATTTCCTACAATCCAGCAAGGAGATGCCTTTGACAACCTCTAACTAGAGACAGGGGTCGGGAAGCAGTAGATAAAGGGCTAAATCCAGTCATTACCTGTTTTTATACAACCTCCAGCCTGAGAATAGTTTCTACATTTTAAAATTGTTTCTTAAAAAAGAAAAGAAAGAAAAAAAAAAAAAGGAAAAAGGGCATGAATGAAACTGGAGCGTATCAGACTAAGCAAAATAACAGACACAAAAAGTCAAGGGTCAAATGTTCTCTCTCCTGTGCAGAAACTAGACCAAAGTCGGGGGGGAAAAAAAGGTGTGTGTCGGGGGCGGCAGAATTCTATGAAAATCAAAGAGAGAGAGGAAGTAAAGGAAGGGGATTGAGGGGGTGGGAGGAAGGACAGGAAAGAGGAAGAAGAGTGGAATCAGTCTGACCAAACTTTGCTATGTACATATATTAACATGCCACAGTGAATCCCTTCTTTATGTATATCTGAAAGGCACTGATTTTTAAAAATCTATAAATAAATAGAATAAAGATCAGTAGAGTAGACGAAAGGGAATGGGGGAGGGTAAGATAAGGGGAAGTACTGGGGACTGAATTAGAGCACATTATATTCCATGCTTGTATAATTATGTCCAAATGAATCCCAATAGTATGTATATCTATAGTGAACTAATACAGGGAAAAAAGAACATTTCATGACATATGGATATTACACTGATGTTTCTTATTTGTTCTTTTTAGTTATATATGACAGTAGAATGCATTTTGACATATTATACAAAATGGAATCAGACTGATTTTTTTTGTACTGAGGATTGAACCCAGGGGTGCTTAGCCACTGAGCCACATCCCCAGTTCTTTTATAAAATATATTATTTAGGGACAGAGTCTCACTGAGTTGCTAAGTGCCTCACTAAGTTGCTGAGGCTGGGTTTGAACTTGCAGTCCTCCTGCCTCAGCCTCCCAGTTGCTGGGATTACAGGCATGTGCCACTGCACCCACCCTGATTTTTTTTATTTCACTGTCCATAAATAAAGTTTTATTGGAATGCAGGCTTGCCTTTCTGTTTCTCTATTGTCTGTAGTTGCTTCCACATTACAAGCCAAGCAGTTGGGGATAACCTGCAAAGCTCAAAACATTGACTCTCTGTTTCTGCATAGAAAGTATTTGCCCACTCCTGGTCTAGCTCATTAGAGGACATTTGAGTTTCAAATACGTCTAGTGCTTTCTGGATCCTTCTTTGTATATCAAAAGCTTGCAGAGGGTCCCTGCTATTTTAGTCTCTTTTCCATTGTCTGTAACACAACATCATAGACCAGATGAGTTGTAAAGAGGGTTATTTGGGCTCCCAGGGTTATCCTGAAGGAGCACAGAGCAGGGGCTTTACCTGGCAGTGCCCTTCTTGCCAATAGGGTCCTGCTGAGGTGCAAGGAAAGACACCACAGGAGACAGGGGAACATATGTCTCTGGTCTCTCTCCCTCTTCTTGTGAACCCAGGAGGATTCAATTGTGGGGCTCCGACAAATGTCCTTATCCAAACCTAATCACCTCTCTCATATGCAGAAGGCCCCCTAACTTTGTTTCCCTATTAACATCTCCAAGTGGAATTCAGTGTCAACATGTGAAACCAACAGTGATCTCACTCAAACCACATCCACACCACAGCCTCTGTGTAAATTGGCCTTGAGCAGCTTTGTTCCCAGTTCATCCATTCTTGCTTCTATTGATGAAGAAAACTGAGTTCATTGTCAAAGCCTACAGAACCATGGACAATCTATGGTTTTGTTTTTCAACTTCCACTTAAGCCTCAGGTCCTACAAATACATTTCTAGCCAACTGTGGAGGGCCAGGGACACTAACTCTCATCTCTTGTAGGGGACCTCCTCCTGTTTTTATCTTTACAGAGACACTTGATCTTCTCTTGATTGCTGACGGATAATCTTTGCCGTTTCTATCACACTCTGGCCTACAACCTGCACGGAGGGTGGACCGTGGGGTGGAAGTGGTCCTCCTGTCAGCTCACGTTAGAACTTCCCTGATCATGACCATCCACTGTACATTAGTGGTTCTCAAACTTAACTCTCTTTAAGGATCACCCAGAAGGTTTGTAGAAATAGATTCTACCTGCATCCACAGGGAGCCCCAGGTTCTTGGTCAGCAGGTCTGGGGGAGGTGGGCCTGTGGATTTGCACCTGTCACAATTTCCCAGGTGGCGCTAATGCCACTGGACAGCGACCACACTGACTAGCAATGCCATTGGTTACCAGGTCCGTCAGATTCAAACTTTTCCACGAGCTAACTCCCAGAGCAGAGGGGGGTAAATTTTTCCATTTGCCTATGCTGCTGAGTCTTGAGTAATCTCCCCACCCATATTTCTAAAATAATTAATTATTTGAACACTTATCATGTGCAAAAATAAAGTACAGCTTTAAAGAACTTAACATCTTAGTTGAGGAACCATGACCTACACTCACAAAGGAAAATAAAAATACTATCAACTGAGAAAGGCTCAATTAAAAAGTTTCCAGCTATTTTTTAAATCTAAAGGAGGATTCAGTCATATACGTTCTTGGTCATGTAAATATAAGCCATGTATGTACTTACTGCCTTGGGAGAGAGATTATAGGGTCTTTCTTTCTTTTCTTTTCTTCTTGTTTTTTTTATGTTGACAAAGCATACCTCTTTCAATATTCCTTGTCAGGAAGGTGACAGAAGAGGGGTGAGTTCCTTTGATAGGACCCCAATTGCTTTGTGGGGAGGCTTGTTCTAACCTAGTAGAAGACTGTCTAACCAAGCACCCCCAGCACATCTTTTGGCACCAATAGCTCAAAGAGTGGGTGTAAATTAAGGAGTTTTAGCTTTAAAGCTAGATGAAAGGAGCTTTGGGCCAGGCCCTAAAGTGTCACAGAGTAACTACAGGTAAGCATCCCTGGTGGGAAAGGCTCCTGAGGAGCTGGGGCTGCCAGGAGTGAGTCATCACAGAGGGCGGGGAGCACTTGCTCTCAACTGGTATCGCCTGTGACTTGACAAAACTATGGTACCAGGATGTAAGAGCCCACCTTGCTTGAGCTACAGTGGACGGTGCTGCTTGCTAATCACCATTTTATGTGAGCATAAAATGGAGAGATGGATGGATAGACAGACAGATAGAGGGAATGAATAAGAGTTTGGGGGATGGAAAAATTGGAAGTTACTCCCAGTTTAAATGTTTTCACTGATGATATTTCAACAAAGCATTTTGATTTCTTGGAAATGTCAAAATTCATGGATGATTATTTAAGTCAACAGATTGGGTAACCAATGTGACTAATTCTTTTATTATTGGGAGGGAAAGAAGCAAGTATAAAGTAAGACAGATGATTTTAGGTCTTAGAATTGAACTCTGATGATAACTCTAAGCAGTTTTAATCACTGAAGGTTATATTTGAAGTAAAATGTGATTTACTTTTAAAGCTATTTATTCAACGTTTATTATGTCATAGTTTTGAGATCTGATAAAATATGTGGAAGGGATCAAGTATTTATCTTGATACAGTAGTGTGCATCTTTGAAAAATGCAACAGAAAAGCTGACACAAAGAAAATAGGAAATGCCAATTGTCCTGTTATTATTAAAGAAGATGAATTAGTAACTTGAGTTTTCTCCCCACACAGAAACCATCAAGCCCAGATAATTTTTTTAAGATGAGTTTCCACAGATTTCCAAGAAACAGGTCATTTCAATTTTGAAACTTCTTCCAGGAAGAAGCAGAGACTATTGCCCAACTTACCTGATTGATACTTGATAAGGTCAGTATTAAAAGGAAAACCACTCTCCTATCTCACATACACAATACAAAGACATCATGAACAACTCGAATTTATTTCCCTGATATACGAGTGATTTAACATAGAAATTTCATTTTTGAAATTATTCCCATAACAGCTTTGTTTATTCATGCCTAGAGGGGAGAATCCCCTGGAAATCAGTATGGATGTTCCTCAAAAGACCAGGCATAAAGCCATGATATGACCCAGCTATACCACTCCTCAGTATTTATCCTAAAGAATTAGTCAGCACACTATAGCAATATAAGTACACCCATTTTAATAGCAGCACAATTCACAATAGCCAAATTATGAAACCAGCCTAGAATCCATCAATGGATGAAAGTATTTAAAAATGTGGTATATTTATACAATGGAGTTTTATTCAGTCATAAGAAGAATGAAATTGTGTCATTTGCAGGAAAATGGATGAAACTTGAGAGTCTTATGTTAAGTGAAATAAGCCAAATCCAGAAAGTCAAGGGTATATGTTTTCTCTTATATATAAAACCTGGAAAAGGAAAAGAAAGTTGGTGGGTGGATGGGCAGAATCTTGAAGGGAGACCAGAAGAGCAGAGGTAAGAGAACAGGGGCAGGGAGGACAGGAGAGAAAGAGAAAATATCGGGGAACGATATTGACCAGATTATATTGTTATATCTATGAATATGTAAAAATGAGTCCTACCAATATGTATCATTGTAGTACACCAATAAAGATATGGGGAAAAGGAAGTTTGAAAAAGGAAAGGAAAAAATCTCAGTAAAACATGAACATAAGAGAACATTTTTTATCTTGGAAATATTTTTCATAATGGCAAGATATTTCTTTGAGAGAGAATTTTTTTAATATTTGTTTTTCAGTTTTCAGCGGACACAACATCTTTGTTTGTATGTGGTGCTGAGGATGGAACCCGGGCCACATGCATGCCAGGCGAGCGTGCAACCACCTGAGCCACACACATCCCCAGCCCCATGGCAAGATATTTCAAACAACTTTAAATTAGAAATGAGACAAGTAAGATAATGATTACTGCTTTGACTCAACATTCAACACTGACCAGAGTTCCTAAGCAGAGTTATAAGAGCAAAGAAATAAAAGTTAAAATCATGAAAGTGGGACTTCGTGTGTAGCTTAGTCGTGGAGTATGGACCGAGCAGCCAGAGGCCCCGGGTTCAATATCCAGCATCAAAACAAACACCCCCCACCCCGATGGAAGAAATCAGACCCTCATTTGCTCCTTTGCTGATATTATTCTATACATTGAAAATCCTACAAATTGTTAGAACTAATAAGATCCTTTACAAAGCGGCTGGATATAAGATAAAATATTTAAATGCCTTTTTAGAGCTTAGTAACACTAACTAGAAAGCCTACTTTTAAAAATGCAGCACTATTTACAATAGAAAAAAATAGATAAATCCATCAAAAGATGTAAAAGACTTAAACAAAAAAATATGAAAATATAATATCCATGGATAAAGATTGTAAAGATATCAATTTTTCTAAACTTGTTCTAAAAATTCAAAGCTATCTCATCTTAAAATTTTTAGAGTTACAAAGGACCAAGAAGGGCCAAAGAACTCCTGAAGGAGAACGTGGGGGGAATTTTCCTACCAGATAGCAAGGCTCATGATGAAGTTGCAGCAATTAAGACAACACAGAATAGGACAAGGGCAGAAGAAGGTGCATAATGCAGCTGAACAGAGAGCCAGATCAGCCTCACTTCTACAGAAAACTGGGTCTTTTTTTAATCAAAGATCAGTTGGATGGGCTGGGGGTGTGGCTCAGTGGTAGAGCACTTGCCTAACTCGTGGGAAGCACTGGGTTCTATCCTCAGTACCACATACCAATAAATAAATAAAACAAAGGTATTTAAAAAAAATCATTTGGAGAATGAAGGAAATACTCAATAAGTAGTCTAGTTCAATTAGTTTGTCACTGGGAAATTAGATCTCTATTTTATGCTATATACAAAAAAATTCAAATGGATTAATAATTTAAATATAAAAGTCAAAATATCCATGCTTTTGGAGTGAAATATATATTATTTTATAACTTTGGAGAACAGAAAGAATCGTTTTGAAATGAAGAAAAAGCACTAATTATACAAATTAGGAAAAGATTTCCAAATTGGGCTACCCTAAAATTAAGAAATCATATTTATTAAATTGTAAAGAAAATGAAAGCACAAGGTGCTGAAAAGGTAGGGGAAACCACCGGCAGAATATTTTTTTAAAAAATGAGAATTACAAAAAACAAAACAAGAATTAGTATCTAGAATATATAAAGAATTTTCAAAAATCAATAATATAGCAAGTAGCCAACTAGAAAAATGGGCAAAGGATAGCAGCAAGGATTTCATTAAATACACACAACATCTGGACAGCACAAGAAAAAAGAAGAAAAGAAGAAAGCAGGCCAGAATAAGCACCAAAAAAAAAAAAAAAAAAAAAAAAAAAACCAAAAAACTGCTCTTTCTATTTTGTAATCAAGCAAATACAATTACCAACAAGTGTGCTTGCCTACACGTGTGAGGCCCTGGTTTGATTCCCAGTAGTGCAAAGAGAAAAAGGGGGGAAAAAAAGAAAGTAGCAGAAGAGAGAATAGAATTTGATACAATTTATAAATCTTAAAAATCTTAAAAGCAACTAAGACAGCCTGATGTGGTGGCACATGCCTGTAATCCCTGTAGCTTGGGAGGCTGAGGCAGGAGGATCACAAGTTCAAAGCCAACCTTAGCAACTAGCAAGGCCCTAAGCAACTTAGTGAGACCCAGTCTGGAAATAAAAAAATTAGAAAAAGGTCTGGGATGGGATAGATGGGATAAATGGTGGTTCCATTCCAGGTTTTCTGAGGAATCTCCATACCGCTTTCATACATATATATTGGTATATATACACAATGGAATATCACTCAGCCTTAAAAAAAGAATGAAATTATGGCATTGTTGGTAAATGGGTGGAACTGGAGAATATCATGCCAAGCAAAATAAGCCAATCCCAAACAACCAAAGGTTGAATGTTTTCTCTGCTATGTGGACGCTGACTCACAATAAAGGAAGGGGGCACGAGGGAAGAACAGAGGTACTTTGGGTTAGGTAGAGGGGAATGAAGGGAGGGAAGGGGGCACAGGGGTTAGAACTATAGTAAAACGAATCTGACATTATTACCCTATGTACATATATGACTACACGACCGGTGTGATTCTACATTATGTACAACCAGAATAATGAGAAGATACACTCCATTTATGTATGATGTGCCAATGAGCATTCTACTGTCATGTATAACTAATGAGAACAAGTTAAAAAGTGGGGGGTTAGCTGGGGATGTGGCTCAGTGGTTGAGCGCCCCTGGGTTTAATTCCTTGTATGAAAAAAAAAAAGGCAACCAAGACTAAAAAATGAATTTCAAGGACCCATATCAATGTGGAAAAGCAAGAGAATAACAGACACAAAGCTCATAACTGCGGTTGCCTCTGGGTGGGGAAACGAGATCAGAACTCTCTTGGTTTGGGTAGTACATTTCATGGGTGTTGGTTTTATTGATACGCTCTGTAGCATGGATTTGCATTCTATATATTCTTTTCAATATAATGAATACTGCATATTTTAAATGTTATTTTTTTAAAAAAGCTAAAGGACAAGAGATTGTATCAGAGAAAAATGTGAGAGGTTTTGATGGAAAAAAAAAAAAGAGTCATATTTTTAAGCCTGTGATCCCAGTGGCTCAGGTGGCTGAGGCAGGGGGATTGCAAGTTCAAAGTCAGCCTCAACAATTTAGCAAGGTCCTAATCAACTCAGTGAGACCCTGTCTCAGTTAAGTGGTTCTGAGTTCAATCCCCAGTACCAAAAAATAATAAGAAAGAATAAGAATCCTACTTTTCATTTTATACAATTTTACCCAACTTGAAGCAGTAGAGTCAAAATCTTGGGAATTTCTCTATGGTGCAATACTCTGTTTGGGGAAAAATAAAAACCCAAGAGTAGTGAGGACATGAGCCCTGCTCTCCTGGTCAGGGCTGGGACAGTGTGGATGCCATTGGGTACAAGTGGCAGCAGGGTCCGTCTAAGCTAACAGGCCCTCCCACCACTCCTGGGAAGCTGTGGGATAGTATCCCCAGGTGTTCTGTGTCCTGGAGGGTCTCACAGAGGCTGCAGGGGAGCTACAGATTGCCAGGGTCTTACAGCTGTGCCGAGGGGACACTATTGGCAAATAGAGTGAACTTCATAAGCCAGAACCTGGGACAGATCCATGGTCTTCCAAAGTAGATTTGGGCATTGGCAAAGAAAACTGAAGACATTGACCCCAGCAAGATACAGACAAATGATATTAATGAGCACCTCTTCCCCAAAGATCATGATGCTGGCCAGCCCCTGGGATTAGATGTCACTCTGGGGAAGAGGGGGCAGAAGCAGAAGCTGACTTTTAAATCCTGAATCGGATGCATCTACCCAGAAGTAACCAAGAAATTATTTTTTTTTTCTGTTATGCACCATGGGCAAAATGGAAGTTTGAGATAGAACTTAAAAATCCTGACATAGTTACATTTTTGCTTGCTGGATTTCAGGTCTGCCCCTAACATCTGTGGGATTAGACAGACCTGCAGTCAAGGATTCAGGTGCTGAGTTTGTGTGATATGGGTTTTGCCCCCATCATACATGTAATAAGGTTTGAGAAGAGCTCGTAATTAGTAGATGCTTACTAAGCAGAACTACTATTGTTGACATCCTGAACCTTAGATCAATGATTATCAATATTACAGCTGCACATAGCAGAAAGCCAGGATATAGAAACGAAATATTTGGCAAATACTTCTCACTAATGGAGATGTGCTGTCTTCTACCACAATTGAAATTGTTAGACATGTGGCCTAAGAAACCCTGTTAAATATACAAAATGGCAATACTTTGTATATTTGGTACACGATTCACCGAAAATGTATAAATAAAATTACTATGCTATAAAAAATAAAGTTTATCTTAAAGTCAAGGAAAATAACCCCACCAAGAAAATCTCAAGGGGTCTTGGTGCATTTGAGAATGTCTAGTGCTAAACTGATGCAGGATGCTGGTGGATGTCTGCACATAGTATTCTTCAGCCTCCATGATTAACAGGTTTTAAGATCTATGTACCAGAGGCAATGGTCTTTGGAGAATGGAATGAGATAAGGGTAAAGTCATGTTTCCAAGTCACAATAGACCTCAGGAACTCCAAAGTTAGTGAGCAAAGATGAAATCTCAAGGAAAATAAATTTATTTGTATTAATTAGCATTCACATGATGAACAAGGAAATTTTTTTAAAAAAAAATGTGCACATAAAGAAAGTGTCAAAAGAACAAGGGCTTGTATGTGAAAGTCAAACTTCATTGCTAGTCCCCCATGTTCCCCCAGAAAAATTCGAAGAGCTTGACTTGAACAAAAAACTAACTTCTTTTGTCTCTTTTAAAAAGATCAGAGTTTGTTTCAGAAATATTGCTACATCTGAATCAGGCAATATTAGCAGGTTTGCACAAAAAGCATTGACCTTGACATTTATAAGAAGAGAAATTACACAATCGCTGGATAATTCACATCCTTTTATGAAGGTTAAAAAGATACTTATCTAAAATGGTGTTGTTTCAAATCTCTAAAATGCTTCAAATTCACCACTCTTCACTTCCACCTACTGTGTATTTTTGTTAAAAAGCTTTCCTTTCATCCTCAATTATGCAGAATCTTCAGGGTGACTGCGTTTCAGCAATACCTAAGCATTCTATAAAATAGCTGATTACTAACTTTTCTTGCAACCTCAACAGATGAAAATACACTCAACAAAGATGGTGGAGTACTGATGAGAGAACATGGAAGGGAAGTTAAGAAATAAAAGGTTTTAATAAATGAGATGACCAAATTAGACATGACCACACTCAGTTTGAAGTCAGACACTTGTTTCCCAATACACTTGTCTTTTGAAGAAAATACTAAGGAAAGACTTTTGGAAAATAGTGAAGGCAGGATACTTATTTTCCCACTGGGGTCATTTTTGCCCAACCAGCATCTTCCTGGACTGTTTTACGTTCTAATTTCACCCCTTGGTGGGAATCTTTGCAATTATCAGTGGAAATTTGATTGGATCTCATCATGGACTTACTACCTTTTATCAGGAAGCCAAAAAAGTCCTTATATAAGAAAAAAGAGAACATGAATAAATCACTAGCTAACCTGATTAAAAGAAAAAGAAGACGAGAATTACCAATAGTAGGAATAAGGATGGGTAAATGACTTCGAGAGGCTGAGAAAGTTAAAGGAAAATTATGAGAAAATACTTTGAAGAAATCCATGAAAAAGATTTTAAAGAATTTTTTCAACTATTAATTTCTAGGAAAATAGAAATGAACAAAATGAAGCTCGAAACTTAATAAAGATACCAATGAACACTGAAATAATAGAAAATATTGTCAAATAATTTCCCCTCCATCTTTGACAACTGGAAACCCTTTCCTGGCTGTGGCAAGGGAAGATGTAAAGAGGGAGAAAAGGAAAGGAGGGAAGGGGAGGGGAGGGAGGGAGGGAGAGAGTGACAAAGAAGGGGGAGGGCAGGGGAAGGGATGAGCTACACTAATGTGTACTCAGTGGTTGCCTAGTATGTGCAAGGCCCTGGGTTTCCTCCCCAGCAAAACACACACACACACACTCACACAATAGTATTGCTGGCTTTGAGGGAAAGAGCGACAAGCCAAGAAATTCAGGCAAGGGAGAAGACAGGGAATGATTCTCACCAAGTCTCCAGGAAAAAAAACCAAAAAACCGCAGCTCCACCAACCCTTGGATTTTAGCTCAGTGAGACCCAAGGCAGACTTCCAACCTACAAAACGATAAGATAACAAATTTGTGTTCTTTTAGCCACTCACCTTGTGCCATTTATTACAACAAGAAACTAATGCACTTGCTTTTTAGTGTTTGAGTTTACACAGACTTTATCTTTCATCTGTCTGGATATTTTTGAAGAAATGGAAATCTTTAAGTGGAAATAATTTCAAAATAATGGAAAATGAGAAGTGGACAATCTCCAGCATCCAATGTTTGGCTGGTTAATTCGTGCACAAGCAAAAGCTAAAGATTTCTAAATGTGTCTGAGAGGAAGCAAAAGAAACAAAAACAAATCCAGAGGACATCAGAGAACATTAGCCTCTGATAAATGGCCGCTCCCTACGATTGTCAAAGGCAAAGGCAAATTTTCTTGGGATGTCTTAAAGCTCACAATGGATTATTTTATAATGTTGTATTACACAGAAACATTGGCTCCAAAACCTGTTTTAGACCAGACCAGTGGTCCATGTCAGGTATCCTCAAATAGTGCTTTCTCTCTTCTTGTTGATAATTAACAGCTTGCAGACTTTCCTTAAGGTAAGTCTCCCCTAATTTGGCTGCAGGACGGTCATTCACCCCCATTTCCTGCTTCTTGATGACCTCTAAAGTCAAGCACAGGGTCTTATTTTATTTGTAGGATTTCCCTCTAACTGTCACTGTGGCACAAAAGAGGGAACGACAAGGGAAGGGGCGTCCAGTCTGTAGCTCTTAACTGATTAAAATCATAATTGCCAAGAAGAAACACAGTTGACGGATCCCAACACACACAAATATAAAATTAAATTTAATAATTATGAACAATCCCAAGTGACCCTGATGACTGTGCACCAGTAGTCACTCTGTGGGCACTTACGTAGGTCCAGACTTGACTTTTTTTCTCTTTTCTCCGTGGAGGAATTGTACAATTACACAGTGGCAGTCCTGGAAGAAGCCATAGAGGTCATTGAGTTCAACCCCCACATTTTGCCAAGGAAAGATCGAAAGCCAGACAGACGGAGACTTGTCTGTCCTTTGACTTATTTTTCTTTGCTTTTCAGTCTTTTCCCATCAGCAGCATATCAACCAATGATCGGGTGAGATTGTTCAGGCGGGGGTCATTCTGTTCCTTATTCTTATTGACCATGACAATCTCTGGCTTTAATGCCTTTCCTTCCTATCTAATCTTTAACACTATTAATCCGTTTCTTTCATGATTAGCCTCTGCCCGATTTGTCTTTTATAGATAAACTGAGTCATCAGCAGGCATTTTGCTGGCAGTCAGCCCTGTTCTGTGTTCAGCCCATAAAAGTCTGTGACTTTCTATCTTATCCTATCTCCTGGATCACAGGTTTTTGTTGATCTAACTTTCTTATCGTGTCAAGTGTTAATCTTCTTTTAGTGATTGCCAAACTAAAGTACTTTGGAAAAATGAATGCACTGACCTGTCATTTCAAAGTCCTCACGGAACCAAAGTCCTACTTGTCCTGTGGACACATTTCTACAGAAAATGCAAAGGCTGTGTACAAAGCATCCAGAGTCACAGAAGTTCGGCAATACTCTGAAAGAACTTTCTGGAAAAATGGTAGGCCAGACTCTTTCGTTTGGAGCTCTACAGGTAATCAATCCAAACGATGTAAAAACCTATGATAGCTAATATTTGTCAAGAACTTAAAATGTGTTCAGTGTTATCCTTAGCATTTTATATAATTTAATTCAATCCTATGAATTAAGTGAAATTATTGTCCCATTCATATATAGTAAAACGTAGGCATAGGGCAATTAAACCACTGCCCCAAACCTAGAGGGAGTACCCAGTAGAACCAGGATTTAGTGAGCTGCTGGGATTATAGGCGTGCACTACTGCACGCCGCTGTAGGCCTGATTTAGATGGGCCACATATTTCTGGCTCAGCTCTTGCACTTCCCTGGCTCTGTTAAAATCTAGAGTCACACTTTGCAGAGGTTCACAATTGGAACTGGAACACCTGTATGAGTTTGCATGGGCTCCCCACACAGCTGGTAAAACCAAATATTCGTGAAATAAAGCTGCAAAACAACCTGTTTCTCTCCACAGGAAGTTATTTCCCAAAGGAGTCAGGATTAAGAGTTCAGGTTCTTGCAAACTATCCAAAGGATGGCCACTTTGACGCATTGGTCTGCCATGTTGGAATGTTCATTAATCAAAGCCAGAGTGGGAGCTCTGTACATTTCTACTTTTTAAATACCACCTCTGTAGGAATGGTTCCCAACCTAGTTCTCCAGCATTTACCTGTCTTACTAGCATGTGATCCATATTTCAACACATTTTCTTCCTTATTTAATAATAAAGTCACCACCATCTGCGAAGTTACAGAAGCCAGAAAAATTGGGATTGACCAATGCCTTATAGACTTAATGTCAAAACTAACCCTAACGATAAATTCTGAAAATTTTACTGATCTGGGTCTTGAATCCATTTCCTGCCCTCCAATTTCACTAGTCTTTTACCAGTTCCAGCATTGATAGTGTCTGTGCTAGACCAACTTTATAACCTCTGATTTGCTATCTCCATATCTTCTCTGTTCAGTTCATCTTCATCATGGCCTCCAACTACTTTGCTCAATTAACACTTAAACCACATCATTTCTGTGCTTATTTACCTTGGTTTTCTTCCTACAAAGGCACAAAATTCAAAATTGTATATAGCATATAACTTCTGTCCCTATCTGGTTTGACCTATATTTGGGCTCATCTCCCACCACCATACTATGCTCTTCTTCCTATAGTCTCCCAGGAGACATTAATGATTTCAATCATTAGATTCTTTTTTTCATCATTCACTTATAGCATTTATCACATTAAATTGTTTTGGGTACCTTCTTCTCTCATTATAAAGCATGAGAAAGGCTTCAATTGTTCAACATAACATTTCCAAATACCAAAGCATGGGACCCAGCTTTAGTATTAACACCCAATTAGTATTTGCTCAATCAACGAGTATAGAACTAGTGGCATGCAATTTATGTTGAACATCAGGGAAAATGTTTATGTATGTGTGTGTGTGTGTGTGTGTGTGTGTGTGTGTATAATGTATGTATATATAATGTGTATATTGATTAATTGATAATTATTGGGTAGAGACAGCAGGTAAAATGTTCACAAGTTTAAGAGTCAGATACTTGGCTTAAAATCCCAGCTTTGAAACTTATTAGCGATCATGGGAAAGTCAGTTTAACTGTCTGGTGCGTTTTTTTCATCTACAAAATGTGTATAATACTTTGCAAAGTGAGGTGGGAGTGACAAATTAGGGCAAGGGGCATGAGTATGTCAATCTACCTAGGCGACATGGTTGTTTTCTAATAAATGGTAGTGTGACAGAATAACTTGGATAATTTACAGGCTTCGATGCCCTTTTAAAATCCTACTCTTACAGTTTAACTGAATAAGTACCATGTAGACAGACTCTTAAGAAAGCTAGCTCTTCTATTAGTTAAACGGACAACAAAGATTAAAATGAACTAGACCCCCATCTACCTATACCTGGTTCCAGGGTCAAAAGTTGCCAAGGACCCAGATGTTTCCACTGGAACAGAAATATATTATGATGGACCTGGTATTAAAGGATCCTTTAGGGCACATTCCTATATTTTCTGTGTAAACAATAGTCAAAAAAAAAAAAAAAAAAAGAAAAAGAAACTTGAACTATAGAACCAGACTACCTGGCTTTGAGTTGTGTAATCATGGGCGAGTTTCTTAAATTCAGCCTCATTATTTATCTCCTATAAAATGGGTCTAACAGGAGTCCTTATTTCATGAAGTTTGTGTCAATCAACTTCTTGTGGCTGGGACCAAAATATCCAACATGAACAACTCAATGGAGGCAAGTTTTATTGTGGCTGATAATTTCAGAGATTTCAACCCATGGTTGGCTGCCTCCATTACTTCAGACCTGAGGCAAGAAAAAAAAGTCATGGCACAGGGTGTACAGAGGAAAGCTCCCAGCTCATGGCAGCCAGAAAGGAGCCAGAGACAAGATATAGTCCTCAAGAACACACCTCCAAGAACCCACTGCCTTCTGCGAGGTCCCACCTCCTACACTTTTCACCACCTCATCCCTCAATGGTGTAAGCCACTGGTGAGGTCAGAACCCTTATGATCCAATTACTTCCCGACAGCCAGCCTCTGACACTGCTGCATTGGGAACCAAGGCTTCAACACGTGAACCCTTTAGTTACATTCCAGATCCAAATCATAGCAGAGTTGTTGTGACGACAAAACAAATAACAGATGTTTGGTATATAATAAATGCTCAATAAATCTATGAATGTAGTGATTATATATAATTTACCATCACATTGGGCTGGCTTTGAGAGTAAAAAAGTGTACTTTTATTAATATAGCAGCACATTGGGATGAAACTGAGATTTTTTTGTGATCAAAACCAGATGCATGGTCACACTAGCTGTGATGATATGATAATGGTGATGGTGACACTGTCCTCCAGTGCCAGCCAGAGGTACTTCTCTCACAGCACATCAACTGTCACACTAGCTCCAGCTGAAGTTTAGAATTCAGACACAACTCTTCTTGTCCCCATTAATCTCCACCAAACTCTCCATCAAGCCGAAGAGAAATGCAATACCTGTCTTTTTCCTCCTAAGACCCAAGCAGAAAAAGATGAGGTTTAGTTATTAATGTATTGAACCAACTACTTCATTTTATTTGAAGAACCCAGTTTTATAAATCACAAGAGCATGGCTAAGACCTGCTGATCAGTCTCAGCTAAATAAATTCACCCTTTTGCTC
Source organism: Callospermophilus lateralis (assembly GCF_048772815.1). Taxonomy (NCBI): domain Eukaryota; kingdom Metazoa; phylum Chordata; class Mammalia; order Rodentia; family Sciuridae; genus Callospermophilus; species Callospermophilus lateralis. The sequence goes on along the minus strand of NC_135316.1, from coordinate 96,714,558 downwards.
ATAATGCATATTTGTTATTTAGATTTCTGAACTTAGAATAACTTTGGGACTTTCTTTTTTCTCTTTGTTGACTCCCTCCCCCCTACACACACACACCTTAAACTATGGCAGGAAACCAAATGTGGAGGAGAAATTCCCAACCACAGACTGAAACTTGCTTTAACCAAACTTATACAACTCACAGCATCAGATAATCACATCAAAAAAATCAGCAGCTCCTGTCCTTTATTATGATTTAGTAAGCATCTACCATATGCCCAAAACTGTGCTAGGAAATATTCAAAACAGGGAGTTTTCCATCTGGTTCAAAATGCAAAAGGAACATTTGTGAAGTAACAAATACAGCCCTATACAACAGGGACAAATGTGGGATGCAGATAAGCTCAGCGAGACAACACAGTCAGGACTGAAGCTAACAGCAGAAGCCTCTGGAAGCAGGCAGACTTTAGCTGAGGCCTAAGGGTGGGTGCTGGAATCTGGGTAGGTGGAAAAGAAATAGGAGACCCCACCAGATAAGGAGATGGCACAAGATAAGACAGGGCTGGGAGTCAGGACTGAGAAAGAACTTGACACTGCAGCATCAAATAAACCTCTTTTTACAGACCATAGCTCTCACTCAACTAAAGGGGTTGGGCAACAAGGAAATATCCTGCTGATTCTAAGGGTCTCCTCCAGGTTTACCCAATGCTGAGCAAATCTTTCCAATGGTACAGACTTTCAAACATTTAAAATAGTTGAGATTGTTGGAATTATTTTTTTGTTAGTCACCTCTCTTGTTCAGGACAGGCAGTGGGCAGAATGTCTTTTCAAAAGAAAGGGTAAACTCTAGGCAAGCCAGCACAAGTCAAATATGTGAGATCACGCATTTTGAAATGTGGCTTGATGAACTTAAAACATAGCAATATAAAAATTACAGATATATTGGCTTCCCAACAAGGGAGAGGAGTTTCTTAGAAGAACAACCCTCAAATCTGGCAAAGAACTCCAATAAGTTTCTGCAGTGCCCTCCCCTGGCAGTCATTCATAGACATTTACAACTTGGCCTCCTGATTCAACCACATATTATTGCTTAATTAAAAGTGCTTCTTTTAATAGATCAATAGACTTGCTTTTAGGAGCCGCCATAGTAACACCTCTACTTTTATTCAGAGTGGTAAAAGGGAGTCAGGAGGGATGATACATACTGGCTCAATAAAGTTTGAGCTCGAATATGCATGATACGACATGCCATGTTGTGTCCTGGTACACAGAACACAAATTGCTGCTCTCTGAAACAGAATGAAAACTCCCAGCCAATTCAAACCAATGACCTGGCTCTTGTTTCTGAAGTGGCTGCGGGGTTACATCAAACTTTTTCATGCTGTCCCTGAACAGTATGAACACCCGAGTTTGGACCCTTCCTGAGCCACGGCCAAGGAGCTTGGCAAAGGCCAGCCCAGGAGACTAGACAGGGACTCAAAAGGAGGAGTAAGATCGCATGTGCCTTTCATCTCTGAAACCTCAGTGCCAGTCTGTATTCCCTTCTACATGCACTATTCTTTCACCTTTCCTATTTTCTATCCTCTTTCCTGGAAGTTTTGTCTCTGAAAAGTGTCTCTTCACCTTTTAATGCAAACCCCCTTGAATATCTGATTCAAATTATGGACTCTTCCGGAAAAAAAAAAAAATGAGCATAAACTCAAAGCCTTGTAGGAATGTTTAGAAGACTGGTAAATCCTCCAAAACCCTTGTAGGCTTCAATTGAAGAGCCCCTCTAAACTTTTCTTCAATGACAACGAGTGAGGAATAAAAGGTGACATTCAAAGTTACTCTGCAATCATATTAAATTTGCAAAGCATTCTGCTTGTGATCCACAGCTTACGCAGAATACTGAGTTCAGAACTATCTGGCCAGTGAGTGCCAATCAGTGCTTCTAAATTTATACTGGCCCTGAAGGAAGTCAGGCATATTGGAGAAGTTTTTCACCCTCCTCTCTGGGCAGTGGCCATGAAGAAGCTTCTTCTAAGGCAGGCCTTTTACTGCCCTCTCCCTCAGAGCCATCAAGGGAAGTAAAGAAGAGAAAGCTAGATGGGAGTCATTCTAGATGGGAGTCTGTTTACTGACTAAATGCAGAATCTTCTGGAGGAAGTTTCAGATTTTTGTTTTCTTTTTTCCTTATCTTTCTTTTCAATGTAATCTTTTCTGGTTGAATCATAAATCAAAAGTGAAATTCAGGTTCATATTTCTAACGTCCTGTGTTCCTGGCTTCATAATATATAAAAGCCAGCCACCCCTTCTCCGTATCAATATGCAACAAAGTTCTTTGCGCCACAGGAAAAATGGGCTGTCGGTGTGTTCTCACCTGCCAGAGGCACAATTCTATGACTTAATCACGTCATAGAATGAGCTGGCTTCTGTGACTCAGCTTGAGCAAGACAGCCCCGGCTATACAGTAAAATAAGCTGTGCTGCAGGAAAACCGGCCTCACCCATGAGACCACACCATGATGACGCGCAGCGATGCTCTGGCCAGCAGCTTCAAGGCCCATGGGTTCCTCCCCATTCATCCCTGGCCACCATTCCAAAGGCAGGTGACGACAGTGGAAAGGGATCTCTGCACCAGGGGCTCTCATTCTTCACACATCCCTCTAAGGCTGGTGGTATTATTCTGCCTATTGCACAGATGAGAAGACTGAGGAGGAGTGAGGTCAAGTAATGTATTCAAGGTGCTGCATCATAAGTGAGACTGAATGACTCCGCTTGAGTTCACCATCCCGAGCTGGATCTGGGGCCACATGGCCTGTTCCTGGCTGGGGCTGCAATTACAGGAGATGAAACTTTCTGTGGCTCCCCAGAAGGCCAGCTGAGGGGCTGAGTGTGTGTCTTCACCTCTGTCCACGTCAGAACCACTGACAAAGGGTGTGGGCAATTCTTGTGGACAATACAAGTTCCAATTTGTAGTTATCTATGTCTTAAACATCCTATGGGCTGCTCTAGTTTGCTATTTCTGCTTTTTACGGGAAATATATTTCAAGTCCTGACAAATAAATACATGATCTTCCCATTGATAGAGCTAGTATTTGACAGAGAACTTATAATCGCAAGACTCCCCTAATTTGGAAATAAGCAGAGGACACTGAAGACATAGCCCAAATGAATTACTTGCACAGAATCAAAAAGAAAGGTTTAAGATGCAAGAAAAACGGGATTCAGTGAAATTCATCCAGGTTCTCTTTAAGCCCAACACTTGATCATTATCTTTTGTTCCTATTAAAACTCATGTAGCAGCCAGACAGAGTGCCGCAGGCCTGGAATCCCAGCGGATCAGGATGCTGAGGCAGGAGGATCTCAAGTTCAAAGGCAGCCTCAGCAAAAGTGAGGCGCTAAGGAACTCAGTGAGACCCTGAGTTCAATCCCCAGTGCCCTTGAGTTCAATTCCCAGTATCCCCCCCCAACCTCAATGTAGTTTCTTCTTTTCACAGAACATCCACAATGATGGTCTGTAACTTTCTTTCCTGATTACTATCATGGCCATAATAAATAAATAAGTAGATAAACAAATAAAATATTTTTAGGTAAGTCATGAAATGTCAGGTGTCTGTATTAGTTTTTTTCCTCTTAGTACTGTCATGCAACTTCTCTTCTGCCCATTCCTTTCAGAAGTATTCTGAGAACAGTTTTCCAAAAGTGGAGGATGCATTTCTATCTTGAAGTTGGAGGGAAACCAAGTGCAGGCATCAAAGCAGGAACGGTGGAAAACAGCTACGTTGCCATCGGGGTGCATGTGCGTGCTTGCAGTGCTGATAGGGGGGGCAGCTATAAGGAATGGCTGTTTGTTGTTTTACATAGATCATCCCATAAAGTAAATTAATCAAGCCAGTTTAAATATTCACGAAGGATATAATTTTAAAACCACATCTGTAAAACCACATTTAAGCCTCACACTTGGGAAACGCACACCGTTTGTTGTATTGCAGGCTACATCTCTCATTCACTAGATGTCGAACCACACACACAAAACTACTTTGTCCATGGTGGACAGGGCTGTCTTCAAAACAGGTGAAGGAGGACTTTCAAAGTTGTCATTTATTAAAATGAACTTTCTTTGAGTTTTTAAAGTCTACTTACATGCTATTATCACTATTGAAATGAATGTAAATGATTTTTGCTCATTTCATGTTTTACTTCTAAACTTTTTTTTTTTTTTTGGTTGTCAATGGACCTTTATTTTTATTTATATGTGGTATAAAGAATTGAACCCAGGGCCTCACACATGCTAGGCAAGTACTCTACCACTGAGCCACAACCTCAGCCCCTAACCTCTTTAGTGTGAACTCTTTTCAATAGTTTCATTATTATCATTCTCAGCAAAAAACAAAAGTGTTATAAAAATCAGCCCTAGAATTGCTCTTCTTCTTAATGGGCCTTTTGCCAGAGTAAAAAGATATCCTTTTGAATTCATAACAGTCATAGATGAGGACAGTGGCCATCAGTTAAATGAATGATTGCATATGAAATAGAAATGTGCATATAATATAAGCATATCCCTCTAACTGCTCTAGAGAATGACAGTAGCTATGTGTCACACATACACATACATACATAGATGCATGTACACATTTCACTTACTCATGAAACCTGCCCTTGGGCTATAGTCCTCTATGTTGAATAAAAGAAAAGCTCTTGTCTGCTAAAGAAGTGCTCATTTCATGTTGTTATGCTCTTTTAGATTCCACTTTTCTATGTTTCAGTTTTTACAATCATCAGAACAAAATGTGATGATGCCTAAGGTCTCGGTACATAGAACTTTTTCAGGGCCAAAAAACCTGTTCAAAGGAGTGTGCTGCTTTTTGTACGTATACCTGACGAGAGGGATGCGCAAATTGAATGGCCCGTGTGTGCATGCATGCACACACAAGCACGTGTGTGCACACACATAGGCACCCTCAGTATTCTTGATACCAATTTCATTAAAATTTCATTTCTGTAGCCAGCTGTGACCCGATGCTTCCAAGAAGAAAAGGAAAAAATGGCTGATACAAAAGGGAGTTAAAGTAACCTTAGCGAAAAACTAAACTGGCAAGTGTATCTAATAATTGCCTGGGTTCAGCATTTTTCTGCGATAAATGAGTAAACTTTAAATGTATCTCTGAGATGTACTATCACAGGCATTGCCATGGGCAAGTTTTATCCAATGATGAAACAGCAAGGCCTAGTGAGATAAAGATGATAGAAGGGGTGCTATCAGGTGGCAGCTGGGTAATTACAACTCTCTATTTGGGCTCTGCAGTGATGCTGCATGTGATAAGTGGAGAATAATGAAGAAAAAGCAGCAGTGATAATACTGGAGCTAAATGGTAGAAAATAGCCTATCCCAGCCCACAGCCCTCCGAGCGCCTATGGGGACTTTGAACTATCTTCTTCCGTTTTTCATCCATAGAAAAAAAATGCTCTCTCTCTCTTTCTTCTTCCACTGCTAAATTTATGTCTGGTGGGACAAAAGGAAAAACCGAAAGGAAATCAAGGGTATGTGAAGAGAATATGACCTTTGCAAATAACGCTGAAGGTCACTGTGTAATTATTCTAAAATAAACATATCCTGTAATCTTGCCCCTACTCACAAAAGATACAAGAGCATTTCTTAAATGTGATTCGGCACAATTTTGTCGGGGATCATGGCTTATAAAAGGTCAAGTAAAGAATTTCTAATTATATCCTGTCAAGTGGGGCCTGGGCCATTTGTTGCTATTGAGTCTAACTCTGATTAAGGCAAAGACAGGCCGAGAGACAATCCATTACAGAGAAGCAAAAAGGCGGCTTCTGGCTGGCATTCCAGGTTGAGAGTTTTAAAACAGCATAACCCACGTAGAAGTTGAGGTGTTTTATCCTTGGTACCTTTGTTATCTGAAGGAGCACAAGTCTGGCCTTTCACATGGGCCTGAGTTTAGATTGATTTTGTTTGTTCATGTTTGTTTTACTTGGAAGCATCCTGAACCTCATGCCGATGATGGGTGCGATTAAGGGAGAAATGTGTGTGTGTGTGTGTGTGTGTGTGTGTGTGTGTATGTGCACATATTTGCGTGTGCATGGGTGTGTGCACATGATGGCAAAAGTCATTTAAAATTTTTTATTTGTAGTAAAATACCTATACCATAAAATTCACCGTCTTGAGTGTTCGGTAGAGCCGTGGTAAGTGCATTTACCACACTGTGCAATAGGTTTCCGGAACTCTTCACTTTGCCCAGCTGAAAGTGCACACCCATTGGTCACCAGCTCCCCCTGGCTCTCCCCCAGCCCCTGGCAACCACCATTCTACTTTCTACCTTTGTGAATTTGACTACTCTAGGGACCTCAGTCGCACAGTATGTGTCTCTGTGACTGGCCCATTCCACCTCGCGCCCTGTCCTCTGGGCTCCCCCTGAGTTACGGCACAGGTCAGACCCCAGCTGGGGAATTCCTCCAGGAAAACAGTCTGGTGAATGAGCCGGAGGCTATTTCTCCATAGGGCCCACCTTGGTGAGCAGACCTTGGTGAGCAGACCTAAACAGTTTACATGCTAAAGGTGCTTTGATATTTAAGACACTCAGGGTAAAATCGTGGAGTCATTTAAACTATTTTTTATTTAGATGTAATCCATATGCTATAAACTTCGACACTATAGAATATATGATTCAGTAGTTTTTAGTTCATTCACAATGTTGTGCCACCATGACCATTGTTGAATTTCAGAACACTCAAAGAAACCCCATTCACATTAGCAAAACCCTCTACCACTCTCACCTACCATGATGCCTATTAGCAGTTACTCCTCACCACTCCCCATTCCCAGGCCCCCCAGATCCTGGAAGTCACTAATCTACCTTCTGTTTCTATGGATTTGCCTATTCTGACATTTCATATAAATGGAAAGATACAACACGTAGCCTTTCATATCTGGCTTACTTCACTTAGCATAATGTTTCTAAGGTACATCCCTATTGTTGTACCATGTATTGGTACTTCATTCCTTTTTTATAGCTGAATAATATTTTGTTGTATGGATATACTACATGTTGTTTACCCTTTCATCAGTTGATGGACATTTTGGGTTTTCACTTTTTGGCTATAATAAATAATGCTACTATAAATATTTGTGTAAGTTTTTTTTACAGATATATGTTTTCAATTTTCTTGAATATACACCTGGAAGTGGAATTGCTAATCATATGGCAACTCTGCTTAACATTTTAGGAACTGTTAAATTGTTTTTCAAAGGAACTACACTATTATATTCCCAAGAGGAATGTATGAGAGCTCCTATTTCTTTGCATCTTCACCAACATTTGTTATTGCCCATTTAATCAATAGCCCTCAACTTCACCAGCTTGATTTGCATTTCCTTAATGGCTAATGATGTGGATCATTTTTTCATGTACATTTTAGAGAAATGTATTTTCATGACCTTTGCCCGTTTTTACATTGGCCCATTTGTCTGTTTATTATTAAGCTGTGAAAGTTCTTTATGTATTCTGGACACTCGATCCTCATCAGATATGTGATAAGGCCCAACATCTTAAAATCTTTGACTAGAAAGGTGCACGTGTCACACCCACTCCCGTGCCGTTGGTAAGAAGTAGCACATGGTTGGGTGCAGCAGCAAAGGGAGCTGGGTGGGAGAGGCAATCCTGGTTGGCAGCCACTTTCCAACGCCTATTCCATGGAAAGGGGAGCATGAATTTGGGTGTTCCCAGTTATCTGCCTTGTTTCTTTCAGATGTCAAGATCCAACTATCTCAGAACATAATCTACATCGATCTAAGCAAGGGTGGGAGGCATTGCTTAAGTTAAAGAGGGAGGGTGGAAACAGCTGCTTACAACCCTCTAACTGGTGATTTGATATCATAGGAATTTTCTGGGCCTGAATCTTAAAGGGACATTATTTTTCCTAGCTGTAAATGTGACTATACTGTACACAGCCGTTGGTTAATAGTCTATACATCTTTCTCCTAGAGTTAGTTCTGCCATTTTTGTAAATGGAGCCTAAGTAAATAGTCAATGCCTTGTTAGCCTAAATGGGCTGAAACCAAGCAAACCTTCAGACCAACTCTGCATATCAATGCAGTTTGTTTTCTTATTTTTTTACTGAATGAGCATTAGGCTACCTCCACACAATTGTTAGAAATTAATGGAAAGAATTGTATAAGATACCAGAAGGCTAGGATTGAATCATTCCACTGAGTCTTCATTTCTGCCTTCCTAAAGCTTGTATCATCTTCTCAATCCCTAAGACATTTTAAGAAAATACTCCATAACTCCAAAACTCAAAGTACCATCTATCTTTCTTGACCTAAATTTCTCTTTTAAAACACATTCTTTTATTCCTTCTCCATATACCCAAATATTTTCCTGAGGAAATAAACCTTCCCGCATGTCATAGTCATCTGCCTCTCCTTCACTGGCACTCTGCCAAATTTCTCTCTTTCAAATACACTTTAGACAGGAACAAGTTTTTCCCCATAAGTCTACGCTGGGCCCCCAGGATAATCATGTGCAACCCCACTTGATATCAGAGGGAGATACAGGCATCAGAGCACAAACAGTTAAGTCTTGACTCTTTGATAAAAATTGTATTGTGTTTTCAAAATGAACTAAAAGATAAAACTATATTTGAAAGAAACATTGTTTAACCTTTTGACCTTTTAAAAAAACTGTACTTAATCATTAATAGTGAGGTCTAGATGCTCCTCATTAAAAAAAAAAAGGTTTAGTAATAATCATAGTCAGCGTTTGCATGCAACTTACATGCCAGTACAACTTCTGTATTTTTCTAAGCACTTTATATTAAATAATTCAATTTTCACCACAGTCCTATAAAATGATCCCTTTTTTTTTTTACTCTCCATTTTACAGTTGAGCTTCTTCCCTACACAGGAAGCTAAATAGACCACCCAAGTCAGAAGGATAGGAAGTGGGGGAGCTAGGGTTAATTTCTATGGGCCCTTCTCTTGCACTTAAAAAGATGATACAATTATTAGATATTGGATGTGGACGAACATGATTAAGACTACTATATATAAGACCATATCCTTTATCACAAATCATACATATTTGTCAATAACAGAGCTTAAACTTGCAGCCTGAGTCTCCCATGGTTCTTCTTACAGCATGCTGTGGTGTTTCCACAAACATCTAAAATACAGAAACTATATTTGAACCCATCATGGGTGGTTAAATATTCATAGCATGTGAATTTCTCTATTGACCTAGAGAAACTTATTTTGGATGTTATTTTTCTTTTGTCTTTCCTCCCTTCCATCTGTCCTTCCCACTGTGTGTGTGTGTGTATGTGTGTGTGTGTGTGTGTGTGTGTGTGTGTGTGTTTTATTGGAGGTTGAACTCTATCACTGAGCTAAAATACCCCCTCTTTTTAAAATTTTGAAGCAGGGTCTCATTAAGTTGTCAAAACTGGCCTCAAACGTGCTGTCCTGCTCAGCCTCCTAATCTTGTCTTTTCATAATTCCAGGTTGGTGGTAATATCTCTTAGTGGTCAATGTCAATCTTAGAGATAGTGGCCCAACATCTACTCTACACTAAATGCTTATCTTTTAAGCAGAAAAGAAATCAAATGGCTAGTGGAATGTGGTAGACATCATTACCCAAAGTACATGTCTGAAGACTTTAATTGGTATGAATATACTTGTATATAAGCAGAGATATTAAAAATTTGTGCTCTATATGTGTAATATGAATTGTAATGCATTCTGCTGTCATATATAAATTCAAAAAATTAATTTTAAAAAAGAAATCAAATGGCCTTTGTTTCTGCTTAGCTTTGCCTACAGCTGCCTCCCCTTCCTCCTGTTCATCATCCTCACTGTGGTGGGCAAGGAAGTAGAACATGGAGATACTCGCTACTGTATCACCTTGGCCCAATATCCGAAAAACAGGATTTATTATCTTCCCTGGAAAAAAACAACCCATGACCTATTTCAGTGAGTGGCACCATCATCCAGAGATGCAACTATACCAACATTGGGTACTTTTCTTAGGTCCTCCTTCCCCCATGTCTTTCATATCCAATTCACCAACAAACTCCATGATTTAATGGAAGATCTCCATACACATCTCCCAATCTTTCTCCATTCCTACCCTCACTCTACAGTTGAAATGACCTTCCTCACCTGGTGTTCTCTAAATCTGCAGTTGAAATAATTTCATGCTTGGCCAGTCTAACTTCCAAACATTTCTCCCAAGTCTCACTGTTATCCAGATACACAGAATTCCTTCAACTAGATCTTAAGATGCATCTTCCTCCCTTGCCTGATGAACTCTTAACCTTCTATTCTGGGACCGTCTCCCTCCTGCATTTCCCTTACACCACTTCCTTGCACCAGGGGTCCTGCCCTATAGTCTCAGTTCTTCTCCAGGGAGCCCACTGCTATGTTATGGGCACTTCCATGGCTGTACTTGTCACAAGGCATTTTATTTGCTGGCTTATTTGACTTCTCTCCAGTTCGACTGAGAAGTATTGAAAGTAGAAACCGTGTGTACATAAATTATTTGTCATTCTGTAGACTGAGTGATAAGCAATCTAAAAATACAGAAATACAAAAAAAAAAAAGAGTTACTTTCCATCCAAAAAAAAAAAAAATCTCATCGAATTGGACACACACACACACACACACACACACACACACCCCAGAATCTAAATCAAAAACCTATAAACTGTCAACAGAGTAGATTAATGTCAATTATCCTCCTTATAAGATGGCTAGTTTCCATAGGGTGCACATGTTCTGTCTTAGAATGGCGATAGGAGAAGCATCAATAAATAAAGAATTTTTCACTTTCTTGAGTGAGCTTGCATCTTGTTCACAAAAGCTGAAACAATTTACTGTATAACTCTACTGGAGCTGTTTTCAATAAACCCTAATAATTCTTAATTGGCTTAAATCCTTAGTAGTTTAAACAAAACAATAGATAACTAGGACTGATAAAGAATCTAAGGTTCTGTTCATAAGAAACTTCAAGATCATCAGCATGACCATTAGAGATGTTCCAATAAAACGATAATAATAGCCAGCGATCGTAATAATAACAAGTCATGATTAATAATCATAACACAGTACTTATCTCCTGCCTTTCATCCATGGATCTGAAAGCTCTTTTTACAATCATTAATTAGGACCAACATTCTTGTGAGGTGAATATTCACAGTGTCCAAAAAATGGGCTGAACTATTGTCAAAGATTGTAGCACTCAAACCAGGTTTAAGATAGGATAGTACAAAAAGGATAAGGGATAAACCCCAGTCCTCCTGCCACATTCTTACTGTTGACTCTGATACCCATTATGTCAAATAACCTGTGACTGCCAATAGACGCTCAGTTGACAAGAACAATGGCAGAAAGGTCTATGGAATTCAGGAATTGTGTCAGGTGTGACTGATGAAGAAATCTTCATTGTGAGAGTTTCCATAAACAGATCTGCCAAAGAAATAAAATCTTTAGCCCATAGTAGCCCAAATTCTACCTGTAGGTCCCAACTTTCAACTCACCAAAAATTTGGCCTTAGAAAACAATTTGGGGCATTGTTTGAACTTCATGAAGTCTTAGGAATCTTTAATGGAGTTTTCTGTGGATCATCAGAAGCTTAGCTTAAAGGGATGGGTTAGCGGTTGCCAGGGAAGGTGCAGAAAGTGGCCCAGGTGAACAATTTCTTATGATGCTGCTCCCAAATCCAAAATGCAAAAATAAATAAATAAATAAATAAAATACATCAACAAAACAGAAATGAAGATCAACCAACAAACGGAAAATGGGCCAGAAAGGGAGACTGGTGTGATGCAGAAAATTTTTATTCATCTCCTCCATCTTTTTTAGGCATTTACCAAAAGCAAGGCATTTTGAAATTTCTATAGGAAAGTATGTATGCATAGAATATTATAGAGCAATCCCATTTCCATTTACTCAGGGCATTGGTCTTGTTCTATTCCATTTATTTTGGGAGAGCATTTTTTTGTTTGTTTAGGTTTGGGTACAAAATATTAATGCATTAATATATTTTCTTAAGAATGTCATTGTTAACATTTCTGCCAGCTTCTTCTAATGTAAAATACCGAGGGGCTATGATATTTCATTTGGACCTGCACATATAAAAATGAATTTTTGATATCATCAAGTTAATTAGTTCAAGTCATTTGACTTTTGTACCTTGGCTTTCATAAAACCTCATCTTAAATAAATCATTACTTCTACTTACAATAAGAGTACATTCACCCATGCACTCTAGCCGGACCTCTACCCTTGTCTTGGCACATCCTGTAGCAGTTTTATTACACTTGGTTTCTTCACTTAATTGGGTGAAGGGGTATGTTTGTGTAGCAGTTATTTTATATATCATGTTGTTCAGTTTATGAAAAAGAAGAGAAAATAGATTTGTGTAGATTTGGTGTGGGAGTCTTAGCCAAGGTTACAAGGTAGTTTTCATAGCTTTGCCAATAAAAGAGTATGACAAACCAGTTAATGAAGAGTAACACAAGCAGATATCAGTTTTTAAAAATCCCTTTTACTCAATCTATGTTACTTTGATAAATTACATCAGCTTTGGTTTCAGTAATCCCTGTATTCAACCACAGAGAAAACATGCTGTTTACCTTCCATTTCTAGACTCATTAACCAAAAAAAAAAAAAAAAAAAAAACCAGTCTTGGTAATATGTATTAATTAAGATTTTTAAGTTCAGGCACATTTTGATACTTTCTTGTTTTGTTTTGTTTTCTATTTATTTCTTCAGTATTTTTTCCCACGGCACTTTCTACTCCTTTGTTGAATAAACTGCTTTAAACTGAGTAATTCTCACCTTCCTGGACCTAAGCTGGGCTCTGAGACTGCCCCCTTCATTCCATTACTGACATACATATGCCTCTCCATTCCTCTATCGAGTCTTTCTCCTTTTGACTTTCAACCTCACTTCTTTAGAATCATCATGGCCATGTGGCTAACAGATGCATGCGTGCAGTGAAACTGTTCCACAAATTTCAACCTCTGTTACCCGTGTGGACAGCTCGGTTCAGAAGGTCTTTTCATCAGATTTGAACTCTAAGATGAAAAGCCCTGTGGGAGAGTTCACACGAAAACATAAAATGCAGGAGGATTTCTGCATTGGCTCCCAAGGGTGGCCGCCCCACAAATGGGGTGGTCAGGTGGGGGTCCTAAAAACATCAGATTTATTGGCTCACAGTTCTGGATCCTGGAAGTCTGAAATCAGGCCATTGGCAAGGCCACCTCCTCTGCAGGTTCTGCCTCGTCCCTTCCTCACTTCTGGCAGGTGCTGGCCATCTTGGGGTTCCTCTGCTTCTGGCTGCATCACTTCAACCTCCACCTCCAACCCCATGTGGCCTCTTTCCTCCATCTGTCTCTGCATTTCTGTACCCAAATTGCCCTCATTTCTCTTAAAATAACATCAGTCATTGGACTTGCATTCCACCCTGATCCACTATGACCTCATCTTTAACTTAACCAAGTGCATCTGCAAAGATCCTGTTTCCAAATAAGGTCATATTCTGAGGCTGAGGAAGCACAGAAAATTGGGGGTACCCTCCTCAAGCCCATGTGATTTTCTCTTTTCATTCCATTGTACAGTTCTCCAAGGGCCTTTCAGATGCTTAGAGTCCAACAAGGCCATATGAAACCTTTTCAGAAAAGGAGCCAGTCAACCTAGAAGGTGAGGCAACATAGAGCATAAAGAGGTCCATGTCATAGCTCCACCTGCTACTGGCTTTGCCATTTGGATTTGGCACAGATCACACAGTTTCACTAGGCCTCACTTGCTACATGTTCAAATTCTAGTAACATCTATATCATAGGGGTGCTGTGAGGATCAAATGAGATTGTAGAACCCCGAGTAGTCCTACTTTTGGTGTACAGTGGGTGCCAAGTAACTTGTAACATCCTACATTCATTCCAAAATTGTAGGAGGCAGAGACAAGAGCTCTTTCAGGTACCTCTAAAAATCACCCTAGCTGTGTTTAAGGCACGTTCTGGAAAGAGTATACTCAGCAAGCCTGGGAAAATTTACTGATGTTTGTCTTTTTTTAAAAAGGTAGTTAGAAAAAACAAACTGAGCTTCTGAAAGATGCTTATTATATTGCTACATTGTACTTAAATATGATATACAGTGCCTAACATCTGAGAACCTGAAAGCTTTTAATGAGCATTAACTCCTTGTTCCCCATGGGGTGGGTAGCAAGCAGTCATCAAGCCATCTTTATAGCTGAGGAAATTGAGGCACAGGGAGATTAAGTGACCGATTCAAGGTCAATACTAAGCTAGTTGCTATAAGCAATGGCCACAGGTAGACTGTGAAGAGGGCCATGAGTGCAGTAATTTAGCTGTTATCTTTCTTTGTTCTCACCCCTTGGATTCAATAATACAGGTAGCATGCTCCCAGGAACAAAAATAGAGTATCCTAGAAGCCAAAATTAAAAACAAACTACAATAACAAATAGTGGCCTGTCTGTACAATGGAATATTATTCAACCACAGAATACTGATAATACGGGCTTTAATGTGGACGAACCCGAAAGACACTGTGCTAAGTGAGAGAAGCCACACACAGGTGAACCTGTGCTATGTGATTTCGTTTATATGACATCTAGAACAAATAAATCCACAGAAACAGAAAGCGGACATGTGGATCCCAATGGCTGGAGTGGTAGGGGAATGGGGGTGAGGAGTCATTAGGTTACAGATTTCCTTCTGGAGTGATTAAAATGTTCTGGAACTAGGCAGAGGATATAGTTGTACAACACTGTGAATGAACTAAATGCCAGTGAACTGTACCCTTTAAAATGGTTAATTTTATGTGAATAAAATCCCTCCGTCTCTCTGTCTCTGTGTGTGACTCTTTCTCTCTCTCTCTCTCTCTCTCTCTGTTGCTCTCGCTCTCGCTCTTGTTCTCACTCTCTCATAAACACACCAGTCATTGGAGAATAAAGTTTGCATAACATTAATAAAAAATAATAATGTGGGCTGGGGCTGTAGCTCAGTGGCAAAGCGCTTGCCTAGCATGTGTGACACACTGGGTTCAATCCTCAGCACCACATAAAAATTAACAAATAAAATAAAGGCATTGTGTCCATGTACAACTACAAAAAAAATTAAAAAAATAATGTGAGCATTTGAAAATTAACATTAGTCATGGCTCCAGTTTCTGAGGACAGATGTGTGAAAACCCAATTACCTGAACTTGCAAAGGCCAATCTTCCACTTAGCTAGCAGTAACAGCGTGACCTTGGACTGATTTCTGTGTCTCCATTTCCAAATTATAGAATGGAAGTTGTGGTAAGTTCGAGTTTTTCAAACTGCAGCTTTTTAAAGATGCTCATTTTTTAAAAAAAGTAAAATCCTATATGGAATCCTGCTATAAAAAGAAATGAAAGCCAAGCTTAGTGAGGGATCAGTCTAATCAGGTCCTTACTTCCATCCCTGGCAGCCCCCAATTTACTCTCTGCACTGTGGTGCTCTTGAAGTTGAAAAACCCCAGAATAGAGAATTTCTAAACTTGTAAACCTATGCCCCCAAGAGAAGACCATTCCTCCTCCACCTGCCCCCTCAGTTAGGTGCAGAATATTGAGATGGGTTGTGACTATCAGTATCATGCATGTTTGTTGGCTGTTGATAACTATGTGTTTTAATGAAGACTTACCATGATAGATGGCTAGGAAACAGCAGCTATGGATGTGTCTGGAGGTATGAGGAGACCCCACTGCTTCCAACTAACTCACCCAGAGCCCAGTACAGACCCTCCTGACCTGAACCATGTGACCAAGAGCAAGGCATTGCCAGGTGCTCAGAGGTTCAAGACTACTCTGGGCCACCAAGAGATAGAGCAGACTTTTCATGACAGGTGTGGACAAGAGAGACTGTGGCTGAATATGGGGGAAATACACATAATGATGAAAACCAGAGGAAAACCCAAGGCAAAGGACATTGATCTGGTCGCAATGGCTTCCCCAATCTCTTCTCTCCATGGCATGTGTAAAGGTCTATTCTAGAGTCAACACTTTCCATCAAGACATCAAAGCATCCTTTTAGAGAACCCACATGAAGACTTTTAGAAACTGTTAGATTATACAAAAGCCCTACTGTCTGGCTAGAATTTAACCACTCCTTCCATTTGCCCAAAGTCTTGCTGGATTTTACCAAGGAGATCTTCTCCTCCCTTCCTCCATAAAGACTGGAGATCTGCCAGGAAGAGAGAGAAGGAGAGGGGCTGAAGGTTTTAGCAGAGTGGAGCTGAATTGTCACTTAATAGTGATCCAGCAATGAAGATATCTTCCAAACACTCCCAGGTATGAAGGAGTCATACTAGTTCTCAGTGTTCATATTTTGAATTTCTGTAATGGATTAGAGGATCATCAAATAGAGTTTTCTAGATGCTAGTCCACAGAGTCTTAGATGGAATTAAAAGAAAACTCAGAGAAAGTTAGAAATGGAAAAATTCACATAATGATGAAGCATACTTCAGAAAGTTATAGATGGATCAAAGTATCCTAGACCAGCAGCTATCAAGTGTGGTCCTAGGGGGGCATCTCTGGGGAAACTTGTGAGAAATACAAATTCTCAGCCTCACCCTAGACCTACAGAATATGAAATCTGGGAGTGGGTCCAGTCATACTGTTGTAACAAAATTTCTAGGCACTCCAATAAAAGTGATGGTTTAAGAACCACTTTGAAATCTTTCTCATTCCAATTAGTTTTCTAATTTTAGATGAGGAAACCAGGTCCAAAGTAAATAAATGGCTTTCCCACTATCTTCCAGCTGAATGTGTGAGCTAGAAAGAGAGAGAGAGAGAGAGAAAGGAAGAAAGAAAATTTAGTAATTTTACAAGTTATGACTTTAAAAAGAAGATAGATTTCCCTCCAAAGGCAAAAAGAGAATTGATGCTTCCATTTCAAAACTCAGCCTTTTGACCCATCAAACGTGAAGACACATGTGATTCTGAGTTAAACTACCTCAGAATTCCCACCTTCTACTGTCTGGCAGATAATAGGCACACCCAGTTAAAAATTTGTTCAAACACAAGCCAGTGTCATGCAAAGACCACTGGCAAGTCCTTTGTCCTTTTCCTGTACAATTGCTGGGACTCTGCCTAAGGTGTGAATATTTAGAGATCCCGACAAACCATATTCTTTTGCATGGAATAATTTTGACAAATAGTTCATTTTCTCTCCATCTCCACCCAAATGTTGCGAGAGTTGGAATGAAAGAGATAAATCCATGGAATAAATTGAAGAAATGCTACCCGTTTCAGAGAAATGGTCCCTAACATTGGATAAATATCCAATCAAAATATTTGGGCACTTCTGACTAATTTTAAACAGCTGAATTGTTGTTTTTGCTTTCCCAGGAAACACTGAAAAAGTATTCTCTGCATCTGTAAAAACCTTTCATCTTACAAAAAGACTGAAGCTAAGGTGAAAGAGGATCCCAGGGCAAGAGGATTTCAGAAATAAAACTCTCTTTCTCTTTCTTTCTTTCTTTCTTTCTTTCTTTCTTTCTTTCTTTCTTTCTTTCTTTTCTTTTCTTTTCTTTTTTTTGTGGCACTATTGTGAATAAAGATGCTATGAATACATGAAAAAAAAAACAAAAAAGAAATAAAGTTTTTCAAAAAAAGAACTCAAAACATGAGAACACTTCTATAGAAAGAATGACCTCAAAATTAAGCAATTAAAAGGAATAGGTTGAGGGCTGAGGTTGTGGCTCAGCAGTAGAGCACTCACCTAGCACATGTGAGGCCCTGGGTTCGAACCTCAGCACCACATAAAAATAAATAAATAAAATAAATGTACTGTGTCCAACTACTACTAAAAAATAAATATTAAGAAAAAGGAATAGGCTGAGTCCATTCTAATTAGCTTTCCCTTTTTTTCTCTCCATCATTTCTTGACTACTTTGCTTGAAATATTTCAGCTTGTACTTGGCCTTTCTCTAAATTATCTGTCTTACAATAAGAATGTTATTTTAAATAATTTCAATTTTATTTTATTTGTAATTTTTTTCTTAACATTTTTTCTTATAAATATTTTTTCTTATAAATATTTTTTTCTTAAAAGAAACAAAAGTAGGATCTGTACCAGGAGGCAACAGGGGCATGTTTTATTGGTGCAATAATAGTCACATCTAATGGTTAAAGCCCTTGGCATCACCAAGTACTCAAGGCTCATGGTACTATTAAAAGTCTTTATTGAAGAGCAACAGCAAGTAAATTATATAATGCAAAATCTTACAATTACACGTAATAAAAAATACTATACAATTAAGCTATTTACCTAAGAACCACAGGAATATTTGTGATCAAATAATTTATTTCAAATTCTTTATATGGTATACTTCAATTACTGACAAATTCTAGACCACATAAACATTTTAGGAGCTCAAGAAAAATGATTTTTATCTGTTTCTAATACCATATTCTGTACCTATCTCAGTTAACTGAATAAGGTGTTTGAAGATAGAAACACTACAAGTTCACTTACTTTTTTAAGTGGTAGGTAAACGGTACCTGGACCCCAGTCCAGAAACAGCCTCTGTGGCCATCAAATTCAGAGGGAAAAGCAATGATGAAGGTAAATTTTCTCAAACATCAGTTTTTTCTTCCCAGAAACCAATCTCTCTCTCTCTCTCTCTCTCTCTCTCTCTCTCTCTCTCTCTCTCTCTCACACACACACACACACACACACACACACACTCACACTGTGTGTGGTACTGGGGATTGAATCCAGGGACACTATGCCACTGAGCTACATCCCCAGCCCTTTAATTTAATTTTACCTTATTTTGAGATGAGATCTTGCTAAGTTGCCAAGGCTGGTCTTCAACTGGCGATCGTCCTACCTCAGCCTCTAAATAGCTGGGATTACAGTAGTGAACCACCCCCATACCTTGACCATCGTATTCTTTTTGAGAAAGAGAATTCTTCCAGCCTTAAAGGGCCAATGCCTTCTCTCATATGTCAATCAAAGCAAGCAATGTACATTGTGGAAAAAAAACTTATCAACCATCGATCATCAGCAATACAGCAAAGTCTTCAGCCAGGCTGCAGATTAGGTTGTCCAACCCTCCAATGTCCCTGTCATTTCAGGATCTGGAGCAACCACTATTTGCAGTGCTGTGTTAATGAAACAACACTCTGCACTTTCATAGTTTAAAAAAAAAAAAAAAAAAAGCAGGCCAAAGGTCCCACAAAGGCAAAAAAAAAAAAAAAAAAAGGAAAGGGAAAATGGCCTTAAGGAGAGAAAGTCAGACCTCAGGAGTAGCCATGTTAAAACTGGCCTGTAACTCTTGAAGGACCTTCTTAATTCCCACCTTCATAAACTGGGGCCAATAAACCTCCCTATAATTGGCTCAGTTCTTCTCTGACCTGCATATTTTAATAGCACTTTTCTGAGCCTTGGGTGAAACACTCTCAGCCATCTTTGAATGCTCTGGTTTTGAGAGGAGCATGAAATGGGATATGCTATAAAAAGTGTAAATAGTATTATCATGGAGTTGCAAATATACTAGTTAGATACACAAAGAAAAAAATCCTCTCCCCCTCCCCCGTAATCATCTGCTTTTCATTGTTGACAATATGAATCAACTCAGTCTGACCCACTAACTTAAACATGTGTTTAAGGGCACTTAGTCTCTGGATAAATGCTCATTTTTTAAGTCTCTATTCCTCCCTCTGCTCCTGTCTAAGATGGCAGCTCAGTATATACATCAAGGTGACAAGGAAGAGTCGGGGGCTTGTCTTGACCCAATGTCCAATGTGGGCCCTGGAGCTGCAGTTGCCTTAGCTCGTGGCTGTTCCTCTGGAGGAGCCCCCCTCTGCTCTCTGGATGCCACAACAGTCTAGAGACATGGCCCTGATCCCCAGGGATCTCTCTTATAGGTGGTGCACCCAGGAGACCTTGAGGTCAGGGCCCTGTCACTCCCCACACTGCAAACTCCTTCTATGCCAGGCAGCTCCATCAGTCAGCCTGGGCATTTTCCCATGGTCCAGGGATTTGGGGATGCCTTCCCGTCCCCCACACAATAGCTGACAGAGGAACAGCCTACCAACCAAAGCGAGGCCTTCCTCTGTCGCCCTCTGAGAGCAGAATGGATGCCTCTTGCTGCCTACATTTTCTCCACCCAGCCAACTTTCCCTGCCCTGGGTCCTCCTCTTCCCTTGGCAGTACCCATCTTTGCCTCACTGGGGTTCCTGCAGCCGTGAAACCTGACGTGCTAGGAAAAGAAAAGACCTTGGTTGAACATTTCAGAAGTACTATCCTGATTACAGTATGAATGTCCCTTAATAAGGATCCAATGTGTCCCTGGAAGTGTGCCTTCCTTTCCTCTCCTTCTGCTCCCCCTCTTCTTCTTTTCCTCTTCTTCTCGTCTCCCAGGCCAGTGTTTTCCCTCTGATTCTATTTGATTATCAGCATCAATGAGGAGCCTTGTACAAACAGAGACTCCTCGGCTTACCCCTTCCTTAACAGTGTCTCAAGAAAAGCAAGGAAGTGATCTCACTCGCTCTTGGAATCTGAAGAAGTTTGATCTCAGATTAGAATAAAGGCCACCAGAGGCTGGGGAGAGTGATGCACAGTGAAAAAGGGCAAAGTTGGCCAGCAAGAGCAGGGATGCATCAGGAGGAGTGAGCGATGGTGTTCTGTAGGGTGGATACGGTGAGCTCTCTCAAGTCACCGGAACAAGGTTTTGAATGTACTCGTCGTGGAGGAGATGATAGAAATCTAAGGCAATGGATATGTTAATCACCCAGATTTGATAATTACCCAATGTGTACACAAAAAAAACATCACATTGTATTTCATAAATATGTACAATTATGTATCAATCAAGAAAATAGAAATTATAAAGACAAAAAAACAAAACAAGGTGCAAATTAGGGACTAGATGCTGCCTTTGGGCTAAGGAAGAGAGGAAATAGGGATTCATATTCATGTTCACAGTTTGCACACAAAGACTAGAAGGAAATATTGTTTTCTTAAATGGTAGGCAACCTCTTTATGCTAGTGAGAATATGCAAGAAATAGAGAAGAGTTTTCCTGTTACATGATTTTGTTTCGTTTTGATTTTCAATGCTTCCAATGCCTTAACTCTGTAAATAAACACAATAAAGGCTTTATTTTGTGTTTTTTAGTGGTTCGGATGATATGCCAGGTCAAGGAAGAAGCAGGACTACCAGAACTTTCTCAGCCCAGATCTGGTTTTATCCCACCACTAAAACCCTCCAAAGATGCCCAATGATGGTTGGGATAAATAGGACCCATTTAGCATGAACTTCCTGCCTGTCCCGTCCTCCACCTCCACACAACCTCCCACTATTTGAAGATGCAGCCGGACACCACTCTTTGTACACTTTGCCCTCCCCAGAATTTACCAGAATAAATAAGATTCTCCTCCTATGCCATGTTACATCATTTGGGGGTTACTAATCTTTCTCCCCTCCCCACTGCTGGTCAAGGACAATGGCATTCCCAATGTTGTAGTTGAATTAATAAATAAACTTTTGAATTTCAGCTAATGAAAGTATTTTAAAAATAACAAACAGGAGAAAGCTCGTTAGATCACTTAAATCTGTACTCATAAAAAAAAGATACATGTGTGTGTTTTAGTAAGCAAACAGCAAAATTATGGTCAGGATAATGGACCCTAAGTGTTAAAGTGAGACTGCTAAGTATGTTAATAGAGAGATAAGAATCATTTGTAATTGGCTTGTTCTTTGGATGCCAACAATACCACTAACTGGTTTCTCAGGCCCTGGACAATGTTAGACCTCACTCCAGTAAAGAAAGTGTTTTCCTTGTTTACACAATGAATTTGTTTGCAAAGTTCTGTTTTTATAAACGAAACGTGGTGGTTTTAAGTCTTTCACACCTAATATTATGTCATAAGGTAGGAATGAAACTAAGTACGAGGTTCTACAGTTTATAAATATGATAGAAATTCATTCATACCAGCTATAGTATAATTCCAGCAACTCAGAAGGCTGAGGCAAGAGGATTGCAAGTTCGAGGCCAGCCTCAGCAACTTATTGAGGCTGTCATCAACTTAGTGAGACTCTGTCTTAAAATTGAAAATGAAAAGAACTGGGGGGCTGGGGATGTGGCTCAAGCGGTAGCGCGCTCGCCTGGCATGTGTGCGGCCCGGGTTCGATCCTCAGCACCACATACAAAGATGTTGTGTCCGCCGAAAACTAAAAAAAATAAATAAATATTAAAAAATTCTCTCTCACTCTCTCTTAAAAAAAAAAAAAATCCCCGCTCCTCATTTACACTTTGAGTATCCCTTATCAGAAATGTTTGGGACCAGAAGTGTTTAAAAAAAAAAAGAAAAGAACTGGGGATGCTTCTCAGTGGTAATGTGCCTCCTGGTTCAATCCCCAGAAACCGTCCCCTGCAACACACACACACACACACACACACACACACACACACACACAATATGTATATATATATATATATATATATATATATATGGAAAAGAAAAAAGAAATTCATCTTATCTACAGAATAAGAAAATAGCTTATTCCTTTCTATATAAAAGGAAGAGGTAAGATTTTGTCCTCCATCTTTTTCTGTCTTGTCTTTCAATTTTTTTAAGTCAGTTAAATTTAGGAGTGAAGGATTTCAACCTTTTTTAAAAGGAACACACAATTCTGCAGTGATTGAGAAAATTGGCTCTGGGAGGACTTTTTATTTTGTATTTTAAAAATAAAGTTGTGGTCATGATAATATGACTGTGTCATCTGACATCTAAGGTCTTCCTCGTGTTGACAGGTATCCTAGGTATCTTCTGAAGTCAACTCATCTAGATAATTCCCTGCTTCCTGCAGAAGAACTAACCAGTTATTTTTAAGCCCGGAAAATGCTAAATCTGATAGTAGATCAAAAAACAAATAAATAAACCTGGAACAGGATAACTTAATGAGGCTTAAATTCTCCAAAGAACACCCGTTATTTCGACCCAGTGATCAGCTGTTAAGGATCGCGCCCCCTGTGCTAACTCTCGGACACTGTGTCATCCACGGTGATCCATAAAAGAGTGAAAAAACAGACACCCTGAGTAGGTTGAGCCTGCCGCCACCTACGAAAGGTGGCTCTAATGAGAGAATTAATTTTTTTTTTTTTTTGCAAGTGATGAATCCCTTGAAATTGAATCCAGAAAATCATAGGCGGGAGTCGCTTCTTCCTTTGCTAATGAAGTGGGTGGCGTTGTCTTCACCATCCAGCTGGTTTCTCAGAAACTGCAGTCAGCCTTCCATATAAACATAATTTCATTTTATGGGAAGTGAGTTCTCCCACACCACATGCCTAAGCTTCTTTAGATGTAAGTGGCAGGGCCACGAAGACCTGTCTTCCTCCTGAAATGTGAAACCAGCCTTTCCAAATGGCTTCATATTTAACTATTAAGAGCAACAACGGCCTAAAATAAAAGTCCTTGGCATAATAACCATTTTCACAAAACTAATTCCCTCAAATAGGCATGTCCTAATGGACCAATAAAACTTGCCTTGTCGTGCCTGAGTGCGGTATTACCCCCACTTAGAGCTGGCTATAATTGGCAATCACTTTTCGGCGGGGGGGAAAGTGGGAGGTGGGGAGGCTTTATATAATAATGCTTCATACTGAGTTTCCATGGGGCCTTTCATCTGAAGATCTCAAAGCACTTGACAAACACTAATTAATACTCATGACACCCCAGTGAGGGAGGTAAGTATTATTATCCCCATTTCACAGATGAGGAAACGGGGAGGTTAAGTTGGGTAACCCAGTGAGTCAGGGGCAGAACGAACAGTTCCTAATTCCTAGTCTTGTGATTACACAGACATTACAAGGGGCTGCCATTGGAGAGATAAAAGGAAACGCACCTCATTTTCAATTACCCCAAGGTGAAAACATCAATTATAAATGGGATTACAATGAAGCCATTTGATTTTAACAACAGTAATACCATTTTGTAATCTTCAAATTTTGTTATAAAAAAATAGAAATATTATTAAATGTAGTTTCTTAGGCTCTGAAGTATAAATTAAGATGATTTTCTTTATCATGGCAGAGGCCATACAGAAATTATGTTGATTAATTTGATAAGGGGGCAAAAGTCCTAACTTCATTTTTTGGGGTGGTGGGTCAGATTCTTGCAACGACTCTAAACTCCCTGAGGGTGGAGACCCATCATTTTAGAGTTTGTATCCCCGTGCAGAGGATTATCAAGCATGGTGCTCAATCAACGTTAGTTAAGCCCATGAAACCTACTAAGCACCCAGGTGCTAAGAGGACATGTGACAAGGAAGAGGATAGAACCACGACCCAAGAGGTAAGATTAAATGAGAAACAACAACAACAAAATACAACCCAAGAAAGTAATTAAGAAATGAGGGCAGAGAAGATTGAATGAGCCAAGTGTTCAGTGTGGTGCCGCCAAGTGGGTTCTAGGTTGTGAGGAATTCCCAGGTGATAAGACCATGGCATCCAGAAGCTGGGTCGTCACTTATAAACCATTACGTCAGTTTTCTTCAATGAGAGCCGATGGACCTCTAAGCACCATTGGGTTTTTTCTTTAACTCAGTAGTGCTGAATGTTGTAATGAATGTTGTTTGGTCTAAGAGAAGACTTGGAATCAGCTTTGAGATGAGCAGGGAGCCCACCATATTGGCCTGAAGATCTGGGTTCTCCAAAGTCTCTGCTGGTAGGTGGTATTCCATCTGCCCCCATCTTTCCCACCTTCTACCCCCATCTTCACCTAGCTAATTCACAATTATTCTTTAGATTTCTGCTCAGACACAATTTTCTGATTCTTTAGATTAGCTTTGTGGTTATACCTTTTATGAAGTCTTTGCCCTTTTTTCTTCCTAATAGCTATCACATTTTTGTAATTAAATATCTGGGGTTTTAAAAATTAATGTGTTTCCTTGTTTCTTCTATCAACTCTGGCTCTAATTTTAAGAAGGTCCATGTCTGTTTTGACTGTTATTATATCCTCAGCACCTAGAAGGTTCTTCATAAACATTTGTCGAATGAATAAACACTCTCATGCTGCCAATTGCTGAGAAACAGCGAACTAGTAGCATTTTGGAAATGAGAAATGAGAAAAGCAGCCCCAAACCAGAAAAATACCCAAACATCCCCTATTCTGGCTAATGAGTGATGGCTGCTGCTTCACCAATTACAGCATTAGCCTCGATTGTTCTTCCCACCCAGCATGTAGCCTGGAATAGTCCCTGCTCCCTGATGGCGTCCTTGAACCCTCCCTAAAATCTCTTAAACCAGCCCATATTCTATAATAAGGTCTTTCTAACACACTGTTACTGAAATGCCCTGGGGTCCCTCATAATATGGGGTCTTCCTCAGTGCAATGAGCCAGTCACCCCAACTTTGTTAATACACCAACTTTCTGTCCCTGGTGATCTTTGATCATGGGGATATGGAAGATACAAAGTCTATATGTAATAAGGCAGAAAACTGATAGACAGCAGTTCAAATGTGTCTCTCTGCCCAAATGGTTTAGCAACTTGAAATATTTAGTTCCAGGCAGTCATTCAATCCTATTTTCAAGAGATTACTGAAACACTATGTTAACATAGATCATCCCAAATTATCAGACGATTAAAAAAAAAAAAAGATCTCTTCACAGTGAATTTTAGAGAGCAAACTTTTAAGAATATGACATAATTTCTTTCTTAGTGCTTTCCCATATATTCTTTTTTTTTTTTTTAAGAGAGAGTGAGAGAGGGGGAGAGAGAGAGAAAGAGAGAATTTTAATATTTTATTTTTCAGTCCTCGGTGAACACAACATCTTTGTTTGTATGTGGTGCTGAGGATCGAACCCGGGCCACACGCATGCCAGGCGAGCGCGCTACTGCTTGAGCCACATCCCCAGCCCCCCGTATATTCTTAAGTGAAAATATTCCTTGGAGTTGTCCACCCACTTCAGAGTGAGGCAGCCAGGAAGAAGAAGGAAGCAGGTATCTTTAAGTTGTCAAGGTTGAGTTGCAGAGTGCACACACCACACGTGGATGATTAGAGACAGATTGAAGTTCCTGTAAGAAACAGTGGTCGGGGGCTGGGATTATAGCTCAGTAGTAGAGCGCTTGCCTTGCACCAGTGAGGTACTGGGTTCGATCCTCAACACCACATAAAAAATAAGTAAAATGAGTAAAAATACTGTGTCCGTCTTTAAGAAAAAAGAAACAGTTGCCAGGTTTCTCTCAACAGCTTCCCGTGGATTGCTTCCTCAATAGGAAGCTCATCTGTGCTTTCTCTGTCTTTTGCCCCTGTCTATTCAGTTGCCTAAACACATAAATACATTTGGACATTTAATGTTTTTTGCTAACTTCTAAGTCCAGTTCCTTCCTTCCCAACAATCCTAACTCTGCTCCATCCCTCCCTAAGACCCACAGCACGTTCATTCAAAACATTCCCAAAGCCCAGTGCGGTTTCTAGGGGTGTGCTGCCTGGGGTTCCTCCTCCCTCGTGTCCTGATCTCCTTTGGAGTAACATAAAAATGTTGGATTCCACCAATTTCCACTTGCCCCTGGAGCCCCGCCCTGAGTCTCTTCTGCTGGTCCCATCTGCGCACCCCCAATCCTCCTTACTGCAATGGCTTTAAGTTCTGGCTCCTCTGAAGTCAGTACCTCATAACTCCCCACCCCCCCTGCCCACACACACACACACTTAAATTAACTGCCTGTCTCTTTAGAATGGAGCTTTTGGTCAAACTTGGTATGATTCCTACATTTTCTACCTATTGTTTCCATTCCATTAAATTATTGCTGTCTCTTGTTGCTCTCTGGATCCACAAAGAATCCTTGCCAGGCAATCTCGGCAATCTATTTCCTGCTTCACCTCAGTTCTGGTAGCTTCTCAAGTCTTGTCCTACATATTTCAGTTTTCTTGCCCATCTCCTCTTGCTACTCCTCTCTTTTGTTTGTCTGTTGCTGGACTTATTTGAAACTAAACTTGTTATCCACCCCTTCCCAGCCCCAAACTAATTCCCCACACCCCGCCTCCTTAAATTCAGGTCTTTCTTGCTAATCCCCTTTCTGTTTTCCTTGCCTCTAGCATTGAATCAATTTTCAAGTCCTATCCTTCCTTCCTCTTATTTCTATTCTTTATTCCCTTGGACCATTCCCAAGTCCTCTCTCTCTCCCTCCGTGTCTTTCTTCTCTTCATTCTGTCTACAAGATCATCACCAGGTTAATCTCTGCCAAGACTTATTTCAATTATGTCATCCCCCATTCAAATATTTTTTTAAATAGTAAGGCTACATCTATCAAGTGTGGTTCAGGCTCTTTAGGGCTTCAGGGGGCACTGCCCCAACTCCCAGGAATAAGGGAAAGGAGAGGTTGCAGAGTCAGAAGCAGGATTCAGATGCGAATCTTTCAGACTCCAGATCTTCTAACCCTAATCATGAGGCTACAGTGCCTTCTTGCTAACCTCTATTCAAACATGTTTGTTTGTTTGTTTGTTTATATTTATATAGTACATGTACTCAAACATATTTTTATATTTCTTCTGTACAACTGGACACACACAAAGTTCCACTGCAGTAGGTGTGGGGTGAGAACCCAGTATTCGCATTTCCCAGGTGCTGATTCTAATGACTCCGGTCTAGGGGCCACACTTTAAGACCCCTGCAATCAGAGGAAAATTTCACCACGTGCTCAAGGATGCAGATAAAATGACTATTTAAATTTATGAGGATTAAAGGTAGGCCAGAAAATCCTAAATTGCCCCCCCCATGGAAATATTTCCAGAAAGTGTCAGTCCCCTTCCTATCTAATGAGATGAAGTGCTCTGACCCTAATTGAGGATTTCCTTGTGAGTGTGAATCTTGTCTTGCCCTAGGGTGATCCTTCTAAACCACAAGATAATTAATTTCTGTTTTTTACTTTTATTTTTTTAGTTACCCTGTTTTTAGTAACTTGTTACACAACCACAAAGAACTAAAACAGGAGGGGGGGCGTGGGGGTGGAGATCCGTGAATATTATTTGACATATCATTCATGGGATGTGTGCCCCACCCTTCCCTCACTATCAGGTACTCCCTGAGGACAAAGACTTCTGCCTATTTTTTCATTGCTGTGACCCCAGAGTTTAGAAAACTCCAGGTACATAGTAGGCAGTCAGTTAAGATTTGCTAAACCAAGTAATAATGGAGAATGTGATTTGAGATGGTTTGGCAATAGGAGATATAAAGGCTGAGATGGGGAGAGGCCCATTATTGCAGTGGAAGAACAGATCTTGGTAAAGAGGCAGAAGGCAGGAGTCCTGGGCAGGGGCGGGAGGATCAAGATTCTGCCCTATTGTGGGTTTTGAGGGGTAGAAATGGCAGCCCTTGGAGGAAGCAGGGTGGGTGCTTTTGTTCAGACTTAGCCAGGGCAGGCTAATTCAGCAGGCAGCCCGAGTGCTGAGGGTTTTTAGCAGCAGACAGACCCGGTAAGAATGGTAGTAAGCATTTCATTTGTGTTCCAGGGCCACTCATATTATTCTTTAGATCTTATATGTTGGTGGGTTCTTTTTCTTTTTTTTTTAAGTTTCGCTGTATTTTGCTCTAATTGTTAAATATGATTAGCTCTTATGTAACCAGCATAACTCCAAGAGAGGAACTCGTTTTTCAGTTCTTTTGATCTGTTGTTAACTTTTACAACATTGTCATGCCAGCCACGGCTCCCTTGTATTTTGCCTCAGCTGCTCTCAATACCACCTTCTCCTCTACTTTCTTCCCCTGCAATTAATAAATACTCTTTTCTCCGATTCCCTTCATCCAATGCTGAATGGGTCGTTTTTTGCCTTTGTCAGTTCATTCAGTCCCGAAACACATGGCTTTGTCACGGTTGATAATAACTGACTAGCAATATTTATGTGACATTTCATCTCCAGGGCTTTTCACATTTCTTTAAGACCTCTTTTGTGGGTGTCCTTTTCCCCTTCTGCCTGCATCATATACAAAGTATCCGTTTATTTTTCACTTCAAACATTTTCGGTATCATTTTTTTTCCTCTTAAATATATTTTATTAATTCTTCTCCAGTTCTAACTCTCCCCCTTCCCGTTGTGTTTCAGCTGTTGTAGTTTCTCAGTGTCTTACAAGAACATTACCCCCCAGATGATCCAGGTTCTCTTGCCTTGTTTGCTCAGGAATCAGCTCGGGTCTTGCATGAGCATGAATATCCCTTCTCTTGACATTTCACCTTGTGTCTATAGAATGGTTCAAGGTTCATGCTGCTGTTTAGCCTAGCCCTTCATAGTTTCCTCCAAAGCTCTTATTTTTAAAAGAGAACCAAATGGAAAACCACAGTGGGCCAAATCCTTCAGTAGAAGGATGGAGAATGCCTGAGGATGATGAAGCCTGTTGATGTGAGCATATTTCATATTCTCAGAAAAGTTGGGTGATTTTATCTATTTCCTTTATAAGAAGCAACAAAATACTCAAATAAATGTTTTGACAGCTTTTCAGGGCCATCAAGTTTTGAAATAGAGAACCACAAGAGTAATAAAACTAGACTCCTTCTAAAGACAGACAGCTCTTCTGAAAGAAATGCATGAACCCCACATTTTACATTTCATTGTGAAAGCATGTGGGATTTTAGAAAAGTGTCCACCTTCAGCTAACACGCTGTTAAAGAAAAGGGGGTAACAGGATAGTTTCTGTATTGTCGTTTTATTTGACTTCCAGTTTTGAAGATTTTTTTTTTCCCTAAGCATGAAAACATTCAGACATATAAATCACTTTTTAAAACCTAGATTTCTGGCTTACTAAACCTGAGAGCAAGCTGAAAACATGCATTTCTCTTTGGAAACTAAGCCCTCAAATGCTATGATCAAAGCCACTGAATGAAAGGTTTGAGAAGCACACTAAGCATGTTTTGCCATACAGGTACATTGGTAATTGTATAATTTCAAAAGGCAAGAATATAGAGGAAAACTGCCTGTGCAGCTCTGTAAAGAATATACTTTTCTAGAATGTAAGATTGGGTTCAAATTATAACTCTGCCACTAAGAAGGTATAACCAGCCATTCACCAACTTCCTTGTTGGGAGGAACAAAGGGCTTTCCATTCTGAACCTGGAAAACATCGGCTACAAGCTCTCTTGAGGTAGTAGGGATTTTAATGCCCAAGGCCACCTTATTAGGAAGAGAAAATATTATCTCTTTGACCCACAAAATGGAAAGCTATTTTTTTTATGAAAAGCTAATAATCAGAGAGATTGAAGATCTGGTTCTCTGTCATTCCAAAACTTTTGCTCTGGTCTACCAATATATTTGTGTATTCTGGGATATCTGTTTTGAATATTGTTTGAAGGGAGCCGTTGCCTGGGATTCCTTTTATATATATATATATACACACACAGATTTTTCCAGCGTGGCCTCTGTTGCCTGGGAACCGGCCCTCCATACAGTCAACATATCCACATACCCTGGGAAGATACAAATTGGGTGTAATATTGGTTATGTATTTTCTCCTCCACAAGAAGAGTAAGAAAATAATTTAAAAATTTTAAAAGACTATAAAGCTCTCTGCAAATAAAAAAGTTAAGATACTTCATGGCATACACTAAAAATAAAAAGTGCAATAGAAATGTGAAATAATAATATTGTGAAGCCCCTATATTCTATAATAATAAACACTGTTTAAATGGTAAGTAGAATAAAATAGAAAATGTACTGATTTGACTCATAAATGTATCATGCTTCTTATATTTTATTATATATAGGACTTGCTCCAAAAAATGAAAAAAGCAAAAACCTAATATTTTTTTTTATTCATTTTAGAGCTCTGCTAGTCATTGTAACGGTATAAATCATGGCATATCGAGGAAGAGGTGGCCTTCGCCCATTATCTATTACTGTGTGACAAACTCCCCCAAGCCTTAGTGCCCAAAGTCAGCAAGCATTTTATTACCTCTCATGATAATTCCATGTGTTTCCTGGGCTCAGTTGGGGCAATTCTGTTCCATATGTAACTGGGGCTCTAGTCGTTTAGAGGGTCAATTGGGTTGCAATGCCCAAGACAATCTGCTTTTTGTGAATAGCAGTAGGTGCTAGTGATTGTCCAATTGCTTAGTTGAGGGCTAACTGAAGTGCCTCTGTGGCCTTTTACTGGTCTCACTGAGGGATTTGTACTGTTCAGATCACAGTGGCTGGAAACATTCTTTCTTTCTTTTTTTTTTTCCTGGCAGTTTTAAAATTCCTTTACTTCTCACAATGATCAAATGGGGAAACAATTCAAAATCACAAATAATACAGCAATCGCTTTAAGACTGAATTGGTGTGGAGAGCAAAAATAAATAGAATCCATCCTAAAAGGAAGAAGGGATTCAGTGGTGAGAAGAACAGTGGCTGGAAACATTCTAAGCAGATCAGTTCCAAGGTGCATACGTTTTTTTGAAGCTCTGCTTGTATTACATTTGCTAATGTCCCATCAGCCAAAGCAAGTCATGAGAGCATGCCTAGATGTGGGGAGGAACTACCAGTCATGAATCCCTCAAGGTGTGGTTGAATGGAAGCCATTACTGGAATAGTCCACAGCGCCCTAACTAACCTTGCAAATATCCTCATATCCCTGGGTGGCACAAAGCAGATGGGAACTTGGCCACCAGCACCATGATAGCAATGATTGAAAATAGAAAACTGTGGGGCTTAACACAATCATTAAGTGCAAGGAGCTTCAGTGAGAACCTATGTGGAATGGTAGCAGAGACCAGCCAGGAAGACTGTGACTTGTGTATAGGTCAGAACCATTATACCCCAGCACTCTATCACCCTCCTGTATCTCAAGAATGCACTGAGCTGCAAAAAGACATCTTTGGTGACTTTAGCAACAGGCACTGAAATTTCTCATGTTATAAGAACTTCAAAAAACAGGTGATCATACAAACCGGTTATCCAGTTCAATAATGTGTTTGCAATTTTTGGACTTTTCTGTGCGTTCATACGATGGCCACCCCTGCATCTGAATTGCTTCTGACATCAAAGGGGAGGGAGAGCCATCGTAGGCCAACTGGAAGCAAAACCTTCTCTAGAAATTTCAACTGATTTCCTGTGTCTTGTCTACTAGAACTGATTACCCCAGTGGCAAAGGAGGCGGGACACTTTGCAATTCAACATATTTTTGGATTCCATAGTAAGGAAGTCGGGGTGGGGGAGGAGTTATATTGCTTTGTAACAATATCTGTCACAACCCTGAATCGAAATAACTTCAGAAGAATGGGAAACCCTAAAGTATCTGAGATCAAGCACCTATGACCCTAATAGAAAGGGATCTGGAAATTCAAATTAAGTTATTTTAAAGAAAAATAATGTTCCATACAGCTGCAGTGATTGGGTAATATCTCTAAAGGGTTAGTCCCTGGCACATAGCAAGTGCTAGTAAATGTTAGCTGTTGTGGTAAAGATGATGTAATAGTGGTGGAGATGGAGATATTAATTATTATTACCACTGGCATAAGATAAATTAAGATTTACACATTCATCTAACAAACATTTATTGAGTGCATTTTTATACAAGAATCTTTACAATCTAAGCCCTAGGAAGCAAAGAGTTTAATGGGTGATTCATATTATTGGGAAAAATACAAGCATTTATTTTGGACACAGTATGAAGAGAGAAGTTGGGTGCTTTTGGAAGATATTCCTAATGATTCAGAATGCAATTCACTCTCCTCCAGAACAAAACGGTGAATGTGGGAAACATAGCAACACTAGTAAAAAGACTATGTTTACTCTGGTAAACAAACAAACAAACACATAATGCTAAATTGACCATCTAGAGCATGTGTAAGTACACAGTTCAGTAATAGAAAGGTATTTTGTTGCATTAAGAATTTCAGTAAACGTTTGATTAAAACAAGGAAATAAAGGTATAAAATGCATTGAAGCAAGAGAGAATATCACTGTTAAGACCATCAATTTTTGGTTGTTTTATTATTTTATTTGATTTGGTTTGACTTTCAGAGTCAGCAAAACATTAAAGCAACACACACACACACACACACACACACACACACTCACATTCCTCTGCAGACAGTTTCAGCTGTGGGATGTGTCTGCTCATTGTAATTAAAAAAAGACCCAGGTTACTGCGAAGCCCAGACAGGTCTGCTGGGCTGCCTCCAAGGTCCCAGGCTGAAAATGCTGAGGGAAAACCTAAGCAAGGAATCCATGTACCAAACCTGCACAGAAGTTTCCTAGGTGTAAGAGGAGCCAGAGTAAAGTGTGATGGAGGTGGGGAGAAGAATGGCTGACAGAATTCGTGGGAAGGATTTCTTGAGAGGGCGTGATGCAGGTTTGGCATGGCCAGGAAAACAGCAGAATGAGGGAAATAAACATGACTGAGAAAAATACAGATCTTGCTTCTTTAGAAGAAGAACGTGGTCTGAAGCTCCTTCTCCTTCCCCCAAAAAGGAGGGAAAGGAAAAGGAAAGAAAGAAGGAAACCAAGGGGAGAAGAAGGAGGGAGAAAGGAGTAAGACATCAATCAAGAGAAAGGACAAAGAGGGCTGGAATGTGGATCAGCGGCAGACTCCTTGCCCAGCACCTGCAAGGCCCCGGGTTCCAGAGAAAGGAGGAACACTGGCCAATCACAGTGGTGCCTACCTGTAGCCCCAGGGATTCTGGTGTCTGCAGCAGGAGGATGGCAAGTTTTGGGCCAACCTGGGCAACTTAGTGAGACCCTCACCAGCTCAGTGAGACTCTGTCTCAGAAATTTTTTTTAAAGGGCTGAGGATGCAGCTCAGTGGTAAAGCAGCCCTAGGTTCAATCCCTAGTCCCAATCATCATCATCATCATCATCGTCATCGTCATCGTCCTCATCCAGTACATAGCACAAGGAGAGATAAGGAGAAGTGATACAATATCAGGCTACACTGAAGTAAAGGATGGAGACTTGGCCAGAAAATGAGGAGCAGAGAAGGAAAGAGGGCACCTGCTATGGTTCTCTGGGCCTTCTAGAAAAGAGAGTCATTTCTTTGGCTACCCACACGGAAACGTACAAGAAAGGTGATACTGTAGACATCAGGAACATGGGTGCTTTCCCGGGAGGAATGAATGCCCACCGATGGCACCACGGAAAGACGGGAAGAGGCCACGGTGCTCCCAGCATGCTTTGCTGCCAACAGGTTAAGGGCAGGATTCTCAGCAGGAGACTTAATATGCATGTCAGGCCCATAAAGCACTCCCAGAGCTGAGACGGCTTCCTGACGACTTGAAGAAAATCAGGAGAGGAAGGAAGACAAAGAGGAGGCTCTTGGCTTCCCTGGAAGCACCAGGACAGCACACTTCATGAGAACCCATGGCAAGGAGCCTGAGCCATGGGGCCTAGTAGGGAAGAGAGAGACCTGGATTGTAAAAATAAACAAACAAATAAATAATAAATAAAAGGCAAAAAAAATGTTTTTCAGAGCTCTTTGAATCCACAAAATATGGTTAAAAAACTTAAAGGAGAGAGTGCAGTGTGAATCACACTTTAACATTGATGTTAATATCATGTAAAAATTCTGTCTACTTGCTAGAGATAAGTCTGAAGGACTCAAATAGAAGAGATATTGAAAATAAAGTCCCTTGGTTCAATCTTTTTGGGACGATTAAATACTGAGACACATCCCCAGCCCTTTTTACCTTTTCATTTTTTATTTTGAGACAGGGTCCCACTAAGTTGCTTAGGGCCTCGCTAAGTTGCTGGGGCTGGCTTTGAACTTGTCTTAGCCTACCGAGCTGCTAGGATTACAGGCATGCACCACCATCCCTGGTAATGATGAGACTCTTTTTATGTGCTTATTGGCTATCTGTATATCTTAGAGAGAAGTATCTGTTCAAATTCTTTGTCTTTTTATTATGGAGTTGCAAGTTTTCTTATGTTTTTAGATATAAAGGTGAGAGCTGATACAAATCAGACATATGACTTGCAAATATTTTCTCTCATTCTACATTTTTTTCATATTTTATAGTGTCTTTTTTAATATTTATTTTTTGGTTATAACTAGACACAATATCTTTATTTTATTTTATTTATTTATTTATTTATTTTAGAGAGAGAGAGAGAATTTTTTTAATGTTTATTTTTTTTGGTTTTCAGTGGACACAACATCTTTATTTTATTTTTATGTGGTGCTGAGGATCGAACCCAGGGCCTCCCACGTGCTAGGGAAGCACTCTACAGCTGAATCACAATCCCAGCCCCATTGATATTGTCTTTTGAAGCACAGAAGTTTTCAGTTTTGGATGAAATCCAATTTACCTGTTTTCTTTTGTTGCTTGTCCTTTGGTGTCATATCAAATAGTGCTTTACCAAATCCAAGGTCATGAAAATTTACCTTGTGTTTTCTGCTAAGAGTTTTAAATTTTTCAGTTTACATTTCTGACCTTGCTTCATTTTATGTTCATTTTTGTATATGCTATGAGGAAGGGGTCTAACTTTATTCTTTTAGAACACAACTATCCAGTTGCCCCAAAATCTTTTGTTGAAAAGATTATTCTTTCCACCATTGTATGGGCTTGGCATACTTGTTGGAAGTCAGTTGACCATAAACATATGCCTTTCTTTCTGGACTCTAAGTACTATTCATTGGTCTATATGTCCATACTTGTGCTAGTACCACAGGGTCTGGATTACTGTTGTTTGGGGGTAAATTTTAAAATGTGGAAGTATGAGTCCTTCTTTTTCAAGATTGTTTAAATAATTCTATATAAATTTTACAGTCAGCTAGTCAGATTCTACAAAGAAGTCATCTGGGATTTTGATTGGATTGCATTGAATCTATAGATCAGATTGGGATTCATCAACATCTTAACAATGTTAATTCTTCTGGTGTATGAACATGGATGTTTTTCTAATAATACA
Organism: Callospermophilus lateralis; assembly: GCF_048772815.1. Classification (NCBI taxonomy): domain Eukaryota; kingdom Metazoa; phylum Chordata; class Mammalia; order Rodentia; family Sciuridae; genus Callospermophilus; species Callospermophilus lateralis. Next base: position 96,678,713 of record NC_135316.1, on the reverse strand, counting down.
TCTTCTTTAATATCTTTAAAATATTTGGTGGGTTTCACAACATAGTTTTGCACTTTATTTTGTTAAATTTATTACTATTTTATTCCTTTTTATGCCCTAAGCTGCAAATTGGATTTTTGTTGATTTTCTTTTCAGATAGTTCAAGTGTATGAAAATAAAATTGATTTTTATATATTGACAAAAAAAAAAAAGAAAATAAAGTAATGCAATTATTTAAAAATAGCTCAAAATATGTAGGACCGGGGGTAGAAGATACTAAGAATTGGAGAAAAGAATCAGATTTCAAATTTGCAGCTTTTGATTAAGCACCTACTATAATTCAGGTCTGTCTTAAGAGAAACACTACACACAAACACACACACACACATGTGCACACACTTACACCCACACACATGGGATAGAGCTGTGAGTCTTGGAAAATGGTAACAGAGTTGGATATAGCCTAAAAGTAAACTTTTAAATGTCAAATATTTAGAATTAACCTGAAAGGGAGTAGAGTTAAAGGATGCTTGGTTAGGTGTATGTTGTAGGAGTGGGGAACATGACTACAGAGAAGGAAAGTGGCCCCGTAGCAGGAGTAAAATTCGTTGACAAATAATAATTAAGGTTAAAGAAGTGGGGCATGCAGGGGGCTAGCTTTTCTAACCATGTTGTACATTGATTACTTATTCTTTCAGCTAGCCAGTCATCAAGTGCTTATCTAAAGTTCATTGCACCAAGCCCTAGTTAGATGTTAGAGTCTGAAAGGCAGGAAACATTCTCTGCAATGAGAAAGGAGAACCTAACACAAAGGCAGGCAGGAGACTCAAATTCGGGGTGCTTTTTGTGACAAGAACCCTGCTGGTCCCTGAGTACCTGAGCATATTGCTTCATGGTGACAGTTAAAGCCAATATCTTACAAGTTGGAAAAGTTGTTGGAAAACCGGAAAATTGCTCACTCTCACTTCACTGGACAAAAATTTTAATTTAATATCTTAAGAAATTATCAAAGGACTTTATTTTTTAATGACAAGAAAATCTTTCAAGGGATCTAGTCTCTTAGCATGTAGAAGGAAAATAACAGTAAAGGGGAAAGAAGGAACAGTCCAATCAATGTAACCTATGAAAGTAGCTGAAATGCTTACAATTAAAATTATTGTTTAAAGAAATAGGAAAGTGGATACTGAATCAAAGGAGGCATAAGAATAAACTGGCATAATATTTTGGAGGTAATTAAGCAATATGTATAAATATGCTTAAGATAAACAAATATATCATTTGGCTTAGTAACTTTTATTTTTTTATGAATGCATTCTTTAATGTATTTATTTTTTGCAGTACTAGGAATTAAACTCAGGGATGTTCTACCACTGAGCCACATCCCCAGCCCTGTAAATTTTTTCTTTTTCTTTTTTTTTCTTACTAAGTTGCTAATGCTGGCCTCAAACTTGTGATCCTTCTGCCTCGGCATCCCTGGTTGCTGGAATTAGAGTCATGAGCCAGCTTGGTTTAGTAATTCTCTCAGCACTCGGTTCCAAGGACTTATTTATAAGCGCTTTCAAATTTTATATAAAATCTTATTCAATATGTTTTGATATAGAATTATTTTTAATAGCAAAAAAAAAGGAAAACAACCTGAACAAGCCACAAACTGGAAATTGTGACCCACCCATATGCAGATATTAGAAGCCATGTTTTTTAAAAAAGAATATTTTGAAAAATGGGGAAATATATTTTCTCTAACATTTACTGGGAGAAAAAGATATACATCTTTTAATCAATGTGATCCTAATTTTTATAAATTACCAAACTCCAAGAGATTTGTTCTTAACTATCACTGATTCCCCCCATCAGCCATAGAAGACATTCAATAATTTTTATTGAATGAATATATATATATGTGTGTGTGTGTGTGTATGTGTGTGTGTGTGTGTGTACATATATAAAGAGACTAAAGTTAACCAAGAACACCAACATTGGTTTATTCCAGGTGGTAGCATTATGCACAATTCTTATTTTCTTCTGTACAATTTATTTTCGAATTTTCTACAAAGTACTTTATGAGTAAAGAAAATAATCTTATTAATTTGGGTAACTTGGGTTATAAGTTCACAGAACATTTTTGAGGGCGTAAGAGAAGGGTTTCATTGTGTGGGTTTTTAAGAGGCAACACCAAGTTAGATAAACCAGAACATAATCTTTCGGATGATACAGAAAGATGACACTCTGGGTGACGTGCTGTATCATGCGGGCAACAGATGTACCAGTTTCTGGTCTCCAGGAGTGGGTGGGAAACTCAAAGAAAGACAGGAAGGAGGCAAGCCTGTCCCTTCGGTTATAGACTGTCTGAAAGTGGTCCATGACTCCATCATGGGTCTTCATGTTCTCCTGGCTCTTGACAAAGAAATAGAATCCAAACACTGAGTGTAAAGTTGAGGTGGAGATAAGACCATGTGTACTGTGAGCCCAGTTCTAGCTTATTTGGGCAAATGTCGCCCTGGAAGGATGTGATGAGGGCCTATTGCTTTGTATTATAAATGATATAGAGGGACACTGGAGATGGGAATCAAGAGGGAGGTGTGTTGGGCACACTGTGCACAGTATGTATTTCTCTAATCTGATTGACTTTCAGTGCTCTGATACCCAGGGCATAGAAGTTTGCCTCCCCCATGTCTGCATCCACCTTGAAGCACAAACACTGGTATACAGTGAAAGAAGCCACCCACAAAAAGCACCTATTGTGTCATTCCATTTATGTGAAATGTCATTCACAGATAAGTCTCATCTGGATAAAAAGTCAATGAGTCAGGGGATAGAGGGAGGGGGGAGGGGGTGACAAGGTTAGCAGGTACCATGTTTCTGGGGTGAATAAAAATTCTGGAATATTTTCAGATGACAATGTCTGCCCATTTCTGTAAATACACAAAACCACTGGATTGTGTGCTCTGAAACAGTGGACTTATAGAGTGCGAGTTTATAGCTGATTTTTTTTTTTTTTTGGCAGCATCTTTAATAGAGTGAAAAACACCAGAAAGACCTATGTGGAAAAGGTCTTCATTGGGCCAAGAGAGTGTGGCAGAGGGAAGCAGCTCACGTGATGATCAGAAAGCAGAGAAACTCCACTTTCCAGATACAAAATATAAACCCCAAAGGTACATCCCCAATGACCCAGCACCCTCCAGCCACACCCTACCTGCCTTTAATTACCAATCAGTTAATCCCATCAGGAGATCAATCCACTGGCGGGGCTAGGACTCACAATCCAATCATTTCTCCTCTGAGCCTTCTTGCATTGTCTCACACATGAGTTTTTAGGGGACATCTCACATCCAAACCATAACAAGCACTTTCTGGTATGCAGCACTCTAGATCACCTCTTCCTGCCCCATTGATCGTTTCCTGTGGGACAAACTTATGGTATTTACTCTGGAATCGTTAATTCTATATTTAAAGTATTATTATATAAACTTTATATGTTACATCTTATTGATTATCAAATTTGATTGCTTACGTCTTCCTAAAGAAAAAAAAACACCAGAAAAATTATAATTAATCTGTTCAGCAAAGCACATAATTAAAAACATCACTATGTGTCATCCTAAACATTTTAAGACACAATTGTATGGACTTACAAAAAGAAAACAATGCATTTTATCCAGGTATTTTAGATGCAAATAAATATTAATGCAAGTAAATTCATACTTCACTAAAGGATAATGAATACCAAAAAGTTGGCCACACTGTGATATAGTCATCTAACTGTCCAAAAAAACACAGTTTTCCTCTTTCTTGATTCTTATTTCTTCTGCGTATTAGTAACAGAGTACTCCAGTGATGGGAAAAGAATACATTATTATAAATAAGTGGAAATTATGTGACAATTTTGTCACCTCCAGTGCTTGGTAAAGCTTTTAACTTGGTTACTTTATATTTCTGTTAACCTATTTTTTTTTTCTTTTCCAGTGCTAGAGATTAAATCTCAAAGCTTTATCATTAAGCTAGTTTCCAGCCCTTTCTATTTTTAATTTTGAGCCAGGGTCTCACTAAATTACTGAAGCTGACCTCGAACTTGTGATTTTCCTGCATCTGTCTCCTGAGTCATTGGAATTACAGGCATGTGCCACCATGTTTCTGTTAAAATTCAAATTCTGAAGCCAAGAAAGATAAATCAAGGTCACATAGATATGACTTTTAAAAGGACAAATTTCAGAAAAAAAAAATGTATTATGGATAAAATTTAAACAACAATTTAAATAAGTAAAACAGATAACGGTCGTGTTTGACAATTGGTCCTATGAGGTTCCAGTTTATTGAGAGTTCATGGATGTATATATATTTTCCTACATCAGGAACCATACATTCATCAAAACAATACAAAAGGAAAGGCTGGGTTTGACATCTCTTATGGTGCCTGAAGATTTAAGTGTCAAGCGACTTGCCGAGATGCTTCCAAAACGTTTTGACAAAGGGGATCCCTGCAGATGGTGCTGGATGCTCCCTGGGACCCAGCTCCCTGGGCTCTGCATTCTGAAGCTCGTACCACTTTGTCATCTCCGAGGTTCATGAGACTTCATCCCTGACCTGAATCTCTCTGCTTATGTAACCGATCAGTGGACTGAAATTGGCAGGTCCTTTATTCCGTTTGGTCAACACGGGCTTGGCTGTCACCCTTCATTGTACTTCTTCAAAGAGCAGTTGCCACCTTATCTGGGAACAGCTCTCTTTAAGAGTGCTACTCGTGTGGAATAATCTTTCACCACGCAGGCCACTATTTCCTGGGCACAAGAGGAGACATTTATCTTGCAGCTAATGGATAATTAATTTTAAAAATGTATATTATGACACAATTAAAAAAAAAAAAGGAAAAGGCAAGCTGGACAATGGGACTAAATGTCCCTTCTTCAAATTGACTCCTATTTAGCTCTTCCAATGTCATCCCAAACACAGATAACTTTTCTTTTCATGAATTGTTCTCCTGAATGATTTATATGTGTCATGTTATCTGAGGCTCTCTCCAGGTCCCCTGGTGGATTTAGCCAGCCATCGGCTGCATAATTGTTAATTTTAACACTATAAAGGGTTCTGATGCAGAAGAGATAGGGTGTTGGTGGAAGAATTAATTGAAATGTATCTCCCCATCACACCACTCTCCTATAGCTGGCTTCCCACACACCAGAATTATACTTTAGGTTTAAGGTTAAAATGAATTTACATCTTTGCTACTCATAAGGCTTTAGGTGCCATAGTAAATGGAAATGTTAATTGTTCCTAATACCCATGAAGGTTTTTCACCCTGAGAACAATTCCCATGACTGTATAGGTCACAGTCCAATGCACATTTTCATAGGTAAACCCCTGCAGTCAAAGGCTGAAAAGAGATAGAGCAGGAAGGGAGGTTATGGGGAAGGAAATGAGTGAGAGGAGAGAAACCGGGAAGATCGGGTAGAAATAAAATAATATGGGTCATTTATTACTAAACCTGCAATTCTTCTTTTAGCTCTCTCAACACTAATTATAATGTTCCCAGACTTTCCATACAACCAAAGAAAATAATGTAAAGTACCATAAGTATCTTTCTAAGAATGTAAGTGCAAATGAGGTATGGCCTTAGGGCTTTTGGGTCAATTATATTTAGATATTTAAGGACCTCAAAAGCAAAAGCATGTTATATGTATCTTATAGGTCACTTTTGTTTTCCAATCTTGTTGCTCCTTTTAGCTAATCAAGCAACAAATTTATGAGGATTTATGATGAACTCGGCACCTGGGAAAGGCTTGGTTCATGGAATTCATGGACAGGAGTGAAAGAATGTTTTGAAAACATTCTTGGGCCAAGCCCATCATGTTTATTCATTCACTCATTCAGTTGTTTCATTCAACAAACATTTCATAAGCACCTACTAAGTATCTGGCCATAGGCCAACCACTATAACTGAGCTATATAATGGGGTTCTTGCCTCTGAGAAGTTTGCAGAGTTGCAGAGGAGAGGGGCAAGGAAGAAAATAATCACAAAAGAGTAAAGGCCCAGTGGAGGGACATCAGAAAACGTCCTTTTAAATTCTCACTTCTCATTGTTTGCAAATGAAAAATGTCAAGGGATTCTCCAAAAGGGCTGATTTCTAGGCACATTTTCCTACACACCCAAACCTTCCAAACCACCAGTTTCTTGCCAGCTTCATTTTCCAAGGGACCTACAAACCCATTTTAGCAGACTATGGCCACAGCCTCAAAGTTGCAAGCAAAGCTTTCAAAACCCCCTTACCTTCATTGGGATTTAACCAGTTCATTGAGTCTTTTTTTCTCAAACATGAAAGCCAGAAACTGCTAAGTGGCGAAGGCTATTACCCCTTGAATGACATTTTATCCCTTAGTAAAAGACTAAACCTTCTGCTTTCATATTGCATATCAAGTCTTCAGTGAGCAAAAAGAGCATGCTCAACTTTTTTTTTTTTTTTTTCCTTTTTGGCCACACAGCAGATTCAAGGATTATGTGCCTATATTTTAGGACACAAAGGCTCAGCTTCTTAAAGCCAAAAGAAACGCCAACTGAGCCGTTGAGTATTCTTATATATTATGCATTGTATTAAGACATAAGAGTATCATCCAAGCCTTTCATAGGAAAGCTCAATGATGGCCTATCTAGGGTCAGGAGTGGGGAAAGTTTACTCATTACTATTGCTGGAATATAATTCCTTGTTCGAGGCAATCTGTGTCTTTAATTGCATTTCCTTTTTAAAGCTCAATGTAGGTAGGTAGATCCATAGGCAGAATTACAATGCAGCAACTGAGTGTCAATGATTTTCTAAGCCAGAGATATTAGGTATTTAATTTTGCTTTTTAAATCCATACTATAGTGGGCTCTTTATAAGCACCATAGAAAAGGAATTATATCCTAATCAATTTATAAGATAGTATGGAGAAAATGCATAATGGACCAACCAGATGTGTAAACACAATAATACAAAGGAACCTAATCTACCGCAAAGCTATAATTTAATCCTTCTATAACACAAGGGTATTGAAAACTGGCTTATGAATGCTTAAGAATACACTCCTGAACTTTACGGCCTCAGTTCAGTATAAAATGTTCGATTGTAACTTACAGTTTCTACAAATTATTATTTAATTTCTATATAAAGAAGAATTTGTGGATTATGCCTAAAGCAGAGAAGATTTGTAAATAATAACTAGTTTTCAAAAAGTGCAAAACCAAGTTCTTCATGAGTGAAAATGATTTGCATGTGTCTTAGGGTCTCTGTGCCTTGTATGTTTGTCTAACAAAGGGTAAAGATGTGTGAGCGTAATGTGAAAGAGCACAAAGTCACTTTCGATATTTTGTTTTTATTGTTGGATGTGAATACAATAATAAAAGGTTATATAATAATAATAAAAGATTACATTAATAAAATAATATCTATGAAATAAAATGACCTTGTCACCAATAAAGATACTATTTGACCTTTTTTTTTTTTTAATAGGATAAGGAAAAGCTGAACTAATGAACACAATGGGACTTTTAAACACAATGACTTTCTTATTATTTACCCATAGTCTCTTTTGAGCCTCTTCTTTGTTTGTTTTGCTTTTGTTTTTCTTAGCTCTCAGTCTTCATCCTTTTGTTTTGTTTATGCTACAACACCTAAGATTGGGTAAGTTATAAGAAAAGAAGTTTATATGGGCTCATGGTTCTAGAGGCTGCAAAATCCAAGAACATGGCACCCATGAGGGCCTCATGCCGCTTCAACCCATGGTGGAAAGCAGAAGGTCAAGAGAAGTGTATGAAGAAGAGGAAACCTATCAGCGCAGCCTTGCTGGGTAACAACCCACTCTTGTAGGTTGTTACCAGTCCTGTGAGCTCATCCAGAAAGGCAGTGCTCTCCCTTAACGTCTGTTTACCATGTGTAGCCTCCGCCTCTAGCACCACAACAAGTGACAAATTTCAGCATGAGTTTTGACAGGACAAACCACATCCAAGCTCCAGCACCCTCCCTGCTTATTCCCTTTCTCCTTTACCTTCCCCCACATGACTAAATGAGGTGGTAACAAACATTTTACCAGCTTTCAACAGTATAGCCTTCCCTTAAATGCAAGCTAGACACCTTTGCCCAAATATACCAGAAATACACAAAGAGTAGATAAGGAGGACATTGGCAAAGAGAAATGTGCTTCTTAATTGCATTTCTTTCCTCTCCCAATTCTCGACTCCCTGTAAGTAAGGAAGCTCAGGTATGTTTCCCAGGTGCATTCCGGGAAAAACATATGAATTGTTCACATGATGGTCATTGGATCAATGATGTTTTACCTACTGAAGGCCAACTCTGTGAAAGTCAAACATCCCCAATCCTGCTGTTGGTTTAGTTACTTTGCTGGATTATGTCACTTCCTGTAATACAAGGAAAAGTTCATGGTCTGAAAACTTCTTGAGTGAAATGAAATCCTAAATACTACCTGCATTAGAAACAGATCCAAGCTATAAAAATGGGGTGGACATACATAGCACACATTAGAACCAAATGGTCGTATGTAGATGGCAAGGTGAAGGAGTCGGTAGAGAAGGATTCTGGTCTCTGCAGATTATGATCTTGTTCTGTGTCCAATATACAAGACTCCTGATGCCCTTTTAATTTCTCCATGTCAAACACAATTATACTATTAGTTTAGTGGGCATACCAGTTGATGTCTTCATACTTGTATGTGTTTCAAAGATCATTTGCTTTTGCACTCTTGTGTGCATACAATATTTTTCTGAGTAAACTAAAAAGATAATTCAGTATCATCAGATTAGAATAGCAGTGACAATATTCCAAAATGTAACAAGTAACCCGATTGAACTATATAATTTGTTTTTTAAAAATCCAAAGACATACATAGAAATTGAAAAAAAAAAAAGATTATAAACTTGGCAATATATCCAAATAATCTTATGAAAACTTATTTGTAGAATGTAAAATTTACTTCATGAGTACCTATTTTGGATTTTTTAAAAAAAATTTATTCTAATTTGTTATATATGACAGCAGAATGCATTAAAGTTCGTATTACATATATAGAGCACAATTTTTCATATCTCTGGTTGTATACAAAGTATATTCACACCATTCATGTCTTTATACATGTACTCAGGGTAATGATGTCCATCTCATTCCACCATCTTTCCTACTCCCATACACTCTCCCTTCCCCTCCCACCCCTTTGCCCTATCTCCCACCCCTCTGCCCTATCTAGAGTTCATCTAATACTCCCTTGCTCCCCCTCCCAAACCCACTATGAATCAGCCTCCTTATATCAGAGAAAACATTTGGCATTTGTTTTTTGGGGGTTGGCTAACTTCATTTATCTTCTTCAACTCCATCCATTTACCTGCAAATGCCATGATTTTATTCCCTTTTATTGCTGAGTAATATTCCATTGTGTATATACCACATTTTTTAATCAATTCATCTACTGAAGGGCATCTAGATTGGTTCTACAGTTTAGCTATTGTGAATTGTGCTGCAATAAACACCGATGTGGCTGTGTCCCTGTAGTATGCTGTTTTTAAGTCCTTTCAGTATAGACCGAGGAGAGGGATAGATGGGTCAAATTGTGATTCCATCCCAATTTTCCAAGAAATCTCCATACTGCTTTCCATATTGGCTGCACCAATTGCAGTCCCACCAGCAGTGTATGAGTGTGCCTTTTCCCCCACAACCTCACCAACACTTATTGTTGTTTGTATTCTTTTTTTTTAAGAGAGAGAGAGAGAGAGAGAGAGAGAGAGAGAGAGAGAGAAAGTTTTTATATTTATTTTTTAGTTTTTGGTGGACACAACATCTTTATTTTATTTTTATGTGGTGCTGAGAATTGAACCCAGCGCCCCGAGCATGCCAGGCAAGCACGCTACCTATTGCTTGAGCCACATCCCCAGCCCTGTTTGTATTCTTAATAGCTGCAATTCTGACTGGAATGAGATAAAATTTTAAAGTAGTTTTGATTTGCATTTCTCTAATTGCTAGAGATGTTGAAAGTTTTTTCATATACTTGTTGATTGATTGTTTATCACCTACTCAGAAACGTCTGTTCAGTTCCTTGGCCCAGTTATTAATTAGGTTATTTGTTTTGTTTTGTTTTGTTTTTTGGTGTTTAGCTTTTTGAGTTCATACCCTAGAGATTATTCCTCTATCTGATGTGCAAGTGATAAAAATTTGCTCCCAAGCTATAAGTTCTCTATTCACCTCAAAGAATCTATTATGATGGAGATTTGGGCCTACTTTTTCTTCTATTAGACACAGGGTCTCTGATTTAATTCCTAGGTCCTTGATCCACTTTGAATTTTGTGCATGGTGAGAGACAGAGGCTTAATTTCATTTTGCATTTGGATTTACAGTTTTCCCAGGACCATTTGTTAAAGAGGCTATCTTTTCTCCAATGCATGTTTTTGTGCCTTGAAGACTGTAATTATGTGGGTTATTCTCTGTGTCCTCTATTCTGTACCATTGGTCTACCAGTCTATTTTGGTGCCAATAACATGCTACTTTTGTTACTGTTGCTCTGTAGAATAGTTTAAGCTCTGGTATTGGGATGCCACCTGATTCACTCTTCTTACTAAGGATTGCTTTAGCTATTTTGGGTCTCTTATTTTTCCAGGAATTTCATGACTGCTTTTTCTATTACTATGAGGAATGTCATTTGGATTTTGATTGGAATTGCATTAAATCTGTATAATGCTTTTGATAGTATGGTCATTTTGACAATATTAATTCTGCCTATCCAAGAACAAAGTACATCTTTCCATCTTCTAAGGTCTTCTTTTATTTCTTTCTTTAGGGTTCTGTTATTTTCATTGTAGAGGTCTTTCACCTCTTTTACTAAGTTGATTCTCAAGTATTTTATTTGGTTTTTTGAGGCTATTGTAAATGGGGTAGTTTTCCTCGTTTCCCTTTCAGAGAATTTGTCACTGATATACAGAAATGCCTTTGATTTATGGATGTTGATTTTGTATCCTGCTACTTTGCTGAACTCATTTACTAGTTCTAGAAGTTTTCTGGTGGAATTTTTTGGGTCTTTTCAAGGTACAGAATCATCCAGTTGGCAAATAGTATTAATTTGAATTTTTCTTTTCCTATGTGTATTCTTTTAATTTCTTTCATCTGTCTAATTGCTCTGGCCGTGTTTTAAGAACTATGTTAAATAGAAGTGGTGGAAGAGGGCATCCCTGTCTTGTTCCAGTTTTTAGAGGGAATGCCTTCAATTTTTCTCCATTTAGAATGATGTTGGCCTGGGGCTTAGCATAGATAGCCTTTATGATTTATTAAGAATTTTTGCATCCATGTTTATTAGAGATATTGGTCTGAAGTTTTCTTTCTTTGATGAGTCTTTGCCTGGTTTTGGCATCAGAGTGATATTGGCCTCACAGAATGAGTTTGGAAGTGCTCCATCTTTTTCTATTTCCTGAAATAAGTTGAAGAGTATTGATATTAGTTCTTCTTTAAAGGACTTATAGAACTCAGCTGTGTATCTATCTGGTCCTGGGCTTTTCTTGGTTGGTAAGCTTCTGATGGCATCTTCTATTTCATCGCTTGAAATTGATCTGTTTAAATTGTGTATATCATCCTGATTCAATTTTGGAAACCATAAGACCCTAGAAATTTGTCAATGCCTCCGATAGTTTCTATTTTATTGGAATACAAATTTTCAAAATAATTTCTAATTATCTTCTGTATTTCTGTAGTGTCTGTTGTGGTATTTCCTTTTTCATCATGTATGTTAGTAATTTGAGTTTTCTCTCTCCTTCTCTTTGATAACATGGCTAAGGGTTTGTCAATTTCATTGATTTTTTCAAAGAATCAACTTTGTTTTGTCAATTTTTTCAATCATTTCTTTTGTTTCAATTTCATTAATTCAGCTCTGATTTTAATTATTTCCTGTTTTCTACTACTTGGGGTGTTGATTTGTTCTTATTTTTTCTAGGGCTTTGAGATGTAGTGTTAGGTCATTTATTTGCTGACTTTTTCTTCTTTTAAGGAATGAACTCCATGCAATGAACTTTCCTCTTAGTGTGGCCTTTACAGTGTCCCAGAGATTTTGATACATTGTTATCTGTGTTCTCCTTCACCTTTAAGAATTTCTATTGTTGGATTTCACAAACTATACAGGAGTATCAATTAAAATCCAATTAAGGTGGCCACCTGTTGTCAAAGTGCATAATAATTAGACAAGTTATTTATTTACCAGATATTAAAAGATAGAAAATAAATAATGAAAAAATAACTCAGTTATTTTAGCAAACTCCTTGGTTTTCATCTTCAGTCCCACTTCTTCTCCAAACAACCTACCCAAGAAATAAGCAACATGAGAACAAAAAGACAAGCAGGAGAGGGAGGAAAAGTGATTAGATTAAAAGACACTAAAGAGAAGATGACAATCGTATTCAACATGTGGACCTTGTATGGATTCAGATTTGAACAGACCCACAGTTAAAAAAAAAAAATTGAGAGAAAAATGAACATCAAGCAGGCATTAGATTATACTGAATTCTTATTATTAATTTTCTTGGATGTGCCAAGTGATTGTGGTCCTAAGCAGGTGGGGGAGGAAGTCTATATCTGTTGGAGATTCATCCTGAAGCATTACTAGTGAATGTACATCACCTCCTGGCTTTGCTTTCAGATATTACATGTGAGATACTCGGTGGGGGACTGGGGGGATGCAGAACATTGGTAATTATTGAAGTCGAGTGGTGGTCTCTCAATGAACCCATCATCTTTGCTTGTGCTTAAAGATTTTCAAAATATAAGAATGAAAAATAAATAAAAGCATAGCCCAAATGCTTGACAGTCTTTCAGGACAGAAAGACTCCAAAGGTGTTGGCAGGAAAGGTGGGACAAGTAGCAATTTCTAGGTCAACCACTCTGAGGACAGAAGTACAAGGGCCACCTGGATGCCACTCCTCAAGCCAGTGCTCAGCTTCTTTGTCTACAAGAGCATCACGGAATATATTTCTAGCATGCTTCTAGCTCCAAGGCCATGCCACTTAGCTTATAACGATCAAGATTTCCCCAGATAACTAGCTAGTGATGGGGTCCAGGGCTGAACAAAGAGATGCACACTAGCTCTGAGGTTCAAGGGTCTCTTGTGTACCACCCCTAGGGATTCTGGTAGACTGGCCTTCAACCTTGTGGGTAGAACATGTGATAACTCTGTCTGATGCCTTCTAATCTTCAAGTTAGGCTTCCACAGTCTTCCTCACAAGTTTAATTTCTGAGCCCATGTGCATGGTGTTTCTGGCTTTTAAAACGTGTCTCTTTGAGCATGGGAGGAATAGACGAACTCTAGATAGGACAGAGGGGTCGGACAGGAAGGGAGGATGCATGGGGTTATTAATGATGATGGAATACAATGATCATTATTATCCAAAGTACAGGTATGAAGACACGAATTAGTGTGAATATACTGTGTATACAAGCAGAGATATGAAAAATTGTGCTCTATATGTGTAACAAGAATTGTAATGCATTCCACTGTCATATTAAAAAATGTCTCCCTTTACGTCTCCCTTTTGTCTCTCAGACTGGAAGTCTGACTGCCAGTCACTCCTGTCATGGTAATTACGGGCTGCATTGAAAAAACGTTCTGTGTTCATCACCTTATGCTGAATATGCATAGCCATCTCTGCTCTCTGTGAGACCCTGTGTGCACTTACTATGAATAGAATGTCATAGGGTTTTACATCTAATGCCCAGTTTCACCTTCAGTGAGATGCCTAGGCATGGAAGATCTCTGTAAAGATTCTGGTTTGTACTCTGACAGTCTGCTTGTCTTGGTTAACAGTTAAGTCAAAGAATTTTTAAAAAGAATGAAAACTATAGTGCATTATCTAATTGTCGAGGCTTTGCTAGATGAGTGAACTTAGAGCTCATGATACAATAAGTAAGCAGTGTGGACAATGTTGTAGCATTTTTACATTTCAGTCTATGTCTCCTTATGTATAAAGCTAAAAATTCAAAAATGCAAAAGAGAAAAAGAATAATTGGAATACAATGGAATAGAATAGAATTAGAAAAGAATAATTCTGAGTATTTAGTGAGGTCCTTAAATACAATGTTTAGCACACAGAGCTGTCAAGAATATATCATAACAATACACATGCCCTAAAATTAGTAGAAATAAATTATAATGTCTGGTTGGTCATTAAAAAGTGAATTATATTCTTTTTACAAAAAAAAAAAAAAAAAAACCCACTCTTTATCTGAGTTGAAGTAGCAACGCTGGTACAAGGGAAAATGTTGTTTTGATCTGTGGGAAAAGTTTTATAAAAAAATCCACAGATAGCCATTGCTAGAAATCTGACAGTGGGCTATTTGTCATAAGAGGTTATTGTGGGGGAATCAACTTTAGGAAGCCCGCCTGAGTGTTTTTGTAAAATTCTCTCATCCTCAACCTGTCTTCCTTGCAATAAAAAGAAGCCCTTTGTGTACATTACTCCAGTTAATCTATGATGAATTCTCCTTGAAGATCAATATACGTTGCTGCCTTAGCTTGGGCTTCTGTAATAGAACTCTACAGACTGGAGCTTGAACAACAGACTTTTAATTCTCACAGCTTTAGAGGCTGGGACATAGAAGATCACGGTGCTGGGAGACTCAATGTCTGGTAAAGGCCCTCTTCCTGGCTTGTAGATGGTGACCTTGATCTTGCTATATCTTCACAAGACAGAGCACAACTGAGCTTTGGCCTCTTCTTCTTATAAGGCCTCTGTTCTCATCAATAGGCTCCACCCAATCACAAGAGCTCCACCCTCGTGACCTCAACTAACATTAGTCCCAGCAAATTCAATCACACTGGTGTTAACACGCAATAAGGAATGGCGGGGAGGAAGAATAGAAGTTCACTAGATTAGACAAAAGGGAAAAAGGGGAAGGGAGTTGAAATGAGAATAGGAAAGACAGTAGAATGAATTGGACATAAATTTCCTATGTTCATATATGAATACACAACCAGTGAAACTCCACATTATGTACAACAAGAATAGGATCCTAACTAGGATAAGTTGTACTACATGTAGGTATGATATGCCAAAATACACTCCACTGTCATGTATATCTAAAGAGAACAGCAACAACAAAAATATATATATAATCACACAGGGGATGGGGGCTTCAGCATGTGGATTGGGGTGAGGGGAGGGCACAGACTTTCAGTTCCTAACAGGTAGTAACTATGATTGTGTTGTGTAAATGTTACTGAGAATCTTTAGTCAGAGCAGAACCCAAAGCAAAAAAAGTAGAATGGCTTTTAATACTTGCCTTCCCTGGGAATAAGTTCTTGCCCTAGAATTTGGAGCTGGCTGAATCTACTGGTAGGGGTTAAGTGACCTCCCTTCAAGTTAAAGGAATGGGAGCCGAAAGTGCCCTCCCAGCTACTAGAACAAGGAAAGAAAGAAAGAAAGAAAGAAAGAAAGAAAGAAAGAAAGAAAGAAAGAAAGAAAGAAAGAAAGAAAGAAAGAGAAAGAGAGAGAGAGAAAGAAAAAAAGAAAGAAAGAAAGAAAGAGAGAGAGAGGAAGGAAGGAAGGAAGGAAGGAAGGAAGGAAGGAAGGAAGGAAGGAAGGAAGGAAGGAGAAAAGAAAAGAAAAAAAAGTTTTGTTGTTGTTGGGGTTTTTTTTTTTTGTTTTTTGTTTTGTTTTTTTAGAAAGACACATCTGGGGTTTTTGCCTAAACTTTTAGGTATTTAACATTCTGAGAAGCAGAAACTTACCCGTCTAGAAAATATAAGAAAGATAATTGGTTCAGATGTCACAATTATCATAACAAAACTTATTACATATGGCAACAGGATTTTTTTCATAATACTTTGCAGAGAAGCCAAAAGCTTTTAAGCCATTCTCATCGATAGCCAGATGTGTGATGACATTCTGTAATCAAGCACAGAACTACGCTCTTTCCATGCAGGGCAGAGAGTGAACATTCTCTGCATCAGATGTCCTTCCTCTACGACGTCCCCATGGCAATCAATACTGGTGCCTGCTCCGTCCAGCCATGCAGCATGATGCTTGCCTATGAACTTCAGAAACATAGAGAACAGGCTTCTTTAAAATATTTCCCCCAAAATGAACACTCCCCAAATTGCTGGTCAGCAACAGTGCACCCACCTTTTTCTAATTTTCTATAGCTCATACTAATTGTACAATTTAGATGACGGTGATAATCAAGTACATCAGATAAACCCCAAGTTTTGCTACTTTTTTCTCTCTGACTTCACTCAGGCCCTTTCAGCTGAACAGAGCCAGAATAACCTCAGAGCACTTTGTCCCCGTCCCTGGCTTAGTTCTAAAATACTGACCAAACCAACTCCATACCTGCAACCACGGCCACAATCCTAACACTAACTGATATAGGTTTCTGAGTCCTAAAGAATGGACCCGTGGATTTAAATGATGGAGTGATACTGCATAAAACCCAGGAAACTTGAAAAGACCCCCAGAACAAGTAATGTTAAATGTGCTGCCAGCCCAGCTGGCCTTGAAGCCTAGATCAAGATCATTCATAGAAAATCAAGAGAAGCAGCATGTCTTACATACTTGAGAATACAAATTGAGATTAAAGTCAGCTATACTATTATTAGAAACCATCTCCACAAAGGAACACATTTTCTTGCTTTTCAGTTCTTGAGATAATCATAAATAAACCCAAGTTTGTTATCTAGTCCCAAAAGAATAGGATTTTAGAACTTTCATTTCAAGAACGAATCTTGCTCCTGACTCCTACTTTTTAAATTCTTATTTTCCTTGTCCTCATTTTAGAAAGTATGTAAATATACTTTGTCCCGCTAAGTGGAAGGCACCTTTATAAGTTGCATTAAATCATTTTAAACACAAGGCAAAGTTTTAATCAATTTGCTATTTAATTAGCTTTTCCCATCCAATCTATTAGCAAATATTTTCCACTTAATTTTCTATAAATCTTTCAAGCATCCTCTTCACACCATTCTTACACACACCATCTGGAGCATCTGGATGCTTCATAGACCTCTAAACATCTCTCTAAAGACAAATCTGATGGAGCCGAGATAACCTGCTACTTTCCTTAGGTGAAGATTCCACCACATTAAGAGACTGACATAGGCTTTATGTGCCCTTACTTCCTCCCCTTACAACCTCATTTCTACCTAATTTCTGCCTTGAATTTTGGCCACAGTGGACTTACCTGAGTCCTCAAACCCTTCAGGTTTCCTCTTGTCCCCAGGGCTTTAAACACTATTTTTTCTTTCTTTCTTTCTTTCTTTTCTTTTCTTTTCTTTTCTTTTTTTTTTTTTTTTTTTACCATTTTCTAGAACTTTCTTCCAACACCCTCCCTTAATAAATCCACTCATCCTTCAGGTTTCAGCATTGTTATGATTTGAATATCCGTGTCCTTTCAAATTCATATGTTGGAATTGAAATCTTAAGGATATGGTAGTAAGAAGTCGGGGTCTGTGGAAGGTGACTAGGCATTCAGGGCTCTGCTACGGTGGACAGGTTTAGCACTCTTATAAAAGAGATTGAGAGAACATGCTTATCCCTTTGGCCCTTCTAAACCTCCTACCATGTGGGGACACAGCCTTCGGGAGGACATATGAACAAGGTGCCATCTTGGAAGCAAAAAATAAGCCCTTCCCAGACATGTACTCTGTTGGCATCGTGACCTAGACTTCTCAATCTCTAGAACTGTGTGAAACAAGTTTTTATACCTTATGAATGACCCAGTCTTTTGTGTTTTGTTACAGCAGCAGGACCAAACTAAGAAAAGTATCAACTTTACTTCTTCAGAAAAACCTTCCTTTGTAATACTTGCTCTTCTACCAGAATCAGTTAGAAAATTCTGACTTATTTCTCCATAGCACTCTATGCTCCTCCTTTTGTGAAAGGAGTGAAACAAATGACTCTCATTATTATTTATTTAGATATCTGCTACCCTCATGAAGGTGGGAGTTATGTTTAAGATATTTACTGTTTCTAACCCAGAGCTTTATACCTAATAATCAGTAAATATTTTTTGAATTGATGAAAGAATAATCACTTCAACTATGTCATTTAGAATAGTTGAATTTTAAAGATGGAAAAAAATCCTTAGAAATTACCAAATCAATCCTTTTATTTTATGAATAAAGAAATTCAATAGTTTGTCCCCCAAAAAGTCACATAATGCCTTGCCGTGATAATGTGTTTTAAATATAACAAATAAGTGAATGAAGGAAGGAATAATAGAAAAGGTAAATCTAAAATATGGCTCTAATTTTGAAATATTATCCTTGAGGATTCCTTATAATTACACAGACATTGATAAATCACACCAGCTCCAAGAAAATAATTGCCTCAACTAATGATTTGGGTACTTTTAGCATTTATAAATTATGTGTCATCTCTTCACAGACAAATATTCCTTCCTAAGTTAATTCTCAATACATTCAATCACATTATTTTTCATCTTTAAGCAGAATTTCTTGTCTTATATAATAAGGTCTGTATTTCCTCTCTTCATTTGTCTATGCCATGGGAATTGTGTTCATTTTTATTTATTATTTATTTAATCTCCTCTGCATTGGCAGAAAATGTCTGAATCCTTTCCTGAGAGGTGACAGATTTACCACCACAGTCTCTTAGGCCCCTCCCGACTGGCACACAACCTCAACATGTCTGAATGACAATGGAGCCACCACACTCTACTTAGAGAGGTCAAGTCCAGAACCTTGGTTTTATTGCTATTGTATTTGGATCAATAGAACTAACAAACCACAATGGGAACAAGCATGAGGGGCTACCCAGACCCTATTCCTAGTGAAATACCCATAACTAGAGAAAAATATATAAATCAAAACAATAATCCACAGTCTATAGAAGTTGTCTTAAGTGCATATAGCAAATAGAGGGGAAAAAACCTTTTTTTAGAAAAAAATCTACCAAATCTTGGTAAGAACAGCAAGAATCAGTGGCACTGCAGTCATGACCTGCCCCCTCACTCCCCATTGCCAATACTGTGTGACACAGCCCCATTACATGTGATTATGGGTAGGATTACAGAATTCTCTTATCCCAGCCCTCAATCAAGGAATATAGTGTCTCCCCAGGAAGGGCTGCGGACCAGCACGTCTCCTCTTCCCCACTCCTGCTCCCTGTTGAGGAGACTAAACTCTGAGTGAATGGAGCAAAGAGACTTTCCTCATCCACTAGCCTCCACTCAGAGGATGGAGGCTCCACCCCCTGGATGGAGGCTCCACCCCCATCCCAGCAGGCTGAGAATACTGGGACCCTGATTTCCCTGTGCCTAGCTCCAGGTGCCACACTGAGAGACACATGATGAGAACACCAGAGACTACCTCAACCACTCAGTGCTCCAAACACAACAGGGAGTCACTCTGAGAGAAGTGGGCCACTATTGATACCAACCTAATGACAGTAGTGGATTTCACAAGTAAAAAGGATTATAAGGAATACTGTGGACAACGATATGCCATCAAATTAGATAACTTGGCTGAAGTGGGGAAAGTTCTAGAAAGATACAAATCACCAAAGCAATTTAAGAAGAAATAGAAAATCTGAATAAAACCACAAAAAATAAAAGTGAATTTGTGCATTAATTAGGGTTCTTAGTGAAACAGAGCCAATAGAATACACACACACACAAAAAAAAAACATACACACACACAAACTCACACTCACATGCACACACACTGAGAGGAGGTTTGTTAAAAGGAATTGGCTTCCATGAGTATGGAGGCTGGTGAACTCCGAATCTGCAGAGTTGGCCCAGCAGGATGCAGGCCCAAGTAGCGCACGAAGCAGATGAGGTTTGAAGGCAGGAGAACTTTCCTTTTGCTCTCCTCAGGCTTTCTGCTGATGGAATGAGACCCACCCACATTATGGATGACAATCTGCTTTACCAAAGTTCAACAATTTAAATATCAATTTCATGCCAAAATCACCCCAAGTTAACACATAAAAAATAATTTTCACAATTAATAATTTAAAAACACCCCACAAAGAAAAGCCAAGGTCAGGGTAGCTTCCCACTGCTGAATTCTACTAAACATTCAAAGAAGCATTGTTTTAGTCCACTTTTTCTCTGTTGTGACTAAAAGCTGACCAGAACAATGTTAGGGGAGGAAAAGTTTATTTGGGGGCTCACAGTTTCAGGGGTCTCAATCCACAGATGGCAGGTTCCTTTCCTCAGGGCTCAATGTGAGGCTGAACACCATGGTAGAAGAGTGTAGTAGAGGGAAGTGGCTCATGTGATGATCAGGAAGCAGAGAGAGATACAAATATATACCCCAAAGCCACACCCCCAATGCCCCACCTCCTCCAACCTGCCTTCAGTTAGCACTCAGTCAATCCTATAAGGTGATTAAGTCACTGATTGGGTTAAGGCTCTCGTAACCCATTCATTCTTCTCTGCACCTTCTTACATTGTCTCACACGTGAGCTTTTGAGGTATACCACATCCAAGCCATAGCAAGCATTAATGCCAATTCTTTATAGACTCTTCCAAAAAAACTAAAGAAAACTCATTTCCAACTCATTCTGTAACACCAATATGATGACTGTGTGCCAAAGCTAGAAAAAGCCATCATAGGAAAATAGAGATATATACTGTGTATGACTATAGACACTAAAGTCATCAACAACATTAGAAAACAATCCAGCAACTTATAAGGATTATGTCTCATGAATGTTGCATTGAAAGAATACAAAGTTGGGTCTGTGATCACTACTAACATAACATTTCAATACAATAAGAGACAAAAGCTACATAACTCTCTCAATAGATGCAGGAAAAGCATTTGATTGAGTTCAACATGCCATCATGATTTTAAACACACACACACACGAAGCAGAAAATAACTTCTTCAACCTGACAAAAGTGATCTACAAAAAAACCAAAAGTGACACCACATTTAAAGTAGAAGACTAAAAATTCTTTTTTATTTTTATTTTATTTTTTTATTTTTTAGTATTTGGCGGACACAACATCTTTGTCTGTATGTGGTGCTAAGGATTGAACCCGGGCTGCACGGATGCCAGGCGAGCGCGCTACTGCTTGAGCCACATCCCCAGCCCAAGACTAAAAATTCATCACTTCTGTTCAGCATTATAGTGAAGGTTCTGGTGAGAACAATGTCTATACAAAGACAATCATCACTATTAGAAAGAATGAAGTGAAACATCTCTATAAAGCTGGCATGGTTTTGTATACAAGAAGTTCTAAGAAATCCACTAAAAACTATTAGAACTAAAAAAAAATGAGTTTGATAAGATTGAACAACAAACAATTAACACACAAAAATCAATCATGCTGGGCACAGTGGCATATGCCTGTTATCCAAAGCCAGCCTCAGCAACTTAGTGAGGCTCTAAGCCAGTTAGTGAGACCCTATCTCAAAATTTAAAAAAATAAAAAGGGGCTGGGAGCATGGCTCAGTTGTTAAGCACCCCCAAAGGGAAAGTGAGAAATGAAAGAGACCAGGCAGAGATGCACAGGAGAGTGTGTGTGTCAGAGCTGACAAATAAAGGCCATCTCTCTATCGCAGAGAGAAAGGCAAAACAGGCTTGGTTCTGGAACTTTAATGGGGGAAGCTCAGAAATCAGAGCCGGACAGGTCCTAACGTGGGTGGTCTGGGGTGGGGTTGGTGTGAGGGAGTGATGAGCCCTGGGGCGGGAAAGCAAAACTTCTTCCTTAAAATGGTGGCTGTCACTTAAGATGGCCGTTCAGATGCTAAGCAAGGACCTTACATTCCTCCCTTTTTTTGTTTTTTATTGGGCCCCACAGGAAACAGGGATGTAGGCCAATCTTCTATAACGGCTTCCTGCTGGGAAGGGGCAGAGTTTGAATCCCACATTAGGGGCGTGGGATGTCACTGGAATGACAACGGAGGTTGAGTGATTGTGGAATGTTGTGGTCCGATTTTGGTGAGGGATTGGTATTTCTGTAATAAAAGCTGGTTTATAGTTTGGTTGGAGATTTTTTGGATCTGGTCTTGAACACATCTAATGTCACGGGGACAAGCATCAACAGAAGGCCTGTGACAAGGAGAGGGGTCAGGAAAGGAAGGGCTCACTGGAGAAGGGGGTTACTGAGCTGCCATCCTTCAGCAGAGGAGAGCTGCTGTTTTCGACGTTCAAGGTCCTGTTGGAGTTGTCTTATCTTATCCTTTACTATACTAGGTTGATTGACATAAAGATAGCATTCCTCCTGTAAAAGTCTGCCTTTTTAGGCCATAAGAAGATCAAGGACACTTTGGTTCTGCAGAACCACAGAATCAGTTAAGTTGGTTAAAGCAGCTAAAGAATCAAGCTGGGACTGTTGGTTAGTATGGTTTGAGCAAGTCTCCTAGGAGTTGGAATGGTAATGCCTGGTAATGGTCCCCCTGGGAGGTGAGTGCAGAATGAGGGAGGAGAGAAGAATGAAAAGGAAAGGGTGGTACTCATGGTTCTGCAGTGTTCTCGTGGTCCTCAGAGACGGAAGGATGATTGGAGGTTCCTGCCTTGGAGAAACGCAGCTTGAGAGGGTCTGTGGGTGTCACTGAATTAAAGGGTGGGGGAATTGTTTCAATGGGAATTATGAACTATGGGATCCCTCAAGGCAGGCGGCCAAGGGAGTGGTAAGAATGTCCAGATAGGGTCCAGTCCACTGTGTAGAGAGTTGAGAGGAGAAGGGAGACCTGCTGGGGAGTTTAAAAAGTACCAGGTCACCAGGAGACAGACTGGGAGAAGGGGAGAGGCAGGACTAGGTTTGTCAGAACAGCATCGCTGTATTGCAAAGAAGGTTCCTAACGTAGGCAAGAAGGGGCCAGGAAAGATGGGGAGAAGGGGAGAATGGAGAAAGGAGAAAGCCTGCACAGAAGGAGTTTCCTTCCATTGTCCTGAGTGTTCACAAAAGATATGAAGATTCCATAAAATACTGGGATCAAAGGTGCCGTTAGGTGGCCATTGTTCAAGTCATAGAAGGGCCATGACTGAGTGGAAAGTTGAATTAGGAGCCAAACAGAGTGGGGCTCAGTGGGCGAGGGGGCAGCCGAGAGGTGAGTCAGATGGACTCTGGATTGGGAGTCCCCAAGGCGAGTTGGAGTGCTGGAGTGGCTAGAGGCAGGCGTCCCGGCTCTAGGACAAACCAGAGAGGGGGGACAGGAATGAAAAGG
The DNA here is from genome assembly GCF_048772815.1 of Callospermophilus lateralis. Lineage (NCBI taxonomy): Eukaryota > Metazoa > Chordata > Mammalia > Rodentia > Sciuridae > Callospermophilus > Callospermophilus lateralis. Next base: position 96,655,589 of record NC_135316.1, on the reverse strand, counting down.
GGTCATCACCACACAAGTCACTGGCCCCGCGGCTGAAGCCTTTCTGGAACTGAGAGAAGGGAGTCATCACCCACTACTTCCCTAGTCCCAGCCGTGGAGAGTCTTGGTGGCCTGGCCAGGGCTTTCATGAGGTCAGCTGAGGAGCTGAGAACCAAGACCTGAGAGTGAACTCGCCAAGGGGAAGGGATGGGAAGGTCAGAATCTTGGTGCTGGGCCAAGATCTAAGTTAACTTTTATCTCTAGGGAGAAGACTCGTGAGGAGGAGGGGAGGGGGAGGGCGGAGTCACTGACCTCAATGAGGCCAGAGTGTGGGTGAAGAAGAAGAGCTCTAGGTGAGTGGAAGGTGTGTGTCACTGTCCTGGGGCTCTCAGGCCAGGATCCCAAAACAGCTCAAGTTCCCCGAGGGAGAACAAAGCTGATGGGAGAACAGGATCAAGTCACTGGCATCAAGGAAAGAAAAGTGTTAGAGTCTGTAAACAAGTCAGGATGGCGCCTGGCATTTTGCCAGAGGGAGTGGTTTGTGAGGTGGCGCCAGCGAGCCATTAAGTGTGGAGATTCCTTATTGGTTGACTGCTGTATCTAGTTTATGATAATTAAGATAAGCTGTGTGGAATGTATGAATACCCCTCCTGTCCTACAATAAACGGCTCCCACTCCTGCTGTATCAATCTACACAAGTTCCTCGTCACCCTCCCGGTTATTTTGCTGCAGCCGGACTGCGGCAGATGGTGGCCCGTTACCGGGAGCCCCGGGACACTTGGGGGTAAGTGACGGAAAAAAAAAGCTGCCCATCCATAGATAGGACGGGAGCAAATCTGCTCGTCCCTAGACAGATAGGGCGAGAGGAAAAATGGCCATTTCGAGAAAATGGAGAAGATTGATGCAGTATGTTTGTGTCTTGTTTTGTCTTGGTGTATTATATTGTCTTTGTGACGAAAATATGGAAGGGGTGAGAAGTAAATTACTAAGGGAAGGAGGCACCCCAGTGGAACCAAGAATAGTTAAGGCATGTGTTGATAAGAGCCCAGGAACTCTAGTCAGAAAGAAGAAAGTTCAGAGGAGGAAGGATTATCAGGAAAAAAGTTGCAGCAAAAGGCTATTACTGAATACTTTTAGCTACTGGAGGGTGCGTGAATCAGCGTGCAAGGACTTTCTAAGCAGCGGCAGCAGGCTCTTCCACTGCCGCAAGCCCAAATCTAAACCTGACCTGGAGGCACAGTCTCCCAGGCTCTTGCTCCCTGTGCCTGGAAGCAGTTTGAGTCTGGGACTCTCCCCAGGGCCATCTGGGGCTGCCGGGTCACTGCAGGCAGAAGACGCCCGCCCCCCCCCCTTCCCTGAAGTTTGATCATTTCCAAGGCCAGTAACTACAATGGTTTTCCCACACCTGGAAGCTAATGAGTAATGAGCACCATTAAGGCTCATTTCAAATGTAAAAAACCTTGAGATAATGTACTAAATTGTTCAGAAGGTTGTTTTCTTAGTGGAATGCTACAGGATTTTCTTTAGCCATCCGGAGTTCCTGCCGTCATCCCAGTGCCGGTGAGGATGAGGATGGAAGAATTTCCAGTGTTGCTGAGAACTGGACGAGACTTCGCATCAAGCTAGCTGCCTGCAGAACTTACCTGGACTGTGATTTAAGCTAGCTGCCTGCAGAACTTACCTGGACTGTGATTTACCTGGACTGTGAGTTAATCTATTGAGACACTGCTTTACCTGGACTGAGACAACAAACTGTAATCAACAACAAATTGTAACTCGGTATCTTTGCTAACGGTGTCATTGCTGGTATAATTTTTCCAAGGGCTTCTTGCATGGAGCCATCAATTGGCTTGGTATTGTGGCATTTTGTATCCTCCCCTTCTGCTTGTAGCAGATTATTTATGGTGTTTGTGTAAAAACCACTATGGTCGTTATTTAAATTAAACAAAAGGGGGAAATGTTAGAGTCTGTAAACAAGTCAGGATGGCGCCTGGCATTTTGCCAGAAGGAGTGGTTTGTGAAGTAAGGCCATCGAGCCATTAAGTGTGGAGATGCCTTATTGGTTGACTGCTGTATCTAGTTTATATTAATTAAGATAAGCTGTGTGGAATGTAGATATACCCCTCTGGTCCTACAATAAATGGCTCCCACTCCTGCTGTATCAATCTACACAAGTTCCTTGTCACCCCGTTATTTTGCTGCAGCTGGACTGCGGCAGAAAAGTGGCGCAGGACTAGTCACACACACACACATGGGGTAAGAAGTGGGTTTATTGTCAGGAGCCTGACGAGGCTGTTCTGCAGAAAGAGAGGGACAGCAGCAGCCAGGAGGGAGAGCGGGTCTTGTGATTGGGCCAGAAAATGGAGGGGTTTTGAGATGGATGTGAATGGGCTTGTGGTGTGAGGATCCCAGACAGTAGGGTCCACTTCGGAACGGGAGGCCCTGGCAGATGGAATAGGGAATGGTCCTAAGGTAAGGGTGAGGAGCAGGGGAGCAGGGGGGAGTCTGGGGAGCCTGTATGAGGGGAGAAGGAAAGCACAGCCCCCAACTTTGTGAGGATGTCCCTTCCCACAAGGGGAACAGGGAACTGTGGAGTGACCAAAAAAGAGTGGGTAAAAATCAGAGAGCCAAAAGCACAAACAAGGCTAGGTGTGTGGAAGGGTTGGTAAGGTTTACCCTCTACCCTGACAATAAGGGTCACACCGTGAGTAGTCGGCCCCCCGAATCCCTGGAGGACTGAATGGGTAGCCCTGGCGTCTAGGAGGCAGGCCTACCTGAAATACGCAGAGTCACCCTGGGTTCCCGTGGAGTGATGATAGTGATCGGGTGATGGGAACCTTGGCTTCGTCAGTCCTCTGCAGCCAGTCCTAAGAGCTGGACAGGGGAACCAGAAGGGCAAGATGGCAGGGGACTGCCATGGGCTCAGGGACAGTCAACGGCCCAGTGTCCCTCCTGAGGGCATTTAGGACAAGGGCACAGAGGCTTGTGAGGTTTGGGACATGTACGAGCCCAGTGACCCATCTGACCACATTGAAAACAGGGTCCCAGTGGCCCCCAGGGACCTTTCTGGGGGCCAGTGGAATCAGGGACAGATGCTGAGGCTGGCTGGATGGCTTGAGTGAGCATCTGATATTTCTGCTTCTGGGCCTTCTTAAAGGCCACTCCCAGAACCTCAGCTTGGGACTTAGGAGCCCCCTCCTGAGTCGCCTTAGTTTGGCCTTAATTTTGGGAAAACTCTGGGAGAAAAAGTAGATCATTAGTAGTTGTCTCCCACCTGGAGTCTCAGGGTCCAGGTGAGTATATTGTACTGCAGCCTTGGTCAGGAGATCTAAAAGTGCTGAAGGTTTTTATTCTTATCTTGGATGACTTCCTGGAGCTTTTCATAATTGATAGCCTTATGGGCTGCCTTTCGAAGTCCTGCCATGAGTCAGGTAATGAACTGGTTTCTTTTAGTTACTCCTCCTCTAGTCATAATCCCAATTGGGGTCCTGATCAGGGACTGACTCAGTGCCAATCAGATGGGCAGGGGAAGTCCGATGTATCCAAATAAAAGACCATCTATAGACCCAGTCAATAGTAGGGATCAATCGTAGCAGTGAAAGCTGTAGCTGAGGGTGCCCCCAACCATACGGTAACCCTGGGAATGCTGGACGTTTCAACGGTTATTTCCCGGGACCAACCCATAGGTTGTTTAGGTTGACCAAAGACAGGGGTCTTGCCTGGAATGTTGGGTGGTGGGTATGGAGAGGGCATTTGGCAGAATGGAGGGCTTGGTCCCACTATGGAATTTGGGAGTGGGCACACCAGGGAACCTGATCCCCGATTTCGGCACCAAAATGAAGGGAAAGCAAGGAATGATAGATGGGTAAGCGAGAAATGAAAGATGGAGACCAGGCAGAGATACACACAAGAGTTTATTTGTCAGAACTGACAAATAAAGGCCATCTCTCTATAGAAGAGAGAGGCAAAACAGGCTTGGGTTCTGGGAGGCTTAGGAATCAGAGCTGGGCGGGTCCTAATGCAGGTGGTTAGGGGTTGGGTTGGTTTGAGAAGTGGTGAGCCTTTCTCAGAAAGGCACCTGGGCAGGAAAGCAGAACTTTTTCCTTAAAACGGTGGCTGTCACTTAAGATGGCTGTCGAGATGACAAGCAAGGACCTTATAACCCCTGGGTTCAATTCCTAGTACCCCCCCCAAAAAAAAGAAAAGGAAAGGAAAAAAAATCATATTCCCATACACCAGCAACAATTTGAAAATGAAATTAAAAAAATATATCCATTCAAAACAATATCCAAAAGATAAACACAGGAATAAACAAAAGAAATGTAAAATTAGTTCACTGAAAATTACAAAACAAAAAAGAAATTGTAGAAGCCTTCAAAAAAATAACAAGCCATTCCATGTTCATGCTTCAAAAGACTATTTGTTAAGATAGCAATAGTTTCCAAATTGATGGCCAGATTCAATGGATATACAGATTTTGATATATATCAATATCCCAAGTAGCTTCTTTAATTGGCATTACAAAGCTGATCTACAACTAATATGGAAATGCAAGTGATTCCAAGTAGCCAAAACCATCTTGAAAAAAGAACAAAGTTGGAGGATTCATACTTACCTATTTCAAGAAGACTCTTACAACTCAACAATAAAAATGCAAATAGACCAATTAAAAATGAACAAAGAATCTGAATGGGTATCTCTCCAAAGAAAGCACAGTTTTAATGATCAAAAACACACAAGAAAAGCTTAACATCATTAGCTATCCATGTTAATGCAAATCAAAACCACAATGAGATCTCCTATCAAAGAAAGTAGAATAGTTACAGTAAGATACATATTAGCAAGTGAGAGTGTGATAGTTAATTTTATATGTCAACTTGACTGGACAAAGGGATGGCCAGTTATTTGGTAAAACATCTTTTCTAGGTGTGTCTTTGAGGGTGTTTTTAGAAGAATTAGCATTTGAATCAATAGACTGAATACAGAAGAGTGTCATCACCAATATGGGCCCAAATGGAACAAAATGGAAGGAGGAATTTGCTTTTTCTGTTCAAGCTGGGACATCTGTCTTCTGCCTTCAGATATGGGTACTCCTGGGTCTCAGGTCTTCAGACTTGCGCTGTGACTTTCACTGTTACCCCACCCTGCCCTCTTGGGCCTTCAGATTCAACTGAATTACACCAGTGATTTTCCCAGTTTTCCAACTTGCTACAGATCTTGGGACTTCTCAGCCTCCATGATCATTTAAGCCAAATCTCATTAGGTCAGTTTCTCTGAAGATGTGGAAATATTGGAAATTCATACACTGTTAATAGGAATTCACAGTCATTTGTTAAGACAGTTATCATTAGTAGTACTTTCTAGATGAGGAGTTCACTAAAAGTTTAAACACAGGACTACTCTATGACATAGCAATTCCACTCCTAGGTCCATACCCAAGAAAAATGAAAATTTACGGCAACATAAAAATTGCTCCACAAATGTTCATAGCAACACATCACAGCCACATCACGAAAGCAACCCAAATGTCCATCAACTGATAAATGGATAAATAAAATGTGATGTGGCCAGACAATGAAATATTAGTCACCAATAAGACAGAATAAATCACTGATACATGCTGCAACCTGAATGAACCTTGAAAACATTGTCCTAAATGAAAGAAGCTTCTCACCAAATGCCACACCTCATCTGATTATGTTTATATGAAAAATCCAGAACAGACAAATCCACAGAGACAAGAAGTAGATTAGTGATTGCCTAAGGCTGGGGGGAGAGGGTACAGCTGGAGAATAATGGAAAATAACTGCTGATGGGTATGGGTTTCCTTTTTTTATAAAGCTGATTGTGGTGATGATTATACAATTTTGTGAATATACTAAAAAAACATTGAATTATTCACCTTCACTGGACAAATTATATGGTATGTAAATTATATCTTAATAAAGATGCTATAAAAACAATACTCTTGCCCAGCGCAGTGGTGCAGGCCTGTAATCCCAATGGCTTGGGAGGCTGAGGCAGGAGATCACGAGTTCAAAGCCAGCCTCAGCAAAAGAGAGGTGCTAAAGCAACTCAGTGAGACCCTGTCTCTAGACAAAGTACAAAAATAGAGCAGGGGATGTGGCTCAGTGGTTGAGTGCCTCTGAGTTCAATCCCCAGTACAAAAAAAAAAAAAAAAATCCTCTTTATATTAACATGACAGTCACCTTTGATAGTTAGCTAAGTTATAAAACAAATAGATGAAGAGGGCGTTGAGATTCAAAGTGGATGTGGAGACATTCACAAAGTGTGCCTTAAAATAAAAGCAAACATCCCACGGAGAAAAAATAATGTTCAAATTCTAGCCAACTCAATTGAAAGAGGTTTCTCCTCCCTAGTCCTAATGTCCTGCCATCTTGCCCCCCTGCCCTGATGAACCAGGTACACCTCTGTCTTCACTCATGGTTTGAGCAGTTCATAGATGTTTCATCTGAAAAATAGTGTTTTACCATGGGCTTGCATTGCCGCGTTTCTTTCTGAACTTCACAACCTACACATTAGGTAAGAGTGATATTACTGTTCCCATTTCACACCTGAGGACACTGAAGCTCCACAGAGTAAGCTGGCAACTGGTATGGAGCCAACATTGAACTCAACACCATGTGCTTGATTCCCAAGTCAGAGTTCTCCCACTGTGTTGCTCCTACCCGTCTTTTTAACACATATTGCTTATTCTCTGAGGTAGCATCCTATTCAGTGTTTATAATTAAAAACATTAATTGCAATATGTATTTTAATTGATGAGCTCTGCTGATTTCAGAAACCACAAAACCATTGATTCATCAAGATTGAGTAGGAGTCCAGTCAGCAATGGAATTTATTAATCCATCTCAGTAGACATTACTAATATTTTCCTTAAGCAACATATTCCTGGTGGAGATGAAAGCAGAAAGCCCATTGCTAAAGCAACGGGGATGGAACCCCACCAAACAAACGTCATCGAAATGTATCATTGCATGTTAATTTTGAGGTGAAGTTTTTTGTCCTCTGGCCATGTCTTCTGTTCGACTCCTATTTTTTTTTTTTTTAGAGTATTATTGTTAGATGCATAATTAGCTCTCATGTAAGGACAGACTATTTTCTTAGTCCAACGAAGAGAGTTTATTCACTTCAAAATCACAGTTTATATAATGAATTTATACTTCAAAATCAGAAATTAGTTTAAAAGAAAGAGATGTAATTCTGAACATAGCCCCTAAAACCAGGACAACGTTGAGTGTCTCCAGAATCCTCCCAAAAGTAAAACAAGTATTACCAAAGTATATAAAATATTATATTTTTTGGCATTTGTCTTTTTAATTGAGATAGTCTAATATTTTAGATTTCAACTATATAGTTTATTAAAGAATTTCCTTTGAGCTATGATCACACAACTGAAAAGTGACATATGTGATCAAGGGAAATTTGTCTCCTCCTCATGGAAAGTTAAACTGTGCTCCTCCCGGAAAGCCTAGAAAGGAGAGTTTATTTCTTTTTAACTAAGTAACTAAGAAAAGGCTGTTTTTTTTTTTTCAGGATTAAAAATAAGAGCTATTACTCTAAACCAGAAAAAAAAGATTACAACAGAGTGGTCCCAGCCAGGCAGAGGCCTTCTGCCTAACCTCTCCCCCATCCTGCACAAGCTGTATAGAATTACAGAACTTCTGCAGATTTAGAGCAATTTTCTTTGAGCTGGGGAAAAGTCTCTTGCATATTTCATAACCTTTGTATTTCCCTACTTTACTTGTTATATTAACTCTTGCTCAACTGGGTTTAAAGCAACTAAGGAGTCTTTAATAGAATCCACTTGTAAACTAGTAGATTTATCTGGTTGTTAAATGTAACTCTAGACTTGACTATCTAGTTGAGAGTTGTTCTTATTATCTACTGCTGGAAAATAATGGCTTAATACAACAAGTAATTTATTGAATGTCATGATTGTGTAAGTTCGGTATTCAGGCAGGGCTCAGCAGGTTGATTCTTCTGTCTCATGGGTCACAACAAATGTCATTGGATGGTATCTGCTAGTGGACTAGATGCCTTAATAGAACTCATGTCTGGCACCTTGGCAGAGATGGCCAGAAGAGTTAAATCAACCAGTACTGCATATCAGCACATCTCTCCAAACCAGTAGTCTGAGTAGTTAAAAATTTCACATGGCATCTCAGGGATCCCACAGACCAAGAACCCCAGCAAGCAAAGCTTTTGATGGCCTGACTCAGAGGTCCTGGAGTGACACTTTCACTGTGTCATACTGGTCAAGCAAGCCACTGAGGCCAACTCAGATTCAAGGGGTGAGTTATCAGACTTCAATTATCAATGAAGGGCATGACTCAGTAATCTACCAGATCTATCTTTAATCTGCCAAAGTCTATAGCCATTAAGCACAGGCTTCTGGAAACAGTCAATTGAATTTCCACGATAATATAAAATCAAAGATTCAGGGGCTGGGGTTGTGGCTCAGCGGTAGAGCACTTGCCTAGTACATGTGAAGCCCTGGGTTCATTCCTCAGCACCACATAAAAATAAATAAATAAAATAAAGGTATTGTGTCAACTACAACTAAAAAATATTTTTAAAAAATCAAAGATTCACATGGCCAAGCATCAGCCTATTATCCTAACTCCATGAAGAGGTAATCACAATAATCCTTTAAAAGTAATGTCATGTGAATGCTTCTTTAACTTTCTTCATCCTCTCTACATACAAATTTGTCCTCTCTGATTATCACTTTTGTGTTTTGTAGAGTTCCCCTACATAGCTCTGCCTCAGACTCCCAGATACAGTCCCTCAGTCCCAGCCTAACACCCTAGACCTCTGCTTTTCTAAGAAAAAGATCTTAAAACCCCACCAATTTTCAGTTTATGCCACTAAACTCTTCTGTACTTACAGAAGGAACTAGCATAGTTTGAGAAGATGAAGGAAGTATTTGCTTCAGAATTAAAAGTTTATTTTGGTTTGAGGAGCAACAAAGTTACTGGTGTATGGGAAACATATTTATTGTTTTTTGTGTGACAAAATCAAAAATAAATTTTGATGTAAAAATATCAAACACTATAGAAGTTGTATTATCAGCCTGGGCTGCCATAACAACACACCAGACTGGGTGATGTAAACAAAAGACATTTTCTCACAGTTCAGGATACTGGAAACCCCAAGATCAATATGTCAGCATGATTCAATTTCTGGTGAGAGAATCTCTTCTTGGCTTGCAGATGGCGTCTTTGTACTTATATAGCCTTTCCTCTGAGCTCGGAATGGGGGCAAGATTGGGGGGAAGGAAAAAGACAGAGAGAAAGAGGCAGGGAAAATGAGACCATATTCTCTATTCTTACAAGGACTTACCAGGGCACTAATGTTATTGGATCAGGGCCCCATTGTTATTAGCTTATTAGCCTACTTAACCTTGTTTTTTTTTTTTTTTTTTTTCCCATAGAGGCCCCATCTACAAATACAGCCACATGGGGTGTTAGGACTTCCAACATATTTGGGTGGAACAATAAGTCAGTCCACAGCATAAGTTCAAAACAAAATATTTGAGTAGTTCTTTACTTGCCCTCTTCCCAAGCTCATTTTTGGGAATCAAATATAACAGGGCTCGTCTTGGTACAATTTAGAGTTCTCCAAGTGTTCACTGTCCCAGGTCCAAAGAATTCTGACCACAAAAATTGCATCACTCCAGTTAAAGCATAGCAAGAAAAGATAATGTGATTTTTAGAATATATTCAATGAGAATGTACAATTGCCAGTCCTTTGAGTATTCATTTTGTAAAAATATAAAAATATATGACTTAATTTAATTATAAGATTTCATTTCATAGTCAAGGAATTTTTAAAAACTCCAAGGTTAAACAACTTTTACAGTTGAAAATTCAGAACTGTCTTTATTACAGACCTGTCCTCAATTGCAATTTAAAATTAAGGACTAATTTAGATAATGACTAAATTATTCAGGAGAAGAGCATGTGGAGTGGATCATACTTAAAATATCTTGATGATAGAAGGTAAGAATATGGGAGTTTTACTTGGGGTACATTATTTAACATTATTTAAGTCATCTCGTTTCCAGCACAACTTTAGACTTCATTAAGATTAATTAATAAATTGAGATTAGCTTGATAATCCTCTATCTGAACCATGGGGTTAAATCTTGCACCTCTTCCTTCTTGGCTGTGCACATATGGACTTATGAGCATGTGGCTGATTTGTTCATTCATCAACAATTTATTGAGCGCCTATGTGATGCCAGGAGCCTTGCTAGGTGCTGAGATGTAAAGATCACAAAGATATGGTCCTTGCCCTTGGGTATCTAAAGTTAGGTAAGGAAACACAAATGGGTTAATAGTTGTAACCAAGAGGTGCTGGCACCAGGATAATAGCCTATCCGTGGTATAGAGATGCATACATCAGGGAGTAGGCAATTCAACCTTTTGGAGTTGTGTTACAAAAGGTTCATAAAAAAGGTAACTCCAAACTATTATTAATAAATCCATCAAATAATATTTTTGTCATAGTTTCCAGCTTCTTAACTCACTCCCATGTGCCCGAGCAATAAAGACAGAATTTTATTCAAAAGCAAGCCCTGTGATACAGTGAAAACTTCCTTTTGTCTCAAGTAAATAAACAAAGACAAATTTTATCAAAAACAGGACTTTGACAGCAATAGAGGTGCTTGCTAGCAGACAATGTGCATGCATAAATGTCAAATTCTGTTTTAAAAGCACATTGAAAAGCAGCATGGCAGGCCTGCCTGTGATTCTAGAGTCAAGCCACTCCTGACAACTGACTGGAATGTGAAATTGGAGGCTGATAATGAACAAAAGACACGTCAACTAGGAAGTTAGTGTATAGAAACACTTTAGTGCACAAACAAAGCATTAAAATACAATGTGGCTTGACAAATATCAGAGGGTGAGAAATCCACCGAGGTCATGAGTCATCTTTTCAGGCAGCTAGACTGATTAGGCACAGACTGCTATCAGACGAATCACTATTTTTTAATACTTCAGGATTCCTGACTTGGGGAGTGTCATTATATTCAAGAAAGAAAAATTAGAAGGAATGATGGCTTTGCTTGTTCATGGGTTATTTTGCTCCTGACTTTAGAGAAAGTAAACAAAGTTTGGGTATAGCAAATGCTCTCCTTTAGGTGTGGATCATGTGGAGGGCTTGGGGGGCTCTGGCTTGTCCTCGACCACACACTGAGGCCAGACTAAGTGGTTACACTTTCCAAAAGGGGGAACTGACCCAGCCACTGGGGCCCTGGAGTTTCTGCCTAACCATGCAGGCACGGTGGCGACAGTTCCTAATGTGAGATGCAATCACATGATAATATAAGAACAAGCCACGGCAGCCTGAGATCAAAACCAGCTAAGTGGTGAGCAACTTTATTTGGCAAAAACCTATGCCAGGAACATGGAAGAATGCAGGAGGGAGCAATTTCTCCAATGCTCAGGTTTATGGACTCAATGAGTGGGATCCTTATTCTAAATACTGGATGGCTTGACTGGCCAACTGTCTGAACTATGAAAAGCATAACCAAGAAGAATCCCAGCAAAATGTGTCAATAGGTGTGATTGGGTGGCAGTAGGACTAGGGTTGAATTATGCTTTTAAAAGCCCCAAACTCTGGAAAGAGAACGGTGACACCCACTCCCCGCCCCCAGTAAGCCATACATGACCCAAAGACAAGGACACCTACCATCACAAATTCTATTCAACAATGACTTGAAGAGTCTAGACAACACAGCAAGGCAAGAAGAAGAGGTTAAAATATGCAAGAATTAGAAAGGAGGAACAAAACTCTCAATATGTACCCATTATGTGATTTTGAATGCAGAAAATCAAACAGAATTTTCAATTATTTCAATTGAAAATGATTTCACAGGGTTGCCACTTTCAAAGTCAACATATAAAAATCAATTGCATTTCTATATACCAACAAGGAACAAAAAATAAAATTCCCCAAGAGATGCTATCTTTCTCAAAAGATAGCAACTTTAAAATATGCTACTTATAGTGGTATAAAATATATTTTTAAGACCTAGGAATAACAGAGTTATAAGAATTTTACCAAAAGAACTATTAGCTATTATTGAGATGAAGAACAACAATATTAATGGTGAGATTCTAGGTTCATGGATTATAAGGGTATCAGTTCTCCTTAAATCAACCTAGGGGTTTATAGCAATCTTAATTAAAAGGCTTTTAAAAGATAGTTGTTTTTTTAAAGGATATTTGGAACTGGACAATGTGTTCTAAAATTTTTATGGAAATACAAAGGCCAAGAGCAGCCAAGATACTTTTGAAAAAAGAAGATGAGAGGACTACCAGAATTAAGACAGCATAATATTGGTACAAAAATAACTGAAAAACATGAAGCACAATAAAGAATTCAGAAACCAACTCACATCAGTTTCACTTAGGGTGAAGGTAGCCTTTATGAGCAGTATTAAAAAAGCCATATTTTCAATTAATGGTTCTAAAAAATTTGAGTATTCATCTACAAAGAAAGCAAACCTCATACTGAACACCCTCCCAGCCCCAATCCATTTCAGATGGATTCTGGTACTGGAGAAATGGTTTCTATAGGACTAATCACCCCATAGATAATAAACGTGAGGCAAAATATTAAAAACAAAACAAAACAAAACAAAAGCAATGATCTGAATGCCTGGGGAAAAAAATCAAAGCAAAGAGAATCACAGATGGACCCAGTTGGAAAAAGGGCATGAAAGTGGGGCTGGGGGTGTGGCTCAGCGGTAGAGTGCTCACCTAGCACGGGCGAAGCACTGGGTTCAATCCCCAACATCACATAAAAATAAATAAATAAAGATATTGTGTCCAACTACAACTAAAAAATAAATATTAAAAAGACGGGGGCATGGAAGGAGGAGAGTTTCCCATTATTGCAACTTTCTTGCTGAATACACTTACACCAGTACACATGAGTTAAAATGTCTTCCGCAGCCAGTTCAGAATGGTTAAAAACTGGGCAAAACCCTCATGTTCATGAGCAGAGATAGCAGTAAACTGTGGCATATTTATACAACTGAATTTTAGATAGCAGCTAACATGAGTAAACTACGGCAAGGTGCAATAAGACGGATATATTCAAACCATATTAAAAGAAAAAATCAATAAAGACTATGAAACTTTTTTAAGTTAAAGACAAATTAAAATAAAAACATAGCCAGGTATGTCGGCACAATCCTATAATCCTAGCAACTCAGGATGCTGAGGCAGGAGGATGAGGCAGAAGTATCGCAAGCTTGACACAAGCCTGGACAATTAATTTTAGCAAGACCCTATCTCCAAATAAAAAATAAAAGAGCTATCCCGGGATGTAGTTCAGTGGTAAAGAGTTCCTGGGTTCAATCCCCAATACTGCCAAATAAACATAAAGAAATAAAACAATACAAATAATAAAATCAAAACATACTTTTAAAAAAAGTAGAACAAAATCAAGAGAATGAAAATAGTTGCCTGGGGTAGGGGAGGTGGCTAGCCTACTGCCAAGATCATTTGGTTAGATATAGATTTACCAGCAGATTTTATTTTAGGTAGTAGATTCATAGGTGCTTGTTAAATTATTAAAAGCTAAATAAATAAGAGTGGACCATTGATGGGCCAATTATAAGAATGTATTATGAATCAGAAACTATGATTAAACCAAATTTGTGAGCCTGGGCTTCATAAAAGAAAAGTAGAAGGGGAGGGAGAAGGGAGGGAGGTTAGAAGGAAGGCCCCCACCTAGGGCTGGGGAAAATTAAAGACAGAGATTAGATAACATTGTTATGGGAGTCCTTTTAGCAGCAAGTGGCTATCAGAGAAAGGGTAGAGACTGGGTTGATTCTATGCTGGGCAATGGTTCAGTGTCTGCAGTGGGAGGCCCATGGAGGAGGGATAGTGGATTGAAGATCAGGACCAAAGCAGTGCTGACCACATGAGCCAGGGGAGCCTGGCAGCAGAGTAGCCAAAATGGACTTTAAGGACTGTCGGCTTCTGACTGTGCTGTTGTTGTGGCTTTGGAGCACCTTACTGGAGAGATTACCATTGGGCACTTCCTCCCTCCCTCATAGAGGGAGTGGGGCACTGGGTGAGTCACAGAAAGCTTGAGGAAGTAGGTGGAATTGAGAATCTGAGCCAGGAAGAGGCTGAGTCTTCCACTGGACTCAAAGTGGTGCTGGTTAAGGACTCCAGAGTGATGTAAATTGCAGTTCTTCCACTTACTCTGTGTGACCTTGGACAAGTTACTTATCCACTCTAAGGCTCTGTTCCCTAAGCTGCAAGATGGAGATGGTATGTCTTACTTTACAGTGTTTTCCTAAAAATTAAATACGATAATGCATGCAAAGATATGGTATCTTAGGAACTTAATAACTTGTAGTTATAAAGATAAAGCAAACTATTCAGCAAAGGAGATCTAAAGCAGGCTACCCCTAGACACAAAACTGAATCAGAGTCAGAGGACCACAAAGAACTCAGCAATCTGGGATCTGGGAGGAAGGAAAGTCAGAGTGACTCTGTAATACCAGAAGCAAGACCTATCTACCACCCTGCTGGGATACTTAAGGGGGACACTGCTCTCTGTTCTATAAATAAACCAGCCTATACTGGTGACAAAATTTACAAGTGACCCCACCCTACCAGAACCCTGTCTCTTTTGAAAACTACAGAAGGTTGGAAGGATTTTTCATTACCCAGGCCACGCAACGACAGGCTGACTACCCACATCTCCTCATTAATTTCTGGTTTTAAGACTAGCTCTCTCCTACATAAAAAGCCCTTAGCCTAAAACAATTGAAGCATTCCATGCTTTTACAGGATTATTGAGATCTAAAATCAGAATTTTGTGAAGTTATCTGTCTTGGATTATTTGTATTATCTTTTATCATAATGGTTTGGGGAGGGGCGATAGAGGGCTGTTTTTTTAATTTTGGTTTTCTTGCTGTCATCTAGGTAATGCCCCTTTTTTCAAAATGCCAGCCTGCTTGAGCATAGTAAAGAAGAAACAAGGAGACGTATTCTTCATAATTGATCTGTAAATTCCTGGTTTCCACTTATGGCAGGAACAGTGTGGATAAAGGGACAGAAATCTCAAAAAGATGAAAATTTAGCAGCAAATGGTAGAGGGTTACTTTTGCAGCTAGTAGCTCCTGCCAGGACTATTGAACACAATCAGCTCTTCTTGTCTCTTGGGATTTATGTGGTCCTTATAGGGACTGATAGTAGGACAGAGGGGCTGTGGCAAAAGTCTAAGGTTGGCGGTTGACCTTGTTCCCTCATTTCCTTCCTAACAGGACCAACAGGCTGTATTGCCTTTCCATCCAAGTATGAAAGCTCATGGATTCTTGCATTGCACTTGCTTTAGAACCTCAAGGTTCTCTGACTACATCTGCAGGCTCTTGGTGCTTCTAGTGCAATTATTTGCCTTCTTCATGTTGATGGTATCACCTTTACTACCCATCCCTTCCATCTGGTCATCTCTCAGTACCCCATGGATTTCCTCTCTTTGCTGAGGTCTCACATCCATGGTTCTAGAAAAACGCAACAGTGAACTTATCTGGGTGAAAATCCAGTGAGAGAGGGGAGACTGAGAAAAATGGAAGGAAATGTCTTAGTTCATTCTGAGACTTAGGTATTCTCCTCTTTTATAGAAGAGAAAGAAAAAGAGAGCTAGTCAGTCTAGTGTTGCCAGGGTATTTCCCCAACAACCTCATTGCTGCCTCCTAGTGAAAGTTTTAGAATTGAAAAGGAGACCATTTACTGGGAAGGGCTTATAGTGAAAATTGGAAACAATTCAAACAGACCCACCAACTTTTTCCGAGAGTGTCTCTCAGTATCTGATTAGATATATTTGTGATGGTGGGCATTACCATGGCCACTGGAAAATACAGACCCACAGAATTCCACTGATGGAGTTAATCTTTTCTCCAGGTGTTAACTTTCAAGAGTGGACAAGGCCCATCACACTTATAATTCTTCTTTCACTATTTCCTCACCTAAGATTATTCCATTTCCTATATTCTAGTATTTTTCACCTTTTGGACAAAATGGCACAAGAACAAAAATATAACACCATTAATTCATATATAACATAGGAAAAAATTAAACATGAATTTACATTTTGGTACATATGAATGAAAATTGCTTGAAATTTTTGTTAAAAGTTCATCCAGGTTAGGTTAGAGGTAGCTTACAGAAGGTCTCCTTCCTTGGTTGTGAAGGGCTTGGGCCAAGAATATTGATCCCCTGAAATGCAAAATTGAAGTCCAAATCTGTCCTATTTTGAAATGTGTGAAGTGTTATTTGGTGAATGGATGAACAAGTACACAGTTTTTTAAATGACATATTTATTTTCAGTCGTTCAACTCTTGTGGACGTGAGAAGTTTCAAATTCAGTTCATTCACTATCACTAAACAGGTACTTCTGCACAGCTTATACTGGAAAAAGTATATCCAAAGAATTTTTTGAATTTTATTTTTATAAGATATAGCATACATAGTACACATATCATTCACGTACATAAATATTTCTTTTCAATGTGCTAATAATTTGTTGAGATTTTACATTTTAAAGAGTATAAAATAATCTAATTCACCAATATCAAATGCATTGCTTCAATCCTCCTTTTCATATGTCAAGATAATTTTTATGATTAGACTCAACTTTATTCACAAAATTTAGTGAATAACAGTTTTTCATCTCTTGTAATAATAAACATATATTATTTGACAGTATATAATATTTTTTGTCTCAAACTTATACAAGTTAGTAGTTTAAAAGCTCAGGAATGATAGCTTTGTAGTTTATTATCAGAAAACAGTATATTAATATTCTAGTCTATGTAATCATACCTGCTGGTGTTTTAACATTGTAACACCAATAATCTATGAATGACAGACTTTACAGAGCCTATTAAAGGAATATGGTTCTTAAGAAATTGGTTCAATTATTTTAGCAATACAAAGGCATAACTGATACAAAGTGAACATTTGTAAATGTGTCATATTAAGAAAAAGACAAAAACCACATAACATGCTATTGCTGAGTCACATTTCTAGTTATCATACCTAAAATTAAAAAGAAAACAATCACTAGTCTTTTATTAAAATGAGCAACAAAAGAAGTCAAACTTTAAAATAATATGATGGCCTAAAACAATTCTTATTCAAGCTCATAATTACAATCAATGTTCTGTGTTTCTGTGTGGGTGTGAACTCAACATAAAATTGCAGGAAGGCTTCAAAAGTTAAGCCTTTATAGAAGTTCCTACTTGCACATAACACATAGCTAGGTCAAATTCAAACTGCCAAAGAAAGAAGGCGAGCAATTTCTCCCTGGAAGGCAGACCGCCTTGAGAATAAAACCCCCAGACAGACGTGCTGCAGATCAAGAAGTGAGAAAAACATGCAAACAAAACTATGCTGTTTGATTTTTTTTTTTTTTTGCATCTGTCAATTAAAGAAAAAACTGCTCTAACTACTAAGCAAGAAAATTGTACTCAAAAACATAAAAATATCCCAGTATAAAGTGATGAATATGTTTTACTTCTTTCTTTGAAACAATTTATACTTCTTATTATCAACATCTTCACCCTGTGCAGTTAAGTGAGATACTGTAAAGTTAACTGTACCTTAAAGAGATCAGCAATATAGAGTTGTGGAGACCAGGATTAAAAGGAAAAAAAGAGAGAGAGGGAATTGTTAAAGAGCTGAAAACTTTAGGACGCATAATCTCAGCCTGGGCCAGCTCCTTTTCAAAAGGGTTGCCAAGAGGACGCTCAGTCCCTCCTGAGCTATTTTTCACTCCACTACTTCAGACTAGATGCACCAGCAGTGCAAGAAATCGCAGGAAGCATCTGTTGCAAGTTACATTTGGACCTCCAAGGAAAGTGAGCATTTCTTGCTAGGAACAGTCTCAAATATTTTCAAGGGTGCTTCCCCCCTTTCTCCAGGCTTAACCCTCTTCCTCCGTAGGTCGCAAGGCTCTCTCCTTCTTCTGCGCGCCTCCGACCTCCTTCGGGCAGATGCTCCAGGAGCCGCGACCGAGTAGCAGCGCTGGGCCCGCCAGGGCAGCCAGCAATGACACCGGGGGATGCCAACGCAAAACAGTGCGCAGACTCCTCGGCGCGCTGCGGACTCTCCACTCGCCTAAACCTGCTCTCAAGTGAAAAGGAGTGGGAGGAGGAGTATTGGGAGGGGGCGGAGGGCGAGAGGGGGGATCTGTTAATTCGCGGTCCTGGGGGGTGTGAGAGCGGGAGGAGGCTCCTCTGGTCCCTCCCCCCTCCTGGAGTCCAGGGCTCCACCTCCTCCGCAAGCCCCAAGATATACACACACAGCAGCGGCTGGACATGCACACCCAGCGCCGGCTCTGGGCGCGTACACACGCAGGTAGCGACACTCACCTGAGCGGGTTCAGAAGGCTCCAGCCGCCTTCGGATCGGTGGAGTGGCGACCTGAACCAGGAAGGGGCCCTTTGGGCTGCCGCAGTGGGGAAAGCCGGAGCAGCCCCAACGCAGACCTGCGAAACTGAGGTGATGGCGCGTTTTCCTTAAACCCCTCTTTCAGCATCTTGGCCCCAGTGCCTGGTCGGCTGCAGCGGGTGAACCCCGAAGACAGGGGGCCCCCGGCGCCACGCAAGCTCGGAGGAAAGCGCGTCGAGAGGGGCGCGGCGGCGCCGGCGCAGGAAACTTGGGAGAAGTTAGTTACAAGTGCCGGGCGGCGGCCGAGAGGAGCGCCGAGGGGACGCGGCCGGGGCTGCAGCGCGGAGGAGGCTGCGCCGCCTTCCACGCCCGGCGCGCTCTGGTCGACCGGCGCGCCTGGAGGGGCTTGGAGCGAGCGGGGTCAGCATGGCCGGGGGGACCGCCCGACATCGCGCCTGGGAGAGCCAGGAGAATTTCCTCTGAGGCCGGGCGACCCCAGGGTTGCTCAAGCCTCATTCAGCCTCCTTCCTCACCCCTCCAGCGCAAAGACCAGAGAGGAAGACTTGAAAGGCAGGTGCTGGAGGGACAGTCCCCCCGAAAAAAACCCCAGCCGATAGGGGCGTTCCCATTAGCACGCCCTGCCCGAAGCCAAGAAGACTGGCTGGTGCTGCTGTATTTGTATTTATATCCATTGCTGAGCTCTGCGTTCCCGTAGCGCGCCCGGACCCTCCTCCGCCTCCCCCCTCCTCTTCCTTCGGGGCCACCTCCTCTCCTCCCCCACCCCATCTGCTTCTGTCAAATGAGAAAGTCACCCAGGAGAACCCAAACACTCCAGCCGCCGAGAGCCCCCTTTGGCACTTGGCAGCACGCGGCGGCGGGCTCCTCGGCTCAACTTGGTAGCGCCTCCGCGACGCAACTTTCGGGACTGCTTTGCATTTAGGAAAGAGAAAACGGAGGGGGGGGAGCTCTGCCAGGCAGCCTCTACCTGCGGGGAGATCGAGAGCCAACTCAACCGGAGAGCACAAAAAGGAAGCAGAGGACGAACTGCCGCTGCGGTGTGGGAGCCCCGCCGAGAAGTTCCAGGGTCCCAGAAAGGATTTTCCCGAGCGCGCGGCGGGAGAACAGCCAGGCGGCCGGGAGTGCAGCGCCGCGGCCCTGGGCTGGTCCCCCAGCCCCCTCCTCCCGTGCGGGAGCGACGCCGGGGCTCTGGCCGGCCGGCCGAGCGGGTTCCCGCGGGCAGCCAACATTGATTTCCTGCGGGCCGAGGGCGAGGGCCCGGGCGGCGGCGGCGGGCTGCAGCCGCGGCACGGTGAAAGCATGTCCAAGCCGGTGGACCACGTCAAGCGGCCCATGAACGCCTTCATGGTGTGGTCGCGGGCTCAGCGGCGCAAGATGGCCCAGGAGAACCCCAAGATGCACAATTCGGAGATCAGCAAGCGGTTGGGCGCTGAGTGGAAGCTGCTCACGGAGTCGGAGAAGCGGCCGTTCATCGACGAGGCGAAGCGCCTGCGCGCCATGCACATGAAGGAGCACCCCGACTACAAGTACCGGCCGCGGCGCAAGCCCAAGACGCTGCTCAAGAAGGACAAGTTCGCCTTCCCGGTGCCCTACGGCCTGGGCGGCGTGACTGACGCCGAGCACCCGGCGCTCAAGGCGGGCGCCGGGCTTCACGCCGGGGCGGGCGGCGGCCTGGTGCCGGAGTCACTGCTCGCCAACCCTGAGAAGGCGGCCGCCGCTGCCGCCGCCGCCGCCGCGCGCGTCTTCTTCCCGCAGTCGGCCGCCGCCGCCGCCGCCGCTGCCGCCGCCGCCGCCGCCGGCAGCCCCTACTCACTGCTCGACCTGGGCTCCAAGATGGCAGAGATCTCGTCGTCGTCGTCCGGCCTCCCGTACGCGTCGTCTCTGGGCTACCCCACCGCGGGCGCTGGCGCCTTTCACGGCGCGGCGGCTGCGGCTGCAGCGGCGGCCGCGGCCGCCGGGGGGCACACGCACTCGCACCCCAGCCCGGGCAACCCGGGCTACATGATCCCGTGCAACTGCAGCGCGTGGCCCAGCCCTGGGCTGCAGCCGCCGCTCGCCTACATCCTGCTGCCCGGCATGGGCAAGTCTCAGCTGGACCCCTACCCCGCGGCCTACGCCGCCGCGCTATGACCCCGCGGGGCCGCCTCGCGAGGACCGGTGTGCACACGTGTACATATGTATAGGTACGAGTTCCGCGGCCTCCCAGTGCGCCCTCAGGCCACTGGGGGCCCGGTTTGTATATACCTAAGATGTATAGGTGCCAGGCACTGGCAGAGATGCCAGTCGGGGCGCGAGTGGCAGAGCGCGCGAGGGCGCGGGCGAGTGTGCGTGTGAATTCACAGGATCATTTCCGACCCGCACTTCGGCAGCCAACTTTAAAAAGAGGGCGTTTGTATCCGGCAGCAGTTGGTGTTTGCTTTGCACTTCGGAACCTGTTGCGTTTTGACCCACATAGGTGGAGGAGTAACTTTTTGACATGTTGGGCTTTCCAGTTTTGTTGTTGGAAGTTTTATTGTCGATTTTGCTTTTGTTTCTCTTTACTTTCCTTCCCCCCTCCACCCCCTCCCCCGTCTGCGCTGCATGCACTCTGTTCAAATATTAGGTCTGAAATGGCTGGCACAGGGGAAAAGCTGATCTGTGTCATTAGTTTCTCCGAGCGGGATAGCTCTGAACAGCCTTGCTCCCTGTTTGTACTATTTGAACTTTGTAGATCTCTGTTCTCCCAAGCAGAATACCCAGACCGGATCCATTCTTGACCAGTGACCAGCTCGAATCGGGCCTTTTGTATGTGAGACGATCACGTTTTCTTTTGTTTATCACGCCACATGCAAATCAGAGCAAGAGCTCTTTTTCAAAAGAGCAAGAAATCTAAACAAGACACATGTGTGAGATGAAAGTTGTCAATTGAGTTTTCTCCCCCTTAAGGAAAAGAAAACAATCTACTAAGTCTCCCTGAGTCCGCTGGTTTGGATTTTTGACATGGTTTACAAAAAGGGGAAAGAGCAAGGTTGCTATTTTCCTCTTATGGCTGAAATCATCTTAAGATTGTAAATGTGTATATGTCAGTGAAAACATGGAGTCTTGGAAAATGTGTAATTTTCGTCCCCCTTAATTTGAGTCAGTTTTAGACTCAAAAACATTTGAGCAAATGTCAAAGTTAACTTTTAAATATTGCGGAACTGTTTCAGAATCGCAATTTTATCTAAGATTAAATCAGACTTTTTGTCTGAGTGGTAATTATATATTTATTATTTAGGAAAACTGAAAGAAGCACAGAATTGTTTTTGACAGATGCCTCTCATTTCCAGTTGTCATTTCTCTTCCAACTTGAACCTTTTAAATGTGTTTTGGAGTTCCCTCTTGGATTAGCTTATTTTTTAGATCGCCTGCAATTCATTTGCAAATTTTGATAAAACACATTTTAGAAAAAAGAACCATTCTCAGTTATGGGGTTTTTTGTTGTTGTTGTTTTGTTTCCTTTTAAATGTATATATTTTGACTAATGTTTGTGAATGAAGTTGGCTAACATGTATTTAGTTTCATTTTTGGCTTTATGTAATATAAAGTTTTAAAAAGTTTAAATATTGGTTTTAACTTTTATGTGTAAATGGTTTTCTTGTGTGATCTTCTAATTTAATATTAGATGCGTCTAAGCTATATCTGTAAATTAGAATCCGACTATCACTCTGTTCATTTTTTTGAACAAAGAGTTTAAATAAAGCCTGAACCAGGGAAAAGAGAAAATCCTCTATTTCTTGTTGAGTTCCTAACAAGATTTTTATCTGAATTGCCCTTACGTACCTGGTCCAGGTGAAGTGTAAGGTATCCTCCAAAGGCACCCTTTGTTTCACTTTTGAATAGATTTACTAGGAAATCTAAATCAAGCCATTGTTATTCCGA